>NC_058080.1:539689918-539991928 GCF_014858855.1 Bufo gargarizans | reverse complement strand
ATGTACCCATCCTCTGATGGCTACTTCCAGCAGGATAATGCACCATGTCACAAAGCTCGAATCATTTCAAATTGGTTTCTTTAACATGACAATGAGTTCACTGTACTAAAATGGCCCCCACAGTCACCAGATCTCAACCCAATAGAGCATCTATGGGATGTGGTGGAACGGGAGCTTCGTGCCCTGGATGTGCATCCCTCAAATCTCCATCAACTGCAAGATGCTATCCTATCAATATGGGCCAACATTTCTAAAGAATGCTATCAGCACCTTGTTGAATCAATGCCACGCAGAATTAAGGCAGTTCTGAAGGCAAAAGGAGGTCCAACACCGTATTAGTATGGTGTTCCTAATAATTCTTTAGGTGAGTGTATATATATATATATGATTTTTATCCTATATATTATAATTATTATTTTTATCTCTATATATATCCACGCATCTTTTATTATACTCTTTTACAAATGTTATGTTGATGTAAGACCTACTATATACCTGAGTAGCTTGACACTGACCTACCACTATTGGCGCTAAAAAGGGTTTATCCAAGAACAGGCGAGACTGGTATGGTACCACTACCCACCAGTCCCCCTAGTTTGGCACACTCCTATATCCTTTACAGGCAGACACTCTTGTCGACCTGACAAAACCCCGAGCAGCCTCTAGTATTTAGCACTTTTCTTCCTTTCCACCCCACTCCTAAAAAACCCGAGGCGCCTCAAGTTTTTCAGATCTAGTGGAATCCCTTCCAATAGATCCGTCTGACCCTCAAAACTTTCTCTCTCTCTCTTAGGCCTCTTTCACACGGGCGTCATATTTTTGGCCCGGATAAGAGGCGTGTGCGTTGCGGGAAAATGCGCGATTTTTCTGCGCGAGTGCAAAACATTGTAATGCGTTTTGCACTCGCGTGAGAAAAATCGCGCATGTTTGGTACCCAAACCCGAACTTCTTAACAGAAGTTCGGGCTTGGGATTGATGTTCTGAAGATTGTATTATTTTCCCTTATAACATGGTTATAAGGGAAAATAATAGCATTCTGAATACAGAATGCTTAGTATAATAGTGCTGGAGGGGTTAAAAAAAATAAAAAAGTTAACTCACCTTATCCTCTTGATCGCGTAGTTCCCGGTCGGTCTCTTCTTTAGCTGTGGGCTAAATGACCTGTGGTGATGTCAGATCACATGCTCCAATCACATGGTCCATCACCATGGTGATGGAGCATGTGATCTGACATCACCACAGGTCCTTTAGCCCACAGCTAAAGAAGAGACCGACTGGGAACTACGCGATCAAGAGGTGAGTTAACTTTTTTATTTTTTTTAACCCCTCCAGCACTATTATACTAAGCATTCTGTATTCAGAATGCTATTATTTTCCCTTATAACCATGTTATAAGGGAAAATAATACAGTGAATAGACTGTCACCTAGAACCCATGCGTGAAAATCGCACCGCATACGCACTTGCTTGCGGATGCTTGCGATTTTCACGCAACCCCATTCATTTCTATGGGGCCTGCGTTACGTGAAAAACGCAGAATATAGAACATGCTGCGATTTTCACGCAACGCATAAGTGATGCGTGAAAATCACCGCTCATGTGAACAGCCCCATAGAAATTAATGGGTCAGGATTCAGTGCGGGTGCAATGTATTCACCTCACGCATCGCACCCGCGCGGAATACTCGCCCGTGTGAAAGGGGCCTTATAGTATCCTCAAGTACAAGGTAAGTCTCTTGGACACAAATAATATCTGCACTGTTAGCCTTCGCCTTCTTCCAGAGCGAGTATCGTTTGTAAGGATGGTCGTAAGTCTTTTGACATTTAATGAAAGAGTCTTAAAGGTCATGACATTTGTGTAGGTGGAGCATACGGTAGCTTTCTTTCCTCAGGTACTTCAGATGATGGTATATGGTAGATTCTAGGCGTCTGTGACCGACCGGTTTTGGACATTTCCGCCGAGATTTAGGTTGTGATGGGGTCTTCTCATTTGTAGTGTGGATATGCTGGAGCTTGGACCTGAGTGGACGTAAAAGAAAAAAAAAGAAAAAAGAGAATAACAAAAGGTAGAACGGGTAAACAAACCCTACTTATTGTAGGGAAACAGAGATCGATCTGTACGATCGGCAGGTCATTGTGGACTATTTTCACCTCCAATTCTGTTTGGATTCAGGTCTCCTGCGTAGACGGGATCCATTCTTCTTGTATTGTTGGTATACTTTTCTTTTTCTTTGTGGTATATGGATCATCTATGTCAAGGTTCCATTGCTTGAGCAATTTCTGGCCTTGGTCTGCGCTTTGTATGATGTGAGTCGCTCCTTCTCTGTGTATTATTAGTTTAGTAGGGAACCCCCACCTGTAGGGTATCTTGTTTCCTCTTAGACAGGATGTAATTGTTTGGAATTTCTTTCTTTCTTGTATAGTTGCTTGTGAAAGATCAGTGAAAAAGACTACTTGTGCGTATGGGTCAGGTAGTGAATTAAGCATTCTTGCCGCAGACATAACTTTTTCTTTGATGTGATAGAAATGAATACGAGCAAGTACATCTCTTGATTTGTTTTCTGGAATGGTTTTAGGTTTAGGGAACCTGTGTGCTCTATCTACTGTTAGATCTATAGGAGATGCTTCAGGTAGCAGAGATTGCATTAGATTCTGTATGTATTTGGATAGTTCTCCTGGGAGCACTGATTCAGGGATTCCCCTAAATTTAACATTGTTCCGTCTGGAACGATCTTTCATGTCTGCTATTTTTGGTTTAATGGCCAGTGAGTTATGCACACCTGCATATTCCGCCATTTTGTTTTCAATGTGGCTTACTCTGTCTCCTAATTCTTCTATATTAGTAGAGTGGGCATTACACATCTGCGTGATATCAGCTTTAATTGAACCTTATAAGGCCGTAAGCATTTATTTCATTAAATTGACAGTGATAACTTCATTAGATGTGGGTATGTGGGCAAACACCCCCATAGTGTGGGAGGACATAGAGACAGATTTCCCTACCTCATATGGAGAAGTATGGCTATTGTCCATCTTTGGTTTTTGCTTTGCTGGACTCCTTGTATCTGAGGACTCTGAGTATATTGCGCCATCTTCTTCCTCCAGAGTTTCCTGTGAATGGTTATAATATCCAGAGCCTGCTTGGCTTGATCTTGTGCTTTTATTATTCTTATACCCTGCAGTGGCTCCTGAACAGGCGGCTGATTTACAGTTTTTTGTTGTTTGAGAGGGTTTCTTCTGTCCCTCTCTGTCCTCTATGAGTGCCGATGGGGAGCTGCAACTGCTGGAGGCGCGCAATGTCTGTTGCGCTGTCCTCTCCTTCCTGCCACTCTCCGCCGCCAGGAAGAAATCGGCGAGGTGTCGCTGAGGCTCTCTGCTCCTTCTGCTTTTTACCATGTCGGATGGCCCGGGTTGCTGCCGCAGTGCTGAGGTATTCTTGGGGGAAAGTGGAGACCTGGAGTTGCTATAATCTGGTCGCTGTTGTGGTGTGGTGAGGAGCTCTTTCACTCTGCGGCCATCTGAGACTGAGCTCAGTCACGCCCTGCCCGTTCCCTGTTTTCCAGTCTTCAAATTGCGGGTCCACAAAACATGGATGTCGGTCGCGTGCGTTCCGCAATTTGAGGAGGGGAATGGGCCGCCCGTTATAGAAATGCCTATTCTTGTCTGCAAAACGGACAAGATTAGGACATGCTATATTATTTTTGTGAGGCCACAGAACAGAGCAACTAATAATGAATCTGACAAAACCTGTGCCAGGAAACAGGTGAAGGACTAAAGTCACCTTCCATAAAACCTTGCAGTTATATTTACCTATGCCATATTTGTTTGAAATTTCTGTGACTGAAAATTCACTTCACCTTCATCTTTAAGTAATTTGGCTCATAGGAGCTAATATATTCTAATACTGTATGGAGTGTTATGCGAATTGACTTCAGATGTTTAATCCGAAGTTCATCCGCTCATCCCTAATCATCACAGTAGAACCCAGACCAGCCCCATTGTATCATTATCACAGTAGAACTCAGACCAGCCCCATTGTATGATCATCACAGTAAAACTCAGACCAGCCCCATTGTATCATGATCACAGTAGAACCCAGATCAGCCATATTGTATCATCATCACAGTAAAACCCAGACCAGCCCCATTGTATCATTATCACAGTAGAATCCAGACCAGCCCCATTGTATCATCATCACAGTAGAACCCAGACCAGCCCCATTGTATCATTATCACAGTAGAACCCAGACCAGCCCCATTGTATCATTATCACAGTAGAGCCCAGACCAGCACCATTGTATTATTTTCACAGTAGAGCCCAGACCAGCCACATTGAATCATCATCACAGTAGAGCCCAGACCAGCACCATTGTATTATTTTCACAGTAGAGCCCAGACCAGCACCATTGTATCATCATCACAGTAGAACCCAGACCAGCCCCAATTTATCATTATCACATTAGAACCCAGACCAGCACCATTATATTATTATCACAGTAAAGCCCAGACCAGCCCCATTGTATCATTATCACAGTAGAACACAGATCAGCACCATTGTACATCCTCACAGTAAAGCCCAGACCAGCCCCATTGTATCATCACATTAGAATCCAGACCAGCACCATTGGATCATCATCACAGTAGAAACCATATCAGCACCATTGTATCCACATCACAGTAAAACCCAGACTAACACCACTGTATTATTATCACACTAGAACTACGTCAACACCATTGTGTAATCATTACAGCAGAGCCCAGGTTACATAATTGTGACATCATTACAGTAAGAAAAGGAGCGGGGCGCAGCCGTAGCGAAATGCGGCTTGACTATGGTGGAAGGTTGTGGCACATAGTGTTAATATTAGGATAGTGTGAGGTTGCAGGGGTGGAGTTGGGGGGGGGGGGGCAGAGCGGTAGTTTTGCACCAGGGACTTTAGGCTGGGTTGGGAGGAGTTTTAGGTTAGTTTGAATCGTGGAGAGAAGTTTGCACACCAACATGTCCTCCCTGGACCAACTGATTGAGCAGGTTAGGGCTGCGGCAGCCAGCAATGGCGCGCAGTGTATCCAGGAGACCCTGCGGGCGGCATTACAAGGGGGCAGGCAGGACGTTAGGGAAATGGTGAGGAGATCTAAGCCCCCTGAGTGTTTAAGCCCCGATAATGCGCCGACAGCGCCTAAGAAGCCCCCTTAGGGACCCTTCAGCGCGGCAGCAAGGCAGTGGTGCTAGTTCTGCCCGCAGCCGCGCTGGGGGGAACCGTGCATGGGGGCCAGGCATGGCGGGAGTGGGACGGGTTAACCCTCACCCCTGCTATCCTTCATCGCATGTGGCTGTACCGGAGAAGGTGGAGGGCTCACAGCAGGAGACCAATAGCGGGGAGCAGGCCAGGAACCTATCTCGAGACGGAGCCACAGTGCAGGGCCGGCGGGCCGGCTCCAGGAGGATACAGCCGGGGGATTCAAGAGCAGACGTGCGGGACATCAGGCAAGCCGGTTACCCTACCGGGAGCCGACGGTACTCCCGGCACAGAGAGAGGAGCGAGGTTTCTGCGGCTCCTCCCCTTAAGATGGCGGCAGTGGGGTGAGGGAGCCTTGTGAGGAGCAGAGTAGCAGCCCTGACAGCAAGGAAAGAAGATGTACCAGCAGCAGACACTGACATACGGCCACCTAATGGTGGGCCAGACACTCAGAGGGATGAAGATTGTGGCCCTGCTCCTGATAGACGTGGAGGCAGACCGCCGTCGCTGCATTCAGAGGAGGAAGGTGAAGTGTCCCAGTATTCAGAAGACGGACGAGAGGTGGCGGCTGAGACGTTGGCCGAGCCGGCTGCGGTGGCTAGCTGTTTCAGTGTCGTACAGGAGCAAGGAAGGAGGCAGTCTGCGGCTAGTGGGATACATCCCCACGGACAGCCAGGTGAGAGCTGGGCACAGAGGAGTGGGGGTGCGGGTGATGTTGCAGTGGCTGGTGTGTCACCTATGGATGGGGGCATCAGGGCGGTGCAGGAATTGCTGGAGGGTTTGGCGGTTTTGTTGGCGAGGGTTGGGTCTGCGGCAGTGCCTTCGCTGATGGATAGGGCCGATTCGGGATCAAATATGGTAGCAGATCGGTCGGGCTTGCTGGGGGGTGTAGCGTTCCTTCTGTGGCTACTGTGCCAACGGTGATTCCACCATCGGCTGTACTGGTGGCGGAGGCAACTTGCTCCAGTGAGGCGGATCAGCTGATTTGGTGTGTTTAGCAGACACGGCGAAAGGGGAGGTTTACGTGTGCTTTGAGGGGCCGTTGGGGGCTCATTTGAGGCCAGAGGTGAGCGAGAAGATATACAAGGATGAATATGTTGAGATTTTCTTGCTGTTACCATTAGAAAAGTTTAATCTTGATAGAGTGAAGCCGGACGAGAGCAAGAGGGAGGAGGAGAGGCGGTGGTATTGTTTGATACCGCGCACATTTGCGAATTGTCTTATTCTGTCGGCGGTTGCTTTTTGGCTACGCATGCGGGGTTTGATGGACATTTCAAAATGCTTCCTGGTGCGACAGGCGTTAAAAGGTTACCGGCGGAGCACCCTTACCAGGGATAAGCATCGCCCGGTATCACACAAATTATTGCAACGTATATGGAGTCAGGTGGGCGTGATCTGTGTATCCGGTTATGAAGTGTGCTTGTTTCGGGCTGCTTTTTCGTTAGCGTTTTTTGGCGCGTTTAGAGTGTCGGAATTGGTTGCGTGGAGTAAATTTGGGTCAGGCGGTTTGCAGCGCGGCAACGTTTTGCTGTGTGCAGATGGGTTACGGTGTTTCTTGCAGCAATAAAAAACGGATCTGGAGGGTAAAGAGACGCAGTTTGTAATGCGTTCCCTTGGGGGGTCGGTTGTTTGTCCAGTCAGATGTGTTAATGATTTCTTGGTGGTAAGGCAGGATATCACTGGGCTGTTGTTAATACATCAGAATGGGGCACCCTTGTCTCGCTTTCAGTTTGTTGCAATATTTCGGAAATGCTTGGTGGCCTAAGGCCTGGCGGCGGATGAGTTTGCTTCTCATTCATTCAGCATAGGGGCAGCCACTGAAGCATCCAGGTGGGGTCTGGGAGAGGATGTGATTCGGTGAATAGGTAGATGGGAGTCTGCAAACTTTTGGTCATACATTCGCCCGCATTTGTTGTCTTATGGGGAGACGATGGATAGCAGCTGTTAGTTGTTTGAGTTATTGTTGAAGTTCAAGGTATTGGTTAATATGGTATGTTGCTGAATTGTTTTTCTATTTTATATTTCTTTCAGGGCCTGTTCCATGTTTAGCCTGGATTTTTGGTCACTCCTATGTGTACTGGGGGGGGCCCATAGAGCGGACATGCGCATGAACGGAAGGCAGTTTGGATTTGATGTTGGAGTGAACAAATTCCAACTGGTTCATTGGATAGGATTGCGTGGTTTGATGTAGGGACGAGTGTTTCCGGAATTTTGTTTCTATGCATAGTTGGATCGTCCCCCAGATATAGTGGTTTTGCACGCAGGAGGGAACAACTTGGCCATCCGTCATTCCAGGGATGTTATTATGGACATCAAGTTGGGTTAGCTGAGGTTGTTGGCAGATTTTCCGGGATTGTTAGTGGTATGGTCGGACATTGTTACGCGTCGGGTGTGGAGGTTTGTCAAGGTCGGTGGATAAGTTGAACAGGGCTCAGGCAAAAGTTAACAGGGAAGTAGGTCATTTTGTGAGGAGACAAGGCGGTTTTGTGGTGCTTCATAAAGAATTGGAATGGGCGTCCACTATTTTTTTATGGCGGGATGGGGTTCATTTGAACGAGATTGAGATGGACATGTGGACCTTGGGCTTACAGGAGGGCCTGGAAGTGGCATTCAAGGTTTGGAGGGACGAACATAGGTGAGGTGACTCCTATGTTTGTCTGGTGGCCGGTAAAAGAGGGATTCTGAGAGACAAAACTTGGAATAGGTGCATGGCTCTATCTCTTGCGGCATGCATGTAGGACATTGTGGTGAGGGGAAAGCTGGGGGATCCTGTTTGGGCTAATAGCCTGGCAGGGGTTTGATTTCTAGGAGTTGGAGCCCTTGGGTCGGAGAGTGTGGCCGAGGGTAAAGTTGGATTAAACCTGGATCGTAAGAGGAGGTTCGCGAGGGGCGAATATGGTTTACTTGGATTGCTTTCTAGGATCCCTTCACGTTTTGAAAAGTTAATTGTTGGTTTGATGTGGGAGTAATGTTGGATTAATATTGGACTAGTTTTACAATGTTACTAGGTATATGTATCACACATGGTAATTTTATTTCAATGTGTCTGTGTACATGAGCATTTTTTTTCACACATCAGTTCTGCGTTGCGTGAAAAATGCAGCATGTTCTATATTCTGTGTTTTTCACGCAGCCCTGGCCCTATAGAAGTGAATAGGCTTCAGTGAAAAACGCATTGCATCCGGAAGCAAGTGCGGATGCAATGCGTTTTTGGCCTCATGTACACGACCGTTGTTGTGTTCCGTGTCCGTTGTTCCACTTTCCGTGATTTTCTGCGGACCCATTGACTTTCAATGGGTCCGTTGAAAACTCGGATAATGCTCCGTTTGTCATCCGCGTCCGTGATCCGTGTTTTCAGTCTGTCAAAAAAATATGACCTGTCCTATTTTTTTCACGGACAACGGTTCGCGGACCCATTCAAGTCAATGGGTCCGTGAAAAAACACGGATGCACACAAGATAGTCATCCGCGTCCGTGATCCGTGTCCGTTTTTTTCCTATCATTTGCAAGGCAAACTTGACTTAGATTTTTTTACACTTTCCTTCATGTCTAGTGATCCTCCAAAAATCAAGGAAGACACACGGAAACAACAACGGAACCCCGTTTTGCGGACCGTGAAAAAAATACTGTCGTGTGCATGAGGCCTTTCACTGATGGTTGCTAGGAGATGTTGCATTGTACTCGCGTGAAAAAATCTGAACAACTGAATGCAATTGCAGACAAAACTGACTGAACTTGCTTGCAAAATGGTGCGAGTTTCATGAACGCACCCTGAACGAATCCGGATCTAATTTGTCACACTCGTGTGAAAGGGACCTTAGGCTTCCCGGTTAAAAGAAAATGTAATCCAGCATGCATCGATACACCATAGGCCAGATTTACTAATTAATCTGCACATAGAATATAGGGTTATTCTGATCTCAACCATGTTCCATGTTTGGCTGAGATGGGAATAACCCTTTAATAAAACTCCACCTCTGCCTCCTTGATAGTGGGGCTGATGAATTATTTTATCTGCCATTTTGTTTTCCTCCATCCTGCCTGGTTACAATTACATCTGTGCTTAACAAACTAAAATATATTTGATTTGTTTCTCGTAGAAGCTTAATACAAGATAAATGTTGTTTCTATCAGCCAAGTTCAAGTTTCCAGTAAAGTTGCAGGTGGACAGCTTTTCTGATACAGCTTCTGGGAAATGTTATCAGTTATCAGCAGGAGAATCCGAGCAGCAGAGACGGACTGAAATCCCTTGGGCCTACTCTACCTCTGTGTATATAGGACTTTAAGGGCCCTGTTTTATTAGCGGTCCATTATTGTCAGTGCTTGGGCCCTTTGAAGGATCCTCTGGTACTTTGGTAGGCCAGTCTGACCCTGCCAAGCAGGTTGATATATATTTTTGTGAGAAAAGATTCAGTAAAACCTGTAATTTGTACATTTATAGCTTTGATTTTTTTCACTTCCTGTGAAGAACTATCAGTACAGAAGGGAGAGGTTATCAATGACAGTGATCTCTTATGTACACTTATACACACAATGCTATCAGTCGCTGAAAACACCTCCGCCCTGTACCGATAGTTATTCACAGGAGGTGGAAAAAGCTGAGATATAAATGTACAGTCGTGGCCAAAAGTTTTGAGAATGACACAAATATTAGTTTTCACAAAGTTTGCTGCTAAACTGCTTTTAGATCTTTGTTTCAGTTGTTTCTGTGAGGTAGTGAAATATAATTACACGCACTTCATACGTTTCAAAGGCTTTTATCGACAATTACATGACATTTATGCAAAGAGTCAGTATTTGCAGTGTTGGCCCTTCTTTTTCAGGACCTCTGCAATTCGACTGGGCATGCTCTCAATCAACTTCTGGGCCAATTCCTGACTGATAGCAACCCATTCTTTCATAATCACTTCTTGGAGTTTGTCAGAATTAGTGGGTTTTTGTTTGTCTACCCGCCTCTTGAGGATTGACCACAAGTTCTCAATGGGATTAAGATCTGGGGAGTTTACAGGCCATGGACACAAAATGTCAATGTTTTGGTCCCCGAGCCACTTAGTTATCACTTGTGCCTTATGGCACGGTGCTCCATCGTGCTGGAAAATGCATTGTTCTTCACCAAACTGTTGTTGGATTGTTGGAAGAAGTTGCTGTTGGAGGGTGTTTTGGTACCATTCTTTATTCATGGCTGTGTTTTGGGGCAAAATTGTGAGTGAACCCACTCCCTTGGATGAGAAGCAACTCCACACATGAATAGTCTCAGGATGCTTTACTGTTGGCATGACACAGGACTGATGGTAGCGCTCACCTTTTCTTCTCCAGACATGCCTTTTTCCTGATGCCCCAAACAATCGGAAAGAGGCTTCATCGGAGATTATGACTTTGCCCCAGTCCTCAGCAGTCCATTCCCCATATTTTCTGCAGAAGATCAATCTGTCCCTGATGGGTTTTTTTGGAGAGAAGTGGCTTCTTTGCTGCCCTTCTTGACACCAGGCCATCTTCCAAAAGTCTTCGCCTCACTGTGCGTGCAGATGCACTCACACCTGCCTGCTGACATTCCTGAGCAAGCTCTGCACTGGTGGCACTCCGATCCCGCAGCTGAATCCTCTTTAGGAGATGATCCTGGCGCTTGCTGGACTTTCTTGGATGCCCTGAAGCCTTCTTAACAAGAATTGAACCTTTTTCCTTGAAGTTCTTGATGATCCTATAAATTGTTGATTGAGGTGCAATCTTAGTAGCCACAATATCCTTGCCTGTGAAGCCATTTTTATGCAACGCAATGATGGCTGCACGCGTTTCTTTGCAGGTCACCATGGTTAACAATGGAAGAACAATGATTTCAAGCATCACCTTCCTTTTAACAGGTCAAGTCTGCCGTTTTAACCCAATCAGCCTGACAATGATCTCCAGCCTTGTGCTCGTCAACATTCTCACCTGAGTTAACAAGACGATTACTGAAATGATCTCAGCAGGTCCTTTAATGACAGCAATGAAATGCAGTGGAAAGTTCTTTGGGGGATTAAGTAAATTTTCATGGCAAAGAAGGACTATGCAATTCATCTGATGACTCTTCATAACATTCTGGATCATATGCAAATTGCTATTATAAAAACTTAAGCAGCAACTTTTCCAATTTTCAATATTTATGTCATTCTCAAAACTTTTGGCCACGACTGTATAAATTGCAGGTTCTACTGAATCTTTTCCCAAAAACTATTGAAGTCATTTATCAAACTGGTATAAAGTAGAACTGGCTTAGTTACCCATAGCAACCAGATTCCACTTTTCATTTTCCAAAAGAGCTGTGAAAAATGAAAGGTGGAATCTGATTGGTTGCTATGGGTGTAGCTGGCCAGCTATGACCTGTCCTAGGTTGCTAGTATAGCTTATATGTGTATACAGCTAGACCTGCCAATAGCCTTAATACAGTTCCTATGTTTATGTGTTAAAGACAAAAGCAGAGTTATTTACTGTGACATCATGTTTTGGATGTCATATAACTGTTATATTTTGTGTTCACAGAAGCAGAAAAAGATAATATGCCTTTAACCTCCTCCCGACCGCCTAACGCAGGGATGCGTCCTGCGGGCGTCCGGGTTATTCCTCGTAGACACATCGGCGCGTCATCTCGCGAGACGTGAGATTACGCGCATCGCCGGCCCGCACTGGGTCGGGAAAAGTTGCAGGAGTAGTTCGTCACCAGCCTGCCAGCCAATGGAATAACCCGGCCGCCCGCTGGACGCATCCCTGCGTTAGGCGGTCGGGAGGAGATTAAAGGCATATTATCTTTTTCTGCTTCTGTGAACACAAAATATAACAGTTATATGACATCCAAAACATGATGTTAAATGGCTTCTGTGCTCTCTGCTGGGTCCTTTTCTTCGGTTGGTCCCAGCAGAGAGCACAGATCACAGTGAGTACACCAAGCACAACACATTTAGCCCCAAATCACCCCCCCCCCCCATCACCCCAATTAACCCCTTGATCAGCCCTGTCAATCACTAGTGAAAGGGAAAAAAGTGATCAGTGTAAACTGTCACTTTTTTTTTTTCATCAGTATTGACTGTTAGGTTTAGGTTAGTTTAGGCCCCTTTGGTAGGTAGTTAGCTTCAGTTAGCGCCCAGCCCACCGCACCGCAGTCACTGATTCGCTTATTAGCTTATCACAGCAAATCGCTAATCAGCATTGGTACTTTATAGTGTCTGTAAGTGATCAGAACTGATCACAGTCAGATCTATAATAGTATTAGTGTCACTTTAGCTCGCCCTTCACCCAAAACGCAGTGTTTGCCCGATCAGGCCTGATCGGTCGCCCACACTTGCGTTCACCCACCCCCGCCCCGCCACAGTGACAAAAATTATTTTATTTTTTTATCACTGCACAAGCGCTGCGGCGATAAAAAAAATCAGTTTTGATATTTTTTCTCAATCGCAGCGGCTTCCTGTACTTCGCTAGCCTCCCATTTGTAAGACAGGCTTGCTTTTTTTCTTGGGTAGTCTCAGGGAATACCCCCTAAATTTAGTTGACCAAATGGCAAGTAAGGGGTATTCTTCTGAAGAGGCCTACAGGCTTCTGACCCAGTCGGTGAACCCTCATCTGACGAATCCAGCAGGTCAGAATACGAACCTGTAGAAAGCAGTGGCAGTCTGACCCAAAGTTCGAACAATGAGGTTGAGGTCCCTGATACCACCAGGCGAACCCGGCCCCGTGTTGCTAGACCATAGGTTGCGCAGGATCCGCTTCAAGGGCAGCAGAGTGGGGCTGGCGCTGTCGGATTACGTGGTGAGGCATACACCAGCAGCACAGCCCATCCTGGCCCTAGTACTAGCACTGCCGTAGAACATTGTGAAGTGGCGAGCACCAGAAGGGCAGTTGAAGCTGGTACGGTGGCACGTGCAGTAGTTCCCCCGTCGCAGCCACCGCACAGACAGGCCCGTAGAGTCCCTAGAGTCCCTGAGGTGCTGGCAAACCCTGATTGGCAGCCCCCATCTTTAGCCGCACCAGTAGTTCCCCCTTTCACCACCCAATCTGGAGTTCGGGTTGAGACAGCTCAGATCGGATCGGCACTGGGGTTTTTTGAGCTGTTCTTCACTGCGGAGCTCTTTGACTTAGTCGTGGCAGAAACAAACCGGTATGCCACTCAATTTATAGCCGCCAACCCGGGAAGCTTTTATGTCCAGTCTTTCCGGTGGAAACCCGTCCAAGTTTCCGAACTTAAAACCTTTCTGGGCCTTCTCCTCAACATGGGCCTGACAAAAAAGCATGAATTGCGGTCATATTGGCCCACGAACCCAATTTATCACATGCCCATGTTCTCTGCTGCCATGTCCAGGACACGATTTGAGACCATCCTGCGTTTCCTGCACTTTAGTGATAATAGCACCTCTCGTCCCAGAGGCCACCCAGCTTTTGACCGGCTCCACAAAATTCAGCCCCTCATAGACCACTTTAACACCAAATTTGCAGATTTGTATACCCCTGAGCAAAACATCTGCATAGACGAGTCCCTGATACATTTTACCAGGCGCCTTGGCTTCAAACAATACATCCCAAGTAAGCGCGCCGGTATGGGGTCAAATTGTATAAACTCTGTGAAAGGGCCACAGGCTATACGCACAAATTTCGTGTCTATGAGGGTAAAGATCAGACCCCTGAGCCGGTCGGTTGCCCTGACTACCTGGGGAGCAGTGGGAAGACAGTCTGGGACTTGGTGTCACCCTTATTTGGCAAGGGGTACCACCTTTATGTGGACAACTTCTACACAAGTGTGCCCCTCTTCAGGCATTTGTTTCTAGAACAGATTGGCTGCTGTGGCACCGCGCGACTAGTTGCCAGGGCTTCCCCCAACGACTCGTTACCACCCGTCTTGCAAGGGGGGAGAGGGCTGCCTTGTGTAACGAAGAACTGCTCTCAGTGAAATGGAGAGACAAGCGTGAAATTTACATGCTCTCCTCCATTCATGCAGACACGACAATCCAAATTGAACGGGCAACCAGTGTCATTGAAAAGCCCCTCTGTGTCCACAACTATAATTTGCTCATGGGAGGGGTGGACTTCAATGACCAGATGTTGGCTCCTTATTTACTATCCCGCAGGACCAGACGCTGGTATAAGAAGGTGTCTGTATACCTAATTCAATTGGCTATGTACAATAGTTTTGTTCTCTACAGTAAGGCTGGGAGAACAGGATCCTTCCTCAAATTTCAGGAAGAGATCATTTCGGAACTCCTGTATCCAGGAGGTTCCGTGGCCCCAACCACCAGTGTAGTGAACCGTCTACACAAGCGACATTTCCCCAATGTCGTTGCTGGTACCTCAAACCAAGCGCCACCCCGAAAAAGATGTTGTGTCTTTAGCAGGAGTGCAATAAGGCGTGACACCCGCTATTTCTGTCCTGACTGCCTGACCACCCTGCCCTATGCTTAGGGGAGTGTTTCTGGAAGTACCACACACAAGTACACTTAGTATAGGGATTGCATGACACAGGACAGGCACACAGGGGTCTTAGGGCCCTTTCACACAGAGCTGCTGCAAACCTCTCCGTTCACCTGGGACAAGTGCATAATGTACTTCGCCACATCTTTGGGCGATTTGCACTTTGCACATTGTCCCATGGGGAAGGAGAGGTTTGTCCTATAAAGGTAAAAAAAAAAAAATCACAGGTAAGCAAAAAAAGTTAATGTTCCAAAAGTTCAATAAAGTTTATAAAAGTGAATGTTCTGTTTCAAATGTTATATAAAGTTAATGTTAATAAATTTATTGCGTTGCGGCCTGGTTTTTTTTTGTTTGTTTTTTTACCTTCTAATCTAGGTGGACCAACCGATCAACCAGCTGCAGCACTGATGTGCATTCTGACAGAAGCATTTCTCCTCTGCAGTAAAAAAGATACGTTTGCCGAGGCTTATGAGCTGAGGGGCGGTGTTCATATGCTTTGGCAAACACTTTGTATAAAAAAATAAAATTCCGGCAATGATTTATTCATCCACATCGATTGATGTGAATGGAGAAATCGGGTTTTCCAGGGCATACGGGCTTTGGATGTTGGAGCTCCTATGTCCTGGCAGACGCCTTTCCCCTCTTTTTTTTTTTTTGCACATTTTTTGGCAGAGATTTTTTCATTCACATTGATCGATGCGAATGAAGAAACCTGTGCCGTTCATTTTTTTATTCAGCCCTGAGGAGAGCGAGCGCCTCGTCGGCATCCCGTGACACCTGTCAGCAACAATGAAAACAATAGAGATCTGTCAGATCTACTCCTGAGTCTTCCATCTATCTGAACTTCTATGATCTCTCCCAGAGCCAGCGGTTACACTGTGCTCCTATATGCTTGTTATTTTCGAATAAAATCCAGAACTCTGAAACTGCATACTGATTGCGTTTCCTTAGTTTTCCGACTGTAAAAGATATAACTTAAACTTTACCCCAGGAGGGACCCTTGGAGCTCATTGAAGAATTGTGCTAATAGTTTCAGCGCTAACATCTGAGGTCCCAAACCAACTCGTTTTGCATCCGGGAAATGTCTAAACTTTGAAAGAAAGGAGATCACATAAATCCAGGCGAGTAGAAACTTGCTACTCTTGTCTCTCCTTTCCTTCAAGGTAGAAATGGGCCGGGTGAAGGAGATATAATTTGGGATAAGAGGCTCACTCCTGGGAATATTATTGCTGCTACTATTCTACCTTTCCACCTCCTTTGCTTTTATTATCTATAGGTATATGAGAGTTTTGAGTGACTGGGATAGGAAGAAACGGGTCTGTAGTAGTGACAGGGCAGTACTGGTACTACTGTTAAGACTAAGGCTAGGACTAGGGCTACAAGGCGACAAAAAGGGTACAACTACACTGTGACGTGTCACAGAATATTCATGTCACACAAATGTCGCACAACATTTTTTATAATGATAGTCAATTATGTCACAACGCAACATGCTGCGTCTGCGACGTGACAGTCGCACAATAATCCAACGTGGATGGATTTTTTGTGACTCATGTTTTAGTCGCAGCATGTCACAAGTCACAGTGCGACACCATTGACTATCTTTATAAAAAATGTTGTACGAGTTTCCTACGACAAGAAGTTGCGCGACACATGTCGCCGTGTAGCCTTAGTCTAAGGCTAGTTTCACACTATTGCTAGACATCTCCGGCAGTCTGTTCCGGCAGAGAGCAGTCTGCCACAGATATCTAGATTCAGCATTGCAGAATGCTATCTGATACCCTCTGGCCCCATTAACTATAATGGGAAGCGGCGGAGATCCAGCTGCAATGTACCAATGTACCTGTGGCTAAAGGGGCATTATTTTATGTCATGTCACTAGAAGCGTGAAAAGTAAGTGACTGCGACTGGATTTTTGATCCTACTTGAGGCTCAGAGTCATCCATGTGAAGCTGGAAATGTGTCAGATGGAAACGATAATCTGAGGTTTTTATCATACATTAGAAACCGGAAATACACCTCTTAGGGCTGTATTACACCAACACATTATCTGACCAATATTTGTCCAATCAGACCAATAGTTGGTGTGTATAACAAAAGATCTGTGTGTGTAATAGGCAATCTGACCAATGATTGGTCAGAAATGTGTCAGATATCTATCAGATAATCTGTTTGGTGTAATACAGCCCTTAGACCTGACCTACCTGTCCCTAGACTGAACTGTCACGTTACATCCTAACCACACGTAGACAGGGGAGACTGTTTATCACGAAGTGACGGTAAACGTACACAGTCAAGTCACATTATTGTGACCACTTCCTACTTTTGACATCAGCAGCACGTAGCTCATGAAGGACGTCACGTGTCGTGAGCTGGCATGGTGGGTATATAAGGTGTGAGATAGGCTGTCCGAACACATATACCTCATGGCTGTCATGGGTAAAAGGGCCGATTTATCAGAGTTGCAAAAAGGGATTATTATTGACTTTTGAGCCAAAGGTGGCAGTATATCAGAAAGTGTACAATTTGTGAACTGTTCGTGTGCTGCTGGTGGTGAAAGTATATCTTGAGTGGACAAATGGAATCACTGGGAATAAGCAACATGGAAACTACGGAGCACCACCTGCAATTGGCGTGAGAGGTGAAAATCGGATATGAAGGTATGCGAAGCAACTCGCCACCAAAATGAACCAGGGGACTACCAGATGTGTGTCTAAAACAACAGTTTTTAAACTCTACTGCATATGGGGCTTCGAAGCAGACTTATGGTCACTGTACCTCTGGTAACAAAGTTGCATCGGCAGAAAAGGGTTACATTTTAGTGGCAGTATTCGAATTGGAAAAAAGAAGGATGAGGGGCACTCCGAATTCAGGAAATGATAGACAGCACTAGGCGAGTGAGCCAGATATTTAATACGCCTAGTGCTGTCTATCATTTCCTGAATTCGGAGTGCTTCTCATCCTTCTTTTTTCATTTTCATTTTACTCTTTACGGTTTGGGTGGACCGAGAGGTGAGCACCCTCATCCATTCGTTCTATAGGAGCAGTCGCTATTCCTATTTCGAGTATTCGAATTGGACCTCCCTTAATTGGCAAAATGTTGTCTTTTCCAAATAATCACGTTGTCTGCTTTATCGAACGGATGGAAGTTGGAATGTCAGAGAACAAACACCCTGCAACCATTGCTGGAAGTACACAACCTGGTGGTGGCAGCGTTATTAGCTGTAGAATGTTTTCATGGCATTCTATGGACCTACTCATCTATGTGGAAAGCACTCTGAACCAATTTTGGAAGAATTCATCCTTGCTAATCACGTACACCTATACATGCTGATTGCCTTCCCTGTGGTGTATGAGATCTTGCAGCAAGACACTGCTACATGTCACACAGCTATAAATGTCTGACATTGGTTGGAAAAGCATGACCAAGACTTCCAAGTACTACCCTGGCCCCCTAATTCCCCAGACTGGAACCTAATTGAGCATTTGTGCGACCACCTTGACCATCGTATTTGCTCTATGGATCCTCCCCCACGCACCCTCCAGCAGCTGTGGGATGCACTGCAGTCAGCATGGCTGCAGAAATCTGTGACAACCTACCAGGACCTTATTGAGTCTCTCCCAGCCCATCTAGCTGCTGTCCGTGCTGCACAGAGTGGTTACTCTGGATATTAGTTGGTGGTCATAATAATGTGCCTCGAACATTTAGATTCATAGTGACACCAGAAGTCAAGGTAAAAAAGGCCTTTAGTCTGTTATATCGCAAACAGTTTCCAGTTCTAGGGGTTTGTATAGCTGACAGATGTGACAGTCTTGTCAGTTTTGTCATGGCTGGTGGGCACGCTCCTCAGCACGCAGCACCAACAGCATTTGGTTTTCAGGACGACAGGGCTGGTGTCATGGCTGGTGTGTGCGCTCCTCAGTAAACAGTGCCGCCAGTGTTTGGCTTTCAAGACTGTGGGGCTGGGCTTCCTGGTGCAGGATTTGCCAGCCAATCACATGTGATGGTGACATGTCCGGCGCGCAGACATCATCACTCATGTGACGCCAGAGATACTTAAACAGGCAACCTGTTTCTGGATTCTTCACTAGTGTTTCTTCTCTCATCTTATTCTGACTCTCCTGGTATTCTGACCCTGCCTGGATCTTGACCTCATATTCTTGGCTGAAGATTTGTTTCTTGATGCATCCTCCTGGTTCTGACTTCTAGCTTGGTAAAGGTTCTGATCCTGGTTTGCTCTAATTGCTATTCTGGTTTTGACTCCTGCATCCGGTTTTCGACTCTGTTTCATTGGTTCTGATTTGGTTTATATTAGTCTCCAAAATCACAGAAATATAGTGGCAAATATGGGGGAACTGCTCAAACCCCAAACACTGTAGCGTGTTTCTCATTGGGGGAGCAGTCCCACCGCATGTGGACCGCAGCAAACGACCATCCCCAGCAAAAAATGAGTAAAATGGAGTATGCCTGCGCGGTCCACATGCACCACAAAGGCATCCTACACAAAACGGAGCATTGTGCGGATAAAAATATAATTATATAAATCACAGGAAAAAATGCAGCAAACGGATATGCCACTGACTATACTAGCTAGTCATACAAGCAGATATTAAAAGCTGAGACTTTTGCTAATATATTCCTGTCAGGAACACATCAGAGCCCATCATGCACCACGTCACGGTCTCTCAGCATGGCAAGGGTCCTACCACTACGCTAACTATGGTGTGAACACGGTCTGAAAGTGATGAAATCCAGCTCACAGCCAAGCTTCCACACAACCGCATAGCAGGACAACTAATGCAATGTGAATAAAGCAAGACTGTAAGCCACACCCATATCAGACCGTGTAATGGAGGTTACCAGGTGCAAAAGAATTTTTAATGCCAGGTGAAGGCACATTCAATACATATTAAACAAAATCACAGAACTATAGTGGCAAATATGGGGGAACTGCTCAAACCCCAAACACTGTAGCGTGTTTCTCATTGGGGGAGCAGTCCCACCGCATGTGGACCGCAGCAAACGACCATCCCCAGCGAAAAATGCGTACAATGGAGGATGCCGACGCGGTCCACATGCACCACAAAGGCATCCTTCACAAAACGGAACATTGTGCGGATGAAAATATAATTATATAAATCACAGAAAAAAATGCAGCAAACGGATATGCCACTGACTATACTAGCTAGTCATACAAGCAGATATTAAAAGCTGAGACTTTTGCTAATATATTCCTGTCAGGAACACATCGGAGCCTATATTAGTCTCCCCTGGTTTGACCCAGCTAGTTTGTTATGCCAATTTCTTAGAGTGGTTGTCAATCTCTCACTAGGTTCTTCCTTCGTTATAGGCCCTGGCAGTTATCTAGGAAGGGACTGTCATCCAGTTGTGGGTCACTGTCTAGGGTGAATTGTGCAAGTAGATAGGGACAGTGGAACAGGTAGTTCAGGTTCACTGCTCCCTACCGTGACAGGTTTGTTCTAGTAATAGTGCTCCTGTTCCTCCTCAGCATTTGGGTAGCCTATAAAATGTACAAAGACCAGAAAAAGGGATACCCAGTAAGAAGGTGCATTTGACGGAAGATCAAGTAAAAGCTACTCGGAGACTACTTAAACTAGGAACAGGTCCAGACAGGATTTGTCATGAGGTTCAGCTAAGGAACTTGCTGTGCTTTGTTTTACCTGATAAGCAAAATCAGGGTGTGTACATACACACCTGTGAGCATCAGGAGGTCTTGTTTAATCTGATAAGGAAGACTATGTGTAAATGTACTCCTTTGAACAATCAGGTGACCCTTGGAGTCACCTGGTTGGGACTTGTTGTTGGGTTCATCTAAGGAACTTGCTGGGCTTTGTTTTAATCCATCCATCAGAAACCTGTAACCAAAGGAAAAGGATCTTAGGATCATATGATTAGCTATGAATATAGCCAGAACACTGTAATGCCACCCACAGGGTCACCTGATCCGGTGGTATAGTAGTAGTTTAAGTCTAAACTGTGAGCTTGAATAGAAAAAAATAGAGGCCAAGTAGAGACATGGCTAAGGGTAGCTGAAAGTGCTCAGGATAATAAAAAATAATAATCGAAAATAAAAAAAAAGTATATATAAATAAAGGATTTGGGGGGGTACTATCTCTCCTTGGGGAGAGTGCCTTAATCGGGAAAAAAGGGATGCAAATGAGCTCTTAGCAAGCTCTACCTCTGATGCCACCAGATGTAAGGGAGCTATCCTATAAGTCAATGTTTAACCATTTAACTAGACCTTGAGAAATTCATTAAAAAAAAAAGGTTTTAGAAGTGGAAAAGCAGTGGTGACCCATGGTGGTAAAAGAACAGGATAGAGAAATGTATGTGCAGGAAACCACCCAAATGGTATTGTTACACTATCAGACAACATGAGTCAAGATCCGACTTTCCAACAAGCCTTGGGATTTGACAAGGGATCTTGACTCATAGGGAGCCACTTCCAATGGGTGGCACTGGCATGATGGTACTCTTTCTTGGGAGATACCTATTTGCATATTCGTTTCCCATGGAGCATTGCCAAAAAGTCTCCATACCATGGAGTACTTCCAGTAAGTATTATACAGGACTGGTCTCTTTACGGAGATTCAGCACTCTGCCTTAGCCACTTTCAAGGCATTGCACCGAACCAGCCAGAATCCTGCTCCATACTAATAGGGGCAAGCACACTGAAATAGCTGTCTACGGATGAATATCTGGCTTGGCTATATTCCCTTGTCAAATCTCAAGGCTTGTTGGAAAGTCGGATATTGACTTGTTGGGAGCCACTTCCAATAGGTGGTGCTGGAGAGATGGTTCTCTTTCATGGGAGATACCTCTTTGTATATTAATTTCCCAGGGAGCATTGCCAATAAGTCTCCATACCATGGAGTACTTTCAATGATCGCATTTAATCAGAGCGCACTGCTCTTAGCCAGGGAGGAGCTCATTCCGCCCCCAGCGAAACTGCGAGTCTCCGCCTAGTATAACCAAGTCGGCTCATTATAATATAAGGCTCTGAAATCAACGGGACCAACAGCGCATGAACGGGGGGGTCTTTGGAAAAAAAATTAAGTGCCATGGCATCAGTTGGGGCCGCCCTATAAGGTAAGACCATACTTAGACTAAGGCTAAACTGATGAAAGGTTCTCTTTAAGGCTGTTTTACACCTGACGATTTTTTGGCAGATGATCATTTTATCGATCATCTTGTAGTGAAATACTGCTGCCGATTGCTCGGGCAATTGTGATTATTAAGCACACTTAAAAATAAGCGCTTACCGGCAGCAGATCGTGCTGTCTAATTACTAGACATCATTGGGACAAGCAATGGCATAGCGGTCGCTCGTCCCCATGCTGCGAAGGAGATCGCTGCATGTAATAGCAGCAGTCTCCTCCACTAACTAGCAGGCGAATGCCGGGA
The DNA here is from genome assembly GCF_014858855.1 of Bufo gargarizans. Taxonomy (NCBI): domain Eukaryota; kingdom Metazoa; phylum Chordata; class Amphibia; order Anura; family Bufonidae; genus Bufo; species Bufo gargarizans. The sequence continues at coordinate 539,969,839 of NC_058080.1, read as the reverse complement.
GAGAGCACTTCCCTCCTGACAATCACTTGCTCAATCAACCTGTGCAATACAGGCTTTAGTGATGCTCTGCCCGGTGTTCGGGTAGTGTAAAGCCTTTAGAAAGAATAGTGTCTTTGTTGTATAGATAAGGGCTCATGCACACAAACGTATTTTATTTCCGCTTCCGTTCTATTTTTATTTTTTGCGAACCATATGCGGAACCATTCGCTTCAATGGGTCCGTAAAAAACAACGGAAGGTACACTGTGTGCATTCCGTTTCCGTATTTCCGTTCTGCAAAAAAGTAGTGCATGTCCTATTATTGTCCGCAAATCACGGTCCGCGGCCCCACTCAAGCAATGGGTCCGCAAAAAATATGAAATGCAGACAGTACACTTTCGTATGTCATCCGTATTTCATCCGTATTTTGCGGATCCCTACTGTAGAAATGCTATGTCCAGCCCATATTGCTCATGTGTTTGGTGATTAATAAGTTACTGTTTACGTTTCCGATCCGCAAAAAACTGATCAAATACGGAAACCATATGGATATGTTTTGTGGAATAACGGAATTGAAGAGGACTTAAATCAGAGAGCCGTGAAAAACTGACCGAAAAACATCAACGGTCGTGTACATGAGCCCTAAGAGAAAAAAAAATAGTGTGTGTATGAGTTGGGGGGGGGGGGGGGGTTGCATAGTTCTGTCTGCAGATACAAAAGAATTCTCTATGTATATAAAGTAATGGTTAAATTTCCTGAATGTGACAACAAAGATTATATGAATTTACTAATTTATGTAATTTGTCCCAAAGAATATTATTTTATTTGTTTATTTGTTAGGAACTCAAATTTGAGATTATGCAAAAAATCTTTCCTATGAATGCGAACAATGCGTCTCCTGTGCATCATCCTCTGTATGGAAGTCTTGTTTGTAAAGGGCACTTTCACTTTCACTTTCACACGGGCAAGAATTCCACGCGGGTGAAAGGCGTGAGGTGAACTGAATCTGGACCTATTCACTTCAATAGGGCGGTTCAGATGAGCGATGTTTTTCACGCATCACTTGTGCGTTGCGTGAAAATCGCAGCATGTTCTATATTCTGCGTTTTTCACACAAGACAGGCCCCATAGAAATGAATGGGTCTGCGTGAAAATCGCAGGCATCCGCAAGCAAGTGCGGATGCGGTGCGATTTTCACGCATGGTTGCTAGGAGATGATAGGGATGAGCAACCCCATTAAAGTCTAATCACTGTATTATATTCCCTCATAACATATTTATAAGGGAAAATAATAGCATTCTTAATACAGAATGCTTACTAAAATGTGGCTTGATTGGTTAAAAAATAAAATAAATTAACTCACCTCATCCTCTTGTTTGCGCAGCCGGCATCGTCTTCTTTGCTCTTCTTTCAAGACCTGCAAAAGGACCTTTGATGACGTAATCTATCTTCATTCAGCAGGACCTGCGCTGACGTCACCGCGCTCACCAAAGGTTCTTTTGCAGGTCCTGAAAGAAGACGATGCCGGCTGTGCAAACAAGAGGATGAGATGAATACATTATTATTATTTTTTTAACCCCTCAAGCCACATTTTAGTAAGCATTCTGTATTCAGAATGCTATTATTTTCCCTTATAACTATGTTATAAGGGAAAATAATAAAATCTACAGAACACCGATCCCAAGCCTGAACTTCTGTGAAGAAGTCCAGGTTCGGGTCTGGGTACCACATTCAGTTTTTTATTACACGCATGCAAAACGCATTGCACCCGTGCGATAAAAACTGAACAAAGCAACGCAATCGCAGTCAAAACTCGCGCAGGTTTCCCGCAATGCACATGCGACGCATCCAGAGCAAATCCAGGATGCCCGTGTGAAAGAGGGCTATCAGTAAAGAGGATTCATACAGACTCTTGTTAGAGATAATCTGCCTGTGCAAAGGGGCTGCCGATTACCCAATGAACAAGTGAAACGAGCATTCATTGGGTAATAGATTGTTGGTGCAATCATCTAAATCAGCGGTCCCCAACCGCCGGGCCGCGGCCCAGGACCGGGCCCTGGAGGATGTTTTGCCGGGCCGTCGCGATCAGGGGAGTCTTTAACGCTGTGCTAATGAAGCACTTCCATTATGGAAGCGCTTCATTAGTACAGAAGGACCAGGAAGTGGTGAAGGTACTCACCACTTCCTGGTCCTCGGCTCGGCTATCGGCTGTGCAGGGCTGCGCACAGCGTGAGGCCGCTCTGTGACCTCACACCGTGCGCCGCGATACACAGCCGACAGCAGAATGAATGAAAAGGATCGCGATGGTGACTAGGAGCAGGAGAGGTAAGTGTTTTTTTTATTTTATTTGCACTGGGGGCTGATGGCTGACCTGGAGGACATTGGGCAGACCTGAGGGGCTAATGGGGGACATTGGGCAGACCTGAAGGGCTAATGGGGGACATTGGGCAGACCTGAGGAGCTAATGGGGGACATTGGGCAGACATTAGGGGCTAATGGGGGACATTGGGCAGACATGAGGGGCTAATGGGGGAAATTGGGCAGACATTAGGGGCTAATGGGGGACATTGGGCAGACATTAGGGGCTAATGGGGGACATTGGGCAGACATTAGGGGCTAATGGGGGACATTGGGCAGACATGAGGGGCTAATGGGGGCTTATGGCTGACATGAGGGGCTAATGGGGGACATTGGGCAGACGTGAGGGGCTAATGGGGGGCTTATGGCTGACATGAGGGGCTAATGGGGGCTCATGGCTGACATGAGGGGCTAATGGGGGCTTATGGCTGACATGAGGGGCTAATGGGGGGCTCATGGCTGACATGAGGGGCTAATGGGGGGCTTATGGCTGACATGAGGGGCTAATGGGGGCTTATGGCTGACATGAGGGGCTAATGGGGGCTTATGGCTGACATGAGGGGCTAATGGGGGCTTATGGCTGACATGAGAGGCTAATGGGGGCTTATGGCTGACATGAGGGGCTAATGGGGGCTTATGGCTGACATGAGGGGCTAATGGGGGGTTTATGGCTGACATTGGGGGGGTTTATGGCTGACATTGGGGGGGTTTATGGCTGACATGGGGGGGTTTATGGCTGACATTGGGGGGGTTTATGGCTGACATTGGGGGCTAATAGATGGCTAAAGGTTTGGGGGTCTGATCTGAGGTCTGATTAACATTGGGGGTCTGATTGCTGGTCTGACCTGAGGTGTAATGAAAATTTTTTTTTTCTTATTGTTCTCCTCTAAAACTAGGTGCATCTTATAGGGCGAAAAATACGGTTCAGTGCAGCAGAGACCAGTGCAGCAGAGACCATAGTCAGTTTATATAGTCGTTATATATTTTAATATGCACCTTGTGTTTTGTTATGCGCGTGAATCGGTCAGCCCCGCCCACCCCCTAAGCCCCGCCCCAGAATTATAATTTATTATTATTCATTATAGTATAGCCTTTTATTTCAGATAGAATGAAAGAGAGGAAAAAATAACAAAAATAAAGTTTATGTAAATTTTTCCTGGGACTTGAAATTAGGATTTCTATATACAAAATTAAGGACTTACCACCAAACTTAACCATTACCATATAGAGATGCATGTTTTTTCCATGCTTATTAGCTAGCACATATCACTGGTGTCTTTCTAATCATATATTGTGCTTGTTAATAAAGCAGTAATATGTATTAGCTTTGCATATGGATAAAAACACAGATATCTCTACAGCTGTTTAGCATACAGACAAAAGAAAGGTATTGTTTTAATCTGCATGATCTGATGAGCCCTACCATGCAGTATGTCTGATTAATAGGGCTGATACTAGTGACAGAGCCTCTTTAAATAACATACAGAGATGTAGCAGGTGATTGTTGGGAGGGACGGGTTCCTTCCTGGCAATCGCCTGCTCATTAGTGGAGGAGACCATTGCTTTTACATGCAGCGATCTCCAATGCTATTGCTTGTCCCCACACTGACTCGTTGTTTGCCGGCAGCAGATCGTGATTAGGCAGCACGATCCAGTTTAAAAATCTAGATTTCCCGATGAACTAATGTTCGTTAGTGATGATCTGCCAGTCTAATACAGCCTTTAGTGTTTATGACCTAGTCATAAGTTTGTAATTTATAGATAAGTTTATTAGTGAAAAAAATGATTCACACAGCTAGAAAAACTGTTAAAGGGGTTGTCCGAGTTATAAAAAAATAATAATATAGCACTGAAAATCTGATTGGCAGTAATATATAACTAAGCTAAGCAAGTTTTATGCAAAAATAAAATATATATTTCCTCAATTCCCTGGTTCTTTTCTGGACCTTTGTTTACATGCAATAAAAACCATCTCTTCCCCTCCCCCTGCACTGCTAAGGGACTGGATACAAGAGTTGCCCTGAGTGACATGTCTGCCTGCTGGGAGACTCTGCAGCATGTTGTATGTGTAGGACTACAAGTCCCAGCTGTATAATGACACTGCTAAGGGAGTGAATACAATTACTGCCCTGAGTGACATGTCTGCCTGCTGGGAGACTCTGCAGCATGTTGTATGTGTAGGACTACAAGTCCCAGCTGTATAATGACACTGCTAAGGGAGTGAATACAATTACTGCCCTGAGTGACATGTCTGCCTGCTGGGAGACTCTGCAGCATGTTGTATGTGTAGGACTACAAGTCCCAGCTGTATAATGACACTGCTAAGGGAGTGAATACAATTACTGCCCTGAGTGACATGTCTGCCTGCTGGGAGACTCAGCAGCATGCTGTATGTGTAGGACTACAAGTCCCAGCTGTATAATGACACTGCTAAGGGAGTGAATACAATAGCTGCCCTGAGTGACATGTCTGCCTGCTGGGAGACTCTGCAGCATGTTGTATGTGTAGGACTACAAGTCCCAGCTGTATAATGACACTGCTAAGGGAGTGGATACAAGAGCTGCCCTGAGTGACATGTCTGCCTGCTGGGAGACTCTGCAGCATGTTGTATGTGTAGGACTACAAGTCCCAGCTGTATAATGACACTGCTAAGGGAGTGAATACAAGAGCTGCCCTGAGTGACATGTCTGCCTGCTGGGAGACTCTGCAGCATGTTGTATGTGTAGGACTACAAGTCCCAGCTGTATAATGACACTGCTAAGGGAGTGAATACAATTACTGCCCTGAGTGACATGTCTGCCTGCTGGGAGACTCTGCAGCATGTTGTATGTGTAGGACAACAAGTCCCAGCCGTATAATGACACTGCTAAGGGAGTGTATACAAGAGCTGTCCTGAGTTACATGTCTGCCTGCTAGGAGACTCTGCAGCATGTTGTATGTGTAGGACTACAAGTCCCAGCTGTATAATGACACTGCTAAGGGAGTGGATACAAGTGCTGCCCTGAGTGACATGTCTGTCTGCTGGGAGACTCTGCAGCATGTTGTATGTGTAGGACTACAAGTCCCAGCTGTATAATGACACTGCTAAGGGAGTGAATAAAAGAGCTGCCCTGAGTGACATGTCTGCCTGCTGGGAGACTCTGCAGCATGTTGTATGTGTAGGACTACAAGTCCCAGCTGCATAATGACACTGCTAAGGGAGTGAATACAAGTGCTGCCCTGAGTGCTGGGAGACTCTGCAGCATGTTGTATATGTAGGACTACAAGTCCCAGCTGTATAATGACACTGCTAAGGGAGTGAATACAAGTGCTGCCTTGAGTGACATGTCTGCCTGCTGGGAGACTCTGTAGCATGCTGTATGTGTAGGACTACAAGTCCCAGCTGTATAATGACACTGCTAAGGGAGTGAATGCAAGTACTGCCCTGAGTGACATGTCTGCCTGCTGGGAGACTCTGCAGCATGTTGTATGTGTAGGACTACAAGTCCCAGCTGTATAATGACACTGCTAAGGGAGTGGATACAAGTGCTGCCCTGAGTGACATGTCTGCCTGCTGGGAGACTCTGCAGCATGTTGTATGTGTAGGACTACAAGTCCCAGCTGTATAATGACACTGCTAAGGGAGTGAATACAAGTGCTGCCCTGAGTGACATGTCTGCCTGCTGGGAGACTCTGCAGCATGTTGTATGTGTAGGACTACAAGTCCCAGCTGTATAATGACACTGCTAAGGGAGTGGATACAAGAGCTGCCCTGAGTGACATGTCTGCCTGCTGGGAGACTCTGCAGCATGTTGTATGTGTAGGACTACAAGTCCCAGCTGTATAATGACACTGCTAAGGGAGTGGATACAAGTGCTGCCCTGAGTGACATGTCTGCCTGCTGGGAGACTCTGCAGCATGTTGTATGTGTAGGACTACAAGTCCCAGCTGTATAATGACACTGCTAAGGGAGTGAATACAAGAGCTGCCCTGAGTGACATGTCTGCCTGCTGGGAGACTCTGCAGCATGTTGTATGTGTAGGACTACAAGTCCCAGCTGTATAATGACACTGCTAAGGGAGTGAATACAAGAGCTGCCCTGAGTGACATGTCTGCCTGCTGGGAGACTCTGCAGCATGTTGTATGTGTAGGACTACAAGTCCCAGCTGTATAATGACACTGCTAAGGGAGTGACTACAAGAGCTGCCCTGAGTGACATGTCTGCCTGCTGGGAGACTCTGCAGCATGTTGTATGTGTAGGACTACAAGTCCCAGCTGTATAATGACACTGCTAAGGGAGTGAATAAAGTAGCTGCCCTGAGTGACATGTCTGCCTGCTGGGAGACTCTGCAGCATGTTGTATGTGTAGGACTACAAGTCCCAGCTGTATAATGACACTGCTAAGGGAGTGAATACAAGTAGCTGCCCTGAGTGACATGTCTGCCTGCTGGGAGACTCTGCAGCATGTTGTATGTGTAGGACTACAAGTCCCAGCTGTATAATGACACTGCTAAGGGAGTGAATACAAGTAGCTGCCCTGAGTGACATGTCTGCCTGCTGGGAGACTCTGCAGCATGTTGTATGTGTAGGACTACAAGTCCCAGCTGTATAATGACACTGCTAAGGGAGTGGATACAAGAGCTGCCCTGAGTGACATGTCTGCCTGCTGGGAGACTCTGCAGCATGTTGTATGTGTAGGACTACAAGTCCCAGCTGTATAATGACACTGCTAAGGGAGTGGATACAAGATGCTGCCCTGAGTGACATGTCTGCCTGCTGGGAGACTCTGCAGCATGTTGTATGTGTAGGACTACAAGTCCCAGCTGTATAATGACACTGCTAAGGGAGTGGATACAATTAGCTGCCCTGAGTGACATGTCTGCCTGCTGGGAGACTCTGCAGCATGTTGTATGTGTAGGACTACAAGTCCCAGCTGTATAATGACACTGCTAAGGGAGTGGATACAAGAGCTGCCCTGAGTGACATGTCTGCCTGCTGGGAGACTCTGCAGCATGTTGTATGTGTAGGACTACAAGTCCCAGCTGTATAATGACACTGCTAAGGGAGTGGATACAAGTGCTGCCCTGAGTGACATGTCTGCCTGCTGGGAGACTCTGCAGCATGTTGTATGTGTAGGACTACAAGTCCCAGCTGTATAATGACACTGCTAAGGGAGTGGATACAAGTGCTGCCCTGAGTGACATGTCTGCCTGCTGGGAGACTCTGCAGCATGTTGTATGTGTAGGACTACAAGTCCCAGCTGTATAATGACACTGCTAAGGGAGTGAATACAAGTGCTGCCCTGAGTGACATGTCTGCCTGCTGGGAGACTCTGCAGCATGTTGTATGTGTAGGACTACAAGTCCCAGCTGTATAATGACACTGCTAAGGGAGTGAATACAAGAGCTGCCCTGAGTGACATGTCTGCCTGCTGGGAGACTCTGCAGCATGTTGTATGTGTAGGACTACAAGTCCCAGCTGTATAATGACACTGCTAAGGGAGTGAATACAAGAGCTGCCCTGAGTGACATGTCTGCCTGCTGGGAGACTGTGCAGCATGTCGTATGTGTAGGACTACAAGTCCCAGCTATATAATGACACTGCTAAGGGAGTGGATACAAGAGCTGCCCTGAGTGCTGGGAGACTCTGCAGCATGTTGTATGTGTAGGACTACAAGTCCCAGCTGTATAATGACACTGCTAAGGGAGTGAATACAAGAGCTGCCCTGAGTGACATGTCTGCCTGCTGGGAGACTCTGCAGCATGTTGTATGTGTAGGACTACAAGTCCAAGCTGTATAATGACACTGCTAAGGGAGTGAATACAAGTGCTGCCCTGAGTGACATGTCTGCCTGTTGGGAGACTCTGCAGCATGTTGTATGTGTAGAACTACAAGTCCAAGCTATATAATGACACTGCTAAGGGAGTGGATACAAGAGCTGCCCTGAGTGCTGGGAGACTCTGCAGCATGTTGTATGTGTAGGACTACAAGTCCCAGCTGTATAATGACACTGCTAAGGGAGTGAATACAAGAGCTGCCCTGAGTGACATGTCTGCCTGCTGGGAGACTCTGCAGCATGTTGTATGTGTAGGACTACAAGTCCCAGCTGTATAATGACACTGCTAAGGGAGTGAATGCAAGTGCTGCCCTGAGTGACATGTCTGTCTGCTGGGAGACTCTGCAGCATGTTGTATGTGTAGAACTACAAGTCCCAGCTGTATAATGACACTGCTAAGGGAGTGGATACAAGTGCTGCCCTGAGTGACATGTCTGCCTGCTGGGAGACTCTGCAGCATGTTGTATGTGTAGGACTACAAGTCCAAGCTGTATAATGACACTGCTAAGGGAGTGGGTACAAGAGCTGCCCTGAGTGACATGTCTGCCTGCTGGGAGACTGTGCAGCATGTCGTATGTGTAGGACTACAAGTCCCACTTGTATAATGACACTGCTAATACACACAGGATCTTCCCCCTACCTTCTTGTGCAATGCTCTCTCTAGTCTGTCAGATCCTGTGCCCAGAATTGTCACTGCTGCAGCTAGCCAGTATGTGCAGCTGAAGGGGTTAAGAATCTTAGGAGAGAGAGAGAGAGTAGACGGCAGTAAAGGGGGGGGGGGGGCACAGTGACATCAGAGCAGGGAGAGAAGCTGACATCACAGGTCATGTGACCCTCAGTGAAATCTGAGAAACCAGCCACTGGAGATAAAGTGAGTGAATTGGAAAGCTGTTATATTTGCTTAGTTAGGAACATAGAAAGAACAAAAAAATAACTCAGATAACCCCTTTAACCCTTTGTGACAGAAAGTCTCAATATTCTTAATAAAGACCATAGAAAAAATATATTTTTAGCCCAAAATGAGTAAAATACAGTCATAAACAGAGAGTCAGAGGAGGCAGGCAATTTGCGCCTGCACCTCATTATAAATTTCATGCCTCCTCTGGCAGGGCAGGCCCTATGAAGGCTCCCGTAGTAAACGCCAGCTTTGATAAACCAGGGCTTTAGTATCTGTAACGGTCACGTACACTACACACAGGGGGGAGGATAGTGACCACTGCACTCCACCCTCACCCCTGGCCCTGCAGGGAGGACAGACAAGACAAATAACAGATCGTGCAAAACAGATAATGACTCATGTTGCTGTGTGCCAGACAGCAGGAAATGGTGACATGAGGAGACATGTTTGTGCAAAGGCTGAATACAGGATCCAGTGCCATCCTCAGGTCCGTGGGACTTGGAGCGGTCAAAGTGACTGTCAGAAGTGACTGATGCCTGTCAGCAATGCAGATGTTGCCAAGGGAGAAAGGATCAGTTCCGGGAAGGTAGTTGGACCGTGGAATGTGGTTACAGACCCTGTGAGGCCTCATGGTGGATGGAAGGACCTGCGAGTTGGTGTAAGTCCCCATCGGATAAGGACCAGGCCAGGATCAGTGATCCAGAAGGCTTCCCAGAGAGAGAGAGAGAGAGAGAGAGAGGTCTGGGTCCTGGAAGGCTGGAAGAGCTGTGGAACAGTTGGAGTTACCAGGAGAGGTGGAGTTGCTCAGCTTGGAGAATAATTAGTCCACCATTTTGTGAGCTGCATGAGAGAACAGTGTGGATCCGGATTCTGTTCGCAGGAATGAGTATCGGCGTCAGGAAGCTGATCGGAACAGAGGGTCAGAGTACAGGTTCTGCAGGGTCACATGTTGTGTTAGTAAAACTACAGGTAACAGCACTCTGCTAGTCAATTGCACAAAGATATAAGCAAACACTGAAAGAATAAATACTTGGTGGTCATACTTACTGCAAATGCAGCTAGAAGCTCTTTGCGAATATAATTGATCAAAAATATTTCGGGGACATCTACCAGTCGACAAGGTAGCTTCTAATCAGATGGGTCCTAGGGGGAGCCACCCCCCTAGTGGCAGTGACGATAGGGAAGAAAAACAAACGAACCAGCACCTCCATAATAAGTGAATATGAGAACGCAGGTGCGCCTTGGCTGAAACACAATTGGATTAGTAAAACTACAGGTAACAGGGTCACTGCCACTAGGGGGGTGGCTCCCCCTGGTGGTGAGATTGAACCGTGCACCACCAGCCCATTTACCATGTGCTTTTAATTAGATAGCTTGTACAGCTGTATTCTACTCAGCCCATACTGCAGGCTCACAGCCTGGGAGAGGCATGCGTAGGATACAGCTTGGTACTACTTTGCCCAGATTGTAGGCTGTAAGCCCAGGAGAGGCATGTTAGAGTAGGACCCATCTGATTAGAAGCTACCTTGTCGACTGGTAGATGGGCCCGAAATATTTTTGATCAATTATATTTGCAAAGAGCTTCTAGCTGCATTTGCAGTAAGTATGACCACCAAGTATTTATTCTTTCAGTGTTTGCTTATATCTTTGTGCAATTGACTAGCAGAGTGCTGTTACCTGTAGTTTTACTAATCCAATTGTGTTTCAGCCAAAGTAGCATGCACCTGCGTTCTCATATTCACTTATTATGGAGGTGCTGGGTCACATGTTGTGGCAGGGACTTGCTGTCTATCTGGAGCAACAGGTAAACATAGGACATACCCAGGTCAGTGACTTAGCGGCATGGTTATTGACTTATAGGCTCTGCCGTGTGCGCCATCGGTCAGGTCCGTTACCCTGCGGCACAGTATCGACTTGCGGGCTCTGCTATGTACGCCGCTTTGGGTACGGTTTTTCATTTGGGCTGGTACCGTGACTCTGAGCCTGGGGTATAGGGTATTCTGGACACTCCACTGTTGCTACACTACAAGGCCACTCCAGCGTCCAGGCTGGGAGTACTCAGGGCACATGAACAGTAAAAATGGAGACAGCACGTCCAAAAAGGTGAGGTTTAATTCCAGATGCCTCACCTTTTTGGACGTGCTGTCTCCATTTTTTTATTTTTTGGACATCTACAAGTTGTTAATATTGGGGGGCCTTTTACCACCTCCCTTGGAGACGAGCACCCGCAGCATTTTTTCTTAGGAGTGCTGTCCACCCGTGTTTTTTCTTCTGGCACATGAACAGTGTCATTTGGGGGCAAGAGAAAGGAATGTGAGGTGTTTATTGTATTTGATATATATGTGATATATACTCTCTGTAACCACGGCTGTCATTACTGTTAATACTACTGTTTATCCCCCTGTTCAGTAAAGTTACTGTTTTTGCATCAGGAGCTGGTGTCCGTGTCGCTTTCCTTATTCCATGACTTCGCTGTATCCTGGGGGTCCCTTCCCGGTCCACTGTCCTACAGAAGTACAGCAGGAGTCTGCAAAGAATCGTCAGGTGGAAGCCGGGGTCAAAATACCAGGAGAGTTGCGCAGTACAGGAGGAGCAGGCAAAGGATCGTCAGGGAACAGGATCAGGTAAGTATACAGAAAACCAAAAATCGGCAAGAACCTAATTAACAGGCAACCTGTGGCCAGCAGGCTGCCTGTTAGGCCTCATGCACACGACAGTATTTTTTTTGCGGTCCGCAAAATGGGGTTCCATGATCCGTGTCCGTTTTTTCTTCCGTTATGTTTCCGTGTGTCCGTTTTTTTTGCGGACCGTCAGAAAACAAGGAATGGTGAAAAAAAAGTAATTTTAATAACTCCACCCAGGATACTGGTATATATGCTGGTCACCTGAGTTTGGTTTTGTGGCCATTTTCTGTAGTCTTTACAGAGTACAGAGGTTCTTTTGGTTGCTTGTCTTTGCTGTTTCACCATGGCGGATGACTCTGAGGAAGAGGTCTTACTGCATTGGCTCATTTCTTGGCGATGGGGACAGCACACTTGTTTGTTGGATAAGGAACCTAGTAGAAGGCAGCGATTTTGGGTCCATCCGATTGTTACTCAACGCTACCGGAAAGGACACTTTCATACCCTCTACAAAGATCTGCGCCTGCCTCCTGAGAAGTTTTTTTCCTTCTGTAGGATGTCAGTGACTACATTTGATTGCTTGCTGTCGTCTCTACGTACTGTCCTTACCTTCATGGACACCAATATGAGGCGCAGCATTTCTCCAGAGGAAAGGCTCATCGTCACGTTGAGGTAAGCAATATTTTACGTTTCTAGTTTCAACAGTAATGTGCAGTGCTTGTGTCAGGAGGAACATGTGCTAGAACATGGCTGCTGTTAGACATGTGCTACTGTTTGCTGAAGTAACCTTTCTTTGCCCATAATGTTTTGCAAACATTGTTATGTCTTTTTTTTTTTTTTTTTTTTTTTTTACTTGAATCCCTGACAAATAACATGGCAATATTAAAGCTCGTGTTTCTTTTTTAGCAGGTTTGCAATTTGTGTTCAGCTTTCTTCATCATCAAGCATAATGTTCACATCATTCTTAAGACACCCATAACCTTCAGCATGTCAAGGGTCTAAACACAGTTGTTGTAGTACTGCCCACACCCAAATAGCTGGTCATGTTTGGTTCATACACACAAACTCACTTTTTTTAATTATGATTAGTCGACAATGGACATAGATAGTTTTAAATCATGTCTTGTATACAACATTATAGGCGAATCATGTATCTGATGTTCCCTTTGATTTGGTGTTTACTGATTATATATATATATTTTTTTTTTCTTTGTCCTACAGATTCCTTGCAACTGGGAACTCTTTTGCATCCCTGCATTTTGAGTTTCTTTTAGGAACCTCAACGATCTCTCGGATTGTACGTCACACTTGCCATGTCATCTGGCAGCAACTCCGAGAGACGGTGATGCCGCAGCCCAAGACGGACGATTGGATTCGCTTCGCTGAGGGCTTCAGAATTTCTGCGCAGTTTCCAAACTGCATTGGGGCAATGGATGGCAAGCACATCCGTGTGAAGAAGCCTCCTCACTCAGGGTCCCGATTCTTCAATTATAAACATTATTTTTCGGTAGTGCTGATGGCTGTTGCTGACAGTAACTACCGGTTTATAATGGTTGATATCGGGGCCTATGGAAGCACTGCAGATGCTCGCATCTTTAGTGCATCTAGAATGGGTAAGCGGCTTTGTGCCAACCAGCTTGCCCTGCCCGAGTTCAGAAGACTGCCCGGATATGCAGGTCTACCGGCTCCATTTGTCATTGTGGCGGATGAAGGGTTTGCATTGACTCCCCATGTTATGCGGCCCTTCCCAAAGCGCTGTTTGGATGTCAGGATGCGTATTTTCAACTACCGGTTGACTCGTGCCCGTTGGTATGTTGAGTGCGCTTTCGGGATACTCTCTAGCAAATGGAGGGTGTTTTTGTTATCCATACAAATGGATCTGGAGAATGCTACCCTGGTGATTCAAGCTTGTGTTGTTCTACACAACTTCACCAGGATTCACGAGGCTTCCTCTTCTGTTGACATGGAAGATCTTCCTACGTCATCAGATTTGGGTTTGGAAAGGACCCTGCATTGCCGTTCGGGAACTCTATGCAGACTACTTTTACAGCCCAGAGGGGTCCTTGCTATGGCAGAGGGACGCTATTCGTGGCAGTGTTTGATATCTTCTGGCCTCGTTAGTTTATTTTTATTTTTTCTAGATAGCTAATCAAAATGTATTGTGGTAGTTGACTGTAGGCACTCGCAAGAGAATGAGGACCCTTGACGTGGGCTTGCGGGCGGGGTTTTCTGGACATCACATATTATAAACTGCATGTAAATAAATATTAAAGATGTTTTCTTCAAAATGTTAATTGACATTAACATCTTTAGTATTTTGCGTATATGGTCCAAAAATTTTTCTAATACCTCATGATCACATTATCCAAAAATACAGATGTTGATCTTGAAAATAAAGTGTTCCTTTGTGAGCTATAGTGCGTCGATGTGTTTTTGCAATGTGTTGAACTCCTAAATATTTTGTGCAGTTAGAAAATGAACAAAAGTCAAATTGCTTTTTCACAAACAAACTTTAAATAAAAATTGTAATAATAACGATATGGCACTCATATAACTGGAGGACTGCTCAAAACAAATTATTTATTTAAGTTCAACTATTGATAATCACAGTATTAAAAGGTCAGAATATTAAAAAGTCATACAAGATACGCAAATTGTACAGAAATTAAAAAACAAATGGATAAAACGTCACAAATGACGGTAAAGGTAAAAAAACACTTGCGGTATGGATTTAACTTATCGCATAAGTCAGCCAGCATATAGGTGCTTGATAAATTCACCACAAGAAAATCTAATTATCGATAGTTCACTGAAGCTCTCGATTAAATAGTCACCGAATCTTCGGTTAGTATAATCGTCGATTCTTGGTACTGTAATGCACTTATATACTCTTCGATTTAATAGTTAGTTCTTGATTCAAACATTTGAAAGAGTCAAAATAGTTCTTATGTAACAGTTCATAGACTTATCGAAATTTTTAGAAATTCAGGAGTTTTTAGCTCTAGGTGGCGTCCCACCTATTATCGAGCTATCTTATTCCCTTACCTCCAACCTCTGAATGCGGCTTGTTCGTTTGGTCACCGCTCCTTCAGCGTCCTACGTGCTCGAATCCTTACTAGCTCCAATCGAGATGGGAATGGAACTGTATCACTCCAGGAAGTTAACGAGCACAGGTTTCTGTATGGGACGAGTCAGTCACTTAGAAGGTTATTAATAAGGAGGTAATAGTGGAGATGTCCTTGCGTATGCCAAAGTGGTGGTAATGTGGGGTCCAGATTCCTTCCAGACGCGTTTCGAAGTCCCAAAAGTCATGCGTATCTTGTATGACTTTTTAAAATTTTGACCTTTTTAATACTGTGATTATCAATAGTTGAACTTAAATAAATAATTTGTTTTGAGCAGTCCTCCAGTTATATGAGTGCCATATCTTTATTATTACAATTTTAACACCCTCTGGTGTTTTGGAGTTAACACATAGATATTGAGCACCATCCTTTCCTACTGATTGGTAGAGCCACCTCATCCTGTGAATATTTCTAAACTTTAAATAAAATATGTGGATCACAAATCCAAAAACCATAGCAATGTACATAAGTAATAAACATATACTGAAAAGGTGCTACAAAAACATTTTTAAACATATTTTACAATTCAAAGAGGTCTTGGGTAAACGACCCAGGACCAAATGAAGACCGTGGCCGTACATGGGCCTGTTGTGTGGCCCCAGTTGTCAAAGTGCCCGGGTAATGCGGCTGACCCACATGCTGTGTTGGGTCTTGTGAATGGTGGTTGGGGGGGAAAGATGGCCCTTGAGTTTGTTGGGGAGGCTGCTGATAGCTGCGTGTTTGCTGCTGCTGAGCAGCATTTAATATATTTAATATTTTTTTTTTAATGTATGTCTTCCTGGTAAGGGGAGGAATACATGTTTATGACTAGGGCCAATGAAGCCAGGCACTCATGGTACTTTTCCGGAGTGACCTGCTTCATTAATGGCCCTAGTCCCCTTAGCATTGCCTCCTCCAAGCCATCACTCCTCCTCTGGGCAAGGAATTCTATGACTCGTGTGTCAATCATTTCACGATTCGCTTGCCCAGAGGAAGAGGGAGGGACATGGCAGCGACGCCTGGGCTGCGGCTGATGGCCTCTTTCTGGGCTCGCCAGTGGTAGGGCGGGCTGGGCCAGTGACGACTCTTCCGGCTCCTCTGCTGGCGTTGGGGCTGGACTTGTGGCCGGCGAGAAAAAAGCCGGGGTTTCACTTCCCGCCGTCTCAGAGTCATCTGAGGCATCCAGACTGTCCACAGTACTGTATTTGAAAGAAACAAAAACAAATATATTACATAATTTGACTACCTCATTACAAAAGTACATCATTTTTACTAAGTTAAAACAGATGTGTGTATACAATATATATACGGTGTGGCTGCATACATCACATATTTGTTTGTAAAAAGGAATAACACCTTCAATGTGAATTATTCTAAAAAATTATTTTTACATTTTTTGAAAACCATTTGGAAATTTCATGTAAAGGCCTAATGTGAAACTATTTGGAATACATTGTTTGGCGTTTGGAGCTGTCCAGCCTCAAAAGAGGTTTACTCATTCAAGGACCAAAACCAGTGCTGATATTCAGTTCATCTCATCTGTATGTGGCCTGCTTCCACCATCAAAACATCCTTGATGTAATGTAAACCTAATAGAACATCATTTCCAGAGAAACAACATGTACCAGGCAACACTTGCCCATGGTGGGAGTAGTAGTTTAAATTCTGCTGGTCGGACGTAGTTGGAGCATCATTATACTCCATTATCATAGGATTATGTTATTGGCATTTTATATGGGAACTTTTATGAAACCATGTTGTGGTTTGTAGTATACCATTTAACCTATGTAAATGACAATGACAGCACAGACTAGGTATCAAATTCAAAAACAGACAAAAGTAAGATAGCAGGTATGTAGGAAAAATATATAACCAACCAAAACATACACAAATGGCTACACTATTCAGGGCCCCAAAAAAAAAAAAAAAAAAAAAAAAAAAAAGGGTTTATCCTACCTTTGGAGATTTGAGACCTATATATAGGATAGGTGCACAAGATTATATTGGTGTGTGACCAACAGCCGTCAAACACGATGGTCAACTGTATGATGAGAGAATGCGTGAAATGAGCATGTGCCATCTCCCTTCTCTATTCTTGATCAGATTGCAAACATCTATGTTCCTTGATCGTGAAAATATTGCTTCACAGGAACAAAAGAGAGAGGGGAGGCGCCATCTGCGCACTGCACTTGTCGTCTCATCAAACAGCTCATCTGCGGTGGTGCCTTGTGTGACTCCCCCACAAAAATGATGGAGACCACCTACACCAGGCATGTCCAAACTGTGGCCCGCCAGCTGTTGCACAACTACAACTCCCAGCAGGACTGGATAGCTTTCAGCTATTATGGCATGCTGGGAGTTGTAGTTTTGAAACAGCTGGATGGCCTCAGTTTTGACATGCCTGACCTACTCAAAGGATAGGTCATCAATAGTACAACGCAACACAACCCATTACTTTCTTTTCCACTATTGCTCACCAAGATTATAAACAAATTTTAACCAACATTTTTAATGAAAAAAAACATCAAAAATACTTACGGCCTCAAATCCATAACTGGCCTCAAAAACTGCAACTGTGCAGTGTACAGATATGGCCTTTTTTTTTTAGGTTCCCTCACCACTCCGGCCTTTGTTTGTAACCTCCCGTCTAAATTGATCCCGGCAACTTGACCAGCGGGTTTTAGTCTGTTTGACTGTAAAGAAATGACATAATATACAAATTACTAAAAATTAAATAGAATCAAAAACTAAATAAAAAAAAGTAGACAAATAAACAAAGTGCAAATGTTAACCTAGATCAAGGAGACAAATCTCCGAAATGTCTGAATTGGCAAGATTATACAGCACATGGTACAGTACTGCAGGTGTGTGGATACTAATGTATACGTTATGGAAGGAGAAGACTAGTCGTGCAAGCCATTTGGACTAAAATACTTTAGAATATGTGAGGGTGACAACTATAAGATGCTCAATTACAACAGGGACACATGTGTCACCAAATAAAAAGTGCCCATACATGTTATTATACATGAGTACTGTATGCTGTAGCAAAGGGAGGGACAGCCATTTAAAGTTAGAAATGGTGGGGTATGGTATTTAGTACACGACTCATTAAAAAACCATGTACAGGCCTTTATGCAAAATGAAGCTGGGCCACAAAATAAATACTATTCTGACCTCATGGAATTTATAGCTACATCATTTTGGCACACACAGGGCAAGGACAGTACAACTACATCGCTATCACTTACCTAAATATGCCCGGCCTCGGCCATCTGCTTTGGCCCATTCTGTCCGTCTCATACTACGGGCCACTTGTTCCCAGGCAGCATCCTTTCTGACTCGGTCCTGATAAGAATTGCATCGGGTGTCCCATAGTTTGGGCCTCTTCTGTACCAAATAAATTAATTTTTCCACATTCCAGCGTGGCATTTTGGAAGAAAATAGATCAGCAATGGCTGCCACACCACACTACTGATTTTCGGCACAGGTGGCTAGCAATTAGCATAACCTATGATGTTAAACTTCCTGTATATATATATATATTTTTTTTTTCATTTTATTGGCACAAGTTTTGGCAGACAGTTTTGCCATGGCAAAAGATAGAAATAAAACGGATGCGGACGTGAATCGGGTGTTCCTCCGGGTTTTTTCACGGTCCCATTGACTTGAATGGGTCCACGAACTGTTTTCCATGAAAAAAATAGGATAGGTCATTTTTTTTGACGGACTGGAAACACTGATCACGGACGCTGATGACAAACGGTGCATTAGCTGAGTTTTCCAAGGACCCATTGAAAGTCATTGGGTCCTCAGAAAATCACGGAAAACGGACACGGGACATAACAACGGTCGTGTGCATGAGGCCTTAAATACTGGCTAGCTGGGGTCATGTGACGTGGCCAGCGCCACATGACTCGCACTAGGGAGTACAGCTGAGCACCGAGTGCCCAGCTCGGTGCTCTGACCTCCCCTGGTTGCTGGGGGAACTGAGGACGCCGGCCGCGCGGAGGAGACGTCCTCGTCTCCGCCCCGCCCCCTATCACCTAGGAGACGAGGACTCTGTGCGCATCCTCGCTCCTGCACAGAAATGGGATGCCGACAGCACTGAGGAGAGCGAGCTCCTCGGCGTCCCGTGACAGTATCTGTGTGTGTGTCAAGTGCATTTCATATATTTGTATACCTTAAACATCTCAACTTTCGCTTGCTTTCTGAATCTCTTCTGCCACTCTCTACAATTTGTTCCCTCCAAGACCCAGGTACTGCCACCACCCTATAAAACACCACAATAAGTACAGCTCTAGACATTGTTGCCCCCTCACACACAACAAAACCCGAAAGAAATCACACTCTAAGGATCACTTCAAGGATCACTTCACCACATACAAACAATCCCTCCTCATTTTCAAATCCTCACTTGCTGATGCAAAACATGCCTACTTCTCATCTCTTATGTCTTTCCTGTCCCACAGCCCTAAACAACTTTTTAACACTTTTAACTCCCTTCTCCGTCCCCCAGCGCCCCCACCCTCTCCTCTCATCTCAGCTGAGGACTTTGCCACATACTTCAAACAAAAGATAGTCAACATCAGAGACAGCTTCAGTGCACAGTCCCCACAGACCCTCTACACAACTGCTCAATCCTCTTCTCCCAAAACCCGCTTCTCCACCATTACAGAAGAAAAACTTTCTACTCTACTCTCCAGATCACATCTCACCACCTGTGCACTTGACCCTATCCCATCCCACCTCACCACAGTGTTTATCCCAGCCCTAACTCATCTCTTCAACCTATCACTAACCTCTGATGTCTTCCCCTCCGGTTTTAAACATGCTACCATTACACCCATTGTCACGTACGGGAACCACCCCATCACGTGACCCGGGTGCGACTGCCAAGGGTCGATCTATTTCACGCACTCAATCTCTCGCGCCTCTACACACAGGCCTCAGATTGGGCCTCGATCACACCCTGACACAGCATATCATGCACCCCAACACGCTGCCTCCATCTATGACATTTAAATCAATACACCGATTAATTAAGGGCTCATAGAAACCCCACCGCACCCCACTCGCAAGCAGGCTCACAGTGGCACAGGCCACACGTATAGCATATAACTGTAGCCCAAACCGCACTCATACACTTAAAAAAATGGAGGTTACTGGGCTCGTTCAGGGCACAAGGCAAAACCATTAAAGATGTGCTTTAATGTACTAAAAAGGTACAGTACTTAGTTACAAAAAGTTAACAGAAATAAGACATACATAAATGTGCACAAAACAGTATAAAAATAAAAGGATAAAAAGCATAAAGGTTCTTACTCAACGAATTGTGTGGTCAGAGTTTCTTGTGGTTTCCGGGAACAGGAGGAAAGTGGAGCACAACCCAATGTTGATCGGATCCCCAAATTGTGTCAAAGAAATGTTCCCAATAGTTCATTTTTATCCCCATTCGGCAGAGGTTGGAGCTGAGAGGAGTCTCCAAAAGTGGTTGTCCCAAAAGGTGAGATACTGGTTATGTGGGAATGCTGGCTGTCAGGGATGGGATGTTTAAACCCCCTATGATGATCACAATTATTAATACGTGAGTTGTACCAGAGATGAGTTATTGCTTATGAGATATTTTCTTCATCCTCTGGTACTGTATTTGAAAAGCTTCTGGACTTGGGTGAGGTTCCAGGCTGTCTGAGTGGCTGCATTTCCAGGAACCACCTTCATTACCATTTGCAAAGGGCCAGTGTTTTGACATTCAGGTGATAAACTGATTTCCTCCAAGGGTAATGTGTATTCCAACTGCAGGCCCAGACAGAACAGCACATACAATCACAGAATGTAAAATATATAGGATCACACGACAGTTATAAAAACATACAAAGATAATAAAAGTTAGGAGAATTGTTGTTCATTTCTCACACCCATGCTAAAAAAGCCTTCACTTGACCCATCCTCTTTGTCCAGTTATCGCTCCATATCACTTCTTCCATATGCCTCAAAGCTACTTGAGCAACATGTCCATTCTGAACTGTTCTCTCATCTCTCCTCCTGCTCCCTCTTTGACTGGCTACAATCTGGCTTCCGACCCCACCACTCAACTGAGACTGCCCTCACCAAAGTCACCAATGACCTACTAACAGCCCAAACCAAAAAACATTACTCTGTCCTCCTTCTCCTTGACCTGTCCTCTGCCTTTGACACTGTTGACCACTCCCTTCTGTTGCAAACTCTCTCATCTCTTGGCATCACTGACCTGGCCCTCTCCTGGATCACATCATACCTCACAGTGCGGACATTTAGCGTGTCCCACTCTCACACCACCTCCTCGTCTCATTCCCTCTCTGTTGGTGTCCCGCAAGGCGCTATCCTAGGACTCCTGCTCTTCTCTATATACATCTTCGGCCTGGGACAGCTCATAGAGTCCCATGGATTTCAGTATCACTTTTATGCTGACGACACACAAATCTACCTCTGTGGCCCAGACATCACCACCCTACTATCCAGAATCCCACAATGCCTATCTTCCATATCATCCTTCTTCTCCTCTGGCTTTCTAAAACTTAACATGGATAAAACGGAATTCATCATCTTTCCCCCATCTTGCTCATCCCCCCCAACAGACCTATCTATCTCGATCAATGGCTGCACACTCTTCCCAGTCAACCAAGTCTGCTGCCTTGGAGTGACCTTGGATTCTGCCCTCTCCTTCTGACCACACATCCAAGCCCTTTCCACTGCCTGCCGCCTCCAACTCAAAAACATCTCCCGCATCCGCGCTTTCCTCAACTTTGAACCTGCGAAAAATGCTTGTACATGCCCTCATCATCTCCCGCCTAGACTACTGCAACATACTCCTCTGTGGCCTTCCATATACCACTCTCGCACCTCTCCAATCAATTCTGAAATCTGATGCACGACTAATCCACCTCTCAACCTGTTACTCCTCTGCCTCTCCCCTCTGCCAATCCCTTCACTGGCTCCCCATTGACCAGCAAATTCAGTTCAAAATACTAACAAATACATACAAGGCTGTCCACAACCTGTCCTCTCCCTACATCTCACAGCTACTTTCCCGATACATCCCCACACGCAATCTCCGATCCTCACAGGACCTCCTTCTCTCCTCTCCTTATATCACCTCTTCCCACAATCGCCTCTAAGATTTCTCCCATACATCCCCCACATGCTGGAACTCGCTACCCCAACATATCAGATTCTCACCTACAGTGGAATCCTTCAAAAGAAACCTGACAACCCACCTCTTCAGACAAGCCTACAACCAGTGACCCTGCTGCCTCTATACTGCCATGACCAACTTCACCCTCACCTACTGTGTCCTTCTGCAGTGACCAGGAACGGGTACGCTGACGCCACTTTAATGCAGTGGCCGGATCAGGTGAAATAATATTCAGTATTTGTCGTGATGCCAATTGCAGCGTGCGCAGGGTACTATCCCAGGGCCCTTCCAAGGTGTTATAACGCACGTCCCAGATTAGGAATACCAGAGTGGTGTAATGGCCTATAATGTCTCTATAGTTTGGTGGTAGTTGTGTCACGGTGTCTCCTACCTGGGTACGGCTGGACTCCTGGCTCCTGGCTCACTTGCAATAAATTTGAGTGTAGTGATAGCAGGAGTAATAGAGGAATTTTGCAGAAGAAATGATGTCCAGACCTTTAGATGAAGTTCAAACGTTGCTTTACTTGACATAACTTTCATCCAAGCAGTATACAGCTTTGGTCTCTGGTCCCAGCAGGTTTTTGCAATGATTTGCAGGAATGAATACTTCTGCTTTAAATGAGGAGCTTGCAGGATAAACGTCTGCTTAGTAGCTTTAACTGTGGCAGGATTAGCTTCTGCACTTATCTGTAACTTCTGCTGTATGGGGACAGACTAGCTGAGGAGGGAATGGCTTCTCCTAGGTCACTGGATTTAACTCACAGATGGTTTCTCAGGGGATGCTTTCTTCCTGGAACTCTGGAGTTTGTCTGTAGTTTTCTGCTTTGTTCCATCCAGCAGAGCTGAAGGTGCTCAGACTGGGTATATGGCCAAGTCTCAGCCGAGACTAGTTCCTTGCTGTCTTCCCTATGCAGGGGGACTCCTCACACACACCCTACCTCTAGCAGGGGGTGGGCTACACTCCTCTCTAATTTCCTTCTCTATCCATGCTGCAGGATGTGGGAACAGCCCACTTCACTCACAGAGGGGGAGTGAAGCTGGAATAATCCATTCCAGCCTAGATTCACTAAACACTAAGCTTGTACTTGCCAATGGGTTGCTGCCACCTACTGGTAACCAGGCAAATTACAGGAGCAATGACATTCAACATAGTTTTATGCATATTTGTGGAAGATATGAGCAAAATCACATCTGATGACATTATAAAGCTCTTAGTAGCGGCGTAGAGGTGTGTAGTAACACAACTCTGGGGTGTTACACTTCTCCCATACCATGTAGATTGTAAGCCCTCACGGGCAGGGCCCTCTCTCATTTTGTACCAGTCTCTAACTCGTCTTGTTCATGCTTAGTGCAATTGTCTGTATTATGTATGTATACCCCTTTTCATATGTACAGCGCTATGGAATAAATGGTGCTTTAATAATAAATAATAATAAAAAAAAAAAAAAAAAAATTGGACTTATGTTTTTCTGCAAGCATGACCACCGCTGCTGGATTGAAGGGTGGTCCTAACCATAGAAATGAGCAGTGTATAATGTGATGGAAAAATTTATCCAGCCAGTAGAGGAAGAATATGGACAATCACAATACATTAGTAAGTGCCTTGTATTAACATCCTCTACATAATAAATGGTATTTGCAGAAGTGAGACAACTCCATTAATACAAGATATATGTTGCAACTAAACGTGCCGAGTCGAGGGCTCATTGTCCAGCCAGGGAAACCTCCGGGTAAGATTATACTGCTCTTATAGCGATCGCTTGTTGAAATATTACAGCGGGACGCCGCTGTACTCATCAGTAGCTTTTTAACATTATTCGCAACAAGCGAATAGCTACATCATCTTGAACTTCAGTTACCTTATGCATACAATGTTGCAGATCCATTGAAGTGGAGTCTACTATTCCTCAATAGGAGAACTTTACAACCAGTCATATACTGAAGTGTATGGAGAGACTGGTTATATCTGGAAACTCTGACATCTAAATAAACCATAACATCAATTGATTTGTCACATGCATGAACTACTACCAGAGTGAAAATAATGGAATAACTCTTTTATTCTTTGGGATCAACTTATGTTGTTATTTAATACAATTTTAATAGGATTGTAATTCTGTTTTACTTGCTACCTGTACTACTTTTACTGAATATTAATTTTATTGTTCATTTATTATATTAATTCTACTGCAATTTTTAAATCTATATATTATTACAATAAATATCCCTTTACTTAAGAGAGTGCCCCACTTTTACTTTATATTTATTCCACTTTCTCAGACTGGGTGTCGTCTGTTAGTGGGTGCACCTCTGGTGGTTCCCCCCCTCATCCTAGTGCGACATTATTTTATTATATTATAGAACCTTATTCACCCAAAATGTCTGCACAGAATGAGGAGGTGACCAAAAGTATTTGGGATCATGTTGAAAATAGGAAACAAATGGTAGAGAATTTTTCTTTTGCAACTTTTGAATCTAAAAATAACAATGCCACTGTATCTATGAGAGACACCTTTAGGGAGCTAGAAACACTCCTGGTTAGACAGCTGAAACAAAGGTGGGAAATTAAGACCCTAACCAGACATATAGAGTGTAATAGTATCCCTAAGGGTCTCACATTAACAAAAAACCCAGCACAGGACCTATGTAACCAATCCTTTACTAAGGAATGGGATGAAATGTTACATCAACATTCCCTTTCTCTCGTTAAATTAATTATCAAGAGAAGACTAGAAATTTTAACAGACACAACTAATAAAATAAATGAATTGCGCCCAATGGTTGATAAACTGCCACAGAATGCAGAATTCTTGTCTTCTCAGTCCAGATTATGTCTCAATCTGGACAGAATAGAACAAGAAATTATAGAGAAAAAAACAAAAAAGATGAATTATGATAATAGAATTAGTAAAAGAAAGACGGATATCGGAGAAATACAACGAGATACACCTATTAGACCCACTACATCAAACTTTACACAAAATGGTGATACATATAATGGGGAAAAATTTGACAATGGCTTCCCTATACCACTCCAAAATAGATTTGAAATTTTGGAGGAGCGGGAACATTTTTTAGACAGAACCCCACCACACCACAGGACACGGATGCGACACGAATCACAGGGGACACGAATACAGAATCAAGAATCACTAATAGATTACCAGTACAATTTAAGACACAAACCACAAACCTCATACGAATCACGCAGACCCTACCACCACAGGAGAGAAAGAATACAGACACCGGAACACTACAACAATCAGGAACATCGAATGAGAACAAGGAATTACGGAGAAAGGGAACGATACGTAGAGGAGGGAGAAAAAAGAGGGAAAAGACACAGATAATAGACACTAATATCACAAATGATTCCATCATTAATTTAAGTGGAAAAATTTTAACACATGCACAAGTCACTTTATTAAATAAGGGTCTTAAATTCGCCCCGACTAATAAACTCAATAAATTTGAAACATTCATTGGTGTAGAAAAATTCATGAGACGTCTTTGTCTGAAAAAATATTTTATTAAGAACCCCATTAATTGGGAAATGTTGAATAATGAATTTAAACATACTGATCTCAAGAAACCATCAAAAAAATATCCCAGAAATGAAACTAGCGAAGAGATGGCTAGTTTCAAAAAATGTGTTGAACATGACATACGGAAATTAAAAGAAAAAACTAGGTTTAAACGGAATAACTTAACTAATGCAGAGGTAAAAGCATTAAAAGAATTGCAAAAAGAAGAAAGTATCGTTATTCGCCCCGCTGATAAGGGGGGCGCAATAGTGATACAGGACTTAGAAAAATATAATTCTGAATGCCTACGTCAACTTTCAGACAGCAGCACATACAGAAAACTTCAGAATGATCCGACCGAAATTTTCTTAACAGAATTGAAAGAATTTTGTAGTAGAGGTAAAGACATTGGTATTTTAAATGAAGATGAATTCAATTTTTTAACAAATATATCCCCACGCATTCCTGTCTTTTATTGTTTGCCAAAGGTGCATAAAGACAAAACCAACCCACCTGGTCGTCCAATTATATCCGGGATTGGCTCCTTGACGTCAAATTTATCTAGATTTGTAGACGTGACACTACAATCTAGAGTAAAACAAGTTCCTTCATACGTCAAGGACACCACTCAAATTATAAAAATTATAGAACCTTTGGAGTTCAAAGATAATTGGATTATGGGCACCCTTGACGTACAATCATTATATACTGTAATTAGACACGAACAGGGCAAAAAATCTGTCACATCCCAATTATTACTAGAAGGCACCTTAAATCAAAAACAAATCGAATACGTGGTGGACGCTATAGATTTCATTTTAAAACACAATTATTTTAATTTCTTAGAAGATTTTTATATACAAATGCAGGGCACAGCCATGGGCACCAGGTTCGCCCCCAGCTATGCAAATTTATTTATGGCACAGTGGGAATGTGAAAACATCCAACCCAAGCTGGGGATGAATCTGGTGCTCTGGCAACGATACATCGACGATGTATTTTTTATATGGCAGGAAGAAGGGGACTCTTTAAATCAATTTTTAACTGATATTAATAGTAATGAGTGGAATTTGTCTTTCACAGGAAAGACTAGTAAAACATCATTAGAATTCCTAGATTTGAAAATCTCCAATAAAGGTGGTAAACTACAATGCACAACTTTTGTTAAACCCACAGCCTGCAACAGTTATATTTTATTTAACAGTTGTCATCTCCCTAATTGGTTAATTAATATCCCACAAGGACAATTGAGAAGAGCTAAACGTAATTGTACACAGGATGAGGAATTTAAAAAAGAAGCTAAAATTATGACCGATCAATTTTTGGATAAAAAATATCCCATAGAAATTTTAGATGTTGCTCTCAATAAAGTAAAGGAGATGGATAGGCAGGAATTTTTTGGGGAAAAAAAAAGTTGTAAAAATTGAAACGACAGATTCTAGTTTACGCCTGATTTTACCTTTTAATGGAGAGTTTGGGAAGGTCCGATCGATTATCCATAAACATTGGCATCTTTTAAAAAAAGATAAAGTATTAAATACTATAATACCATCCAAACCGAAAATTGTATTTACTAAAGCTCCCAATTTAAACATCAAAATAGCCCCTATTATTCAGAAAAAGATTTCATGTACTACTACGGTCCAATCTTGGGCAAACATTCAGGGATTTTTTCGTTGCGGAAGATGCAATAATTGTAAAATCACTTTGTTTCCTAAAAAAACAACTGTAGTCATATCAAATACAAATAACTATAGTCATAAAATTGATGAATTCCTCACCTGTAGCACGGAAAATGTGATATATGTAATCGAATGCCCGTGTGGGCTTCAATATGTAGGGAGGACTAAAAGGACACTTAAAAAGCGTATTGCAGAACATATCAGTAACATAAAGAAGGGATTTGAAACTCACTCACTATCATCTCATTTTAAAACAGTACACAACCAAGACCCTTCAGGACTAAGATTTACAGCCATTGATAGGGTACAGAAGGATTGGAGAGGGGGAAACCATTTAGAAAAAATGTCACGGTTGGAAACAAAACGAATTTATGAATTTAACACCTTACAACCGTTAGGACTGAACGCAGATTTTGAACTATTTGGTTTCCTATAGGGTGGATGCCATCTGTCGATGACTAACTGGACTACTTATATATTGGTCCAGTTTCTCCTCTACACTTGGCATTTACCCTACTGCTCTACTCCTATTGTTCTACTATTATTGAGAGAAAAGAAGGAATAAAACAAATCACCTTCGATATGCCTGTAATATGTTAATGGTTTTGATGTTCCTTAAATTTATGATTTTGCTTTTTTAGTACTTCTTTAATGTTTGACAATAATCGGATGTGAACTACCCTTGTAAAATTTGTTGAAGAATTTAGGGATTTATTTTTAGAGAAATCGCATCATTAACGCATGTTTAAGATCTATGCGATTCTGGTGCGTTTTTTGTTTTATAATATATGAATGTCCTTATGCACTATCATCTTGATGTTAAATCAATGCCCATTTGAAGTTTTTGATGAATCTTAAATGTTTTAAGTATTTTATCTTTTAAATTTATTACAGACGGTATCAAGTGAACCATTCTAATGAAATATTTGGAAAAATTTAATTTTTGGAAAAAACGCACCGGAAACGCATTGAAACCACATGCGGTGCCGGTGCGTTTTTTCTATCGGTCGATTCCAGAATATATGTAGATCAATTGTGTATAAGCATTTTTATATTATGTCACTTGGAAATATGATATTTAATGACATGTTTAATTTTAAGCTGAAAAGCAATACACATTGGATCCCAATCCTTGAAAAACCAATATTCCAGACCAGTCCTTCATACATGCTGTAACCACTATAAAAATGGGACAATAGAAGGGGGATGTTAACCACTGAGGAAGGGGTCAATATTATAAATCCCCGAAACGCGTCTGGTACAAGTTCCCCCCTAAAGAAAACAAAGCTTATATAACTCTGGAGATCTGGACACTACTTTATGAAAAGGACTTTCTTCAAAACTTACTAACTGCTACATCAGAGACGCCAGAAACACGTGGACCAAACAAATACAAGTGGCGCCAAGTTTTGAATTCAAGCAGCAACCCTTGAGACCGGGACTATAGCAACTAAACGTGCCGAGTCGAGGGCTCATTGTCCAGCCAGGGAAACCTCCGGGTAAGATTATACTGCTCTTATAGCGATCGCTTGTTGAAATATTACAGCGGGACGCCGCTGTACTCATCAGTAGCTTTTTAACATTATTCGCAACAAGCAACAAGCGAATAGCTACATCATCTTGAACTTCAGTTACCTTATGCATACAATGTTGCAGATTCATTGAAGTGGAGTCTACTATTCCTCAATAGGAGAACTTTACAACCAGTCATATACTGAAGTGTATGGAGAGACTGGTTATATCTGGAAACTCTGACATCTAAATAAACCATAACATCAATTGATTTGTCACATGCATGAACTACTACCAGAGTGAAAATAATGGAATAACTCTTTTATTCTTTGGGATCAACTTATGTTGTTATTTAATACAATTTTAATAGGATTGTAATTCTGTTTTACTTGCTACCTGTACTACTTTTACTGAATATTAATTTTATTGTTCATTTATTATATTAATTCTACTGCAATTTTTAAATCTATATATTATTACAATAAAGATCCCTTTACTTAAGAGAGTGCCCCACTTTTACTTTATATTTATTCCACTTTCTCAGACCGGGTGTCGTCTGTTAGTGGGTGCACCTCTGGTGGTTCCCCCCTCATCCTAGTGCGACATTATTTTATTATGTGGTAGGATACAACTCACAACTTTTACTGATGTTGACTTTGGCTGCAGCAGTACAGAATACAGTCTCTGGTTGGTATTAGAGTTAATCTGCGAATCGACTGTTCCTAGGCTTTCTTGGGCTCTGATTCAGGCTGTGGTTATGGAGTACCTTATTCCTGTTGATGTGCTCAGTCCCATACCTTGTCCTTTCCCTCCAAGCTGAATATTGGGACAGGTAGCTAATCTGTTTCCCAGAATTATGGTGTGGCTGCCAGAAGCTATAAGTCCTCCACCATGCGCAAAGGTGTCTGTGGCCCTAAATAATGGCTATTATTATCGATGAATCTTTCTGATGCTTGTTTCTATTACAGGGAGGTAAACTCTCTCCTACTGGTCAGGGATGCAAGTATATAGTCCGGCCACAGAAGGAAAACGCTCTTCTGCGCCTCACACTTTGGTACTACCACATAGCGAAGTTGGCTCCACTCACTAATCTGTGGTGTGAAGTCTTCACTCTGCATTCTCATCTCTGTTTGAATTTGAATCCTCTCCTAATCTGTTTTACTAGGCCTGACCTAGGTATATATAGAACCTAAGTGTTATTCCCATCTAGTAGTGGGATGTATGAATTACACCTAATCTGCCTGGTAACAGGGATTTTGCAGATGGGTTAGTACAAAGTCAGATAACATAGCATAATACAAGTTTTAGGGTAAAAAGTGCTTTTAAGCAGAGCCCACACACATGTAGTGGGACGCTGCACCGTCCCTGCCTGCCATTGGCTGCTCCCCCCTGACACCGGATGTTTTCATCCGTGTACAGGGAGAAGAAGCAGCAGCGGCGGTGCTGGGACCAGGAGCAGTGCAGGGAGCGGGGTAAGTATATTACCTGTGAAGGGCCCGGCACATGGGGAAGCTGTTAAATAACCCCTTTAATAACCCTGTTTAGGCCCCCGCTCAGTGACTTACAGGTGATGTCGCCTTAGGCTGGGGTTGTTCTTTTTCCTTTTTTCTCAGGCCTGCACAGATCACTCTAATGATGTCTCTTGACTACAACTTCTTTCTGCATAATGGAACACACTTATTTATTATTAATGTGTCCTTTTATGCCCCTACTTAGTAATCATCCCCATTTAGGCCCCAGTAGATATAATGCCCCCTCAGTAGTGCCCTATGTACATATAACTCTCCCCAGTAGTGCCCTCTTCACATATATTGCCCCTCAGTGGTGGCCTCTTTACATATAGTGCCTCCCAGTAGTGGTCTCTTTAAATATGGCTCCCTCTCCCATGTTGTTCCTATTTACATGTAGTGCCCCCCCCCCCCCCCCCAGTAAATAGTGCACCAACCCCTCCTCCTTAGTGCTCCTAGTAGTGTTCTCTTTAAATATAGCACATCCCCAGTAGTGCCTCGTTATTTATAGTGCCCTAAATGGTCTTAATAAAAGATCCCGCAAATACTCATCTCCATCCGGCAGTCTGCGATGCAGGCCTCTTCCAGCTTGCTGTCCCGGCGCCCTGCGTTATGATACAGGTGGTTATGAACATCATTGCAACCTCCTGCGCATTGTATGTCATCACGACCATCCCGCACCCTAGCACTGCCTCATAAGCCTCAGGCCTAGTGCCCTTTAGCCTATAAAGCTAAATCACTGGGCACAGGAGACAATGGTGCTCCCCAGTACCCCAGTACCAGATGATTCACAGCTCAGTACTGGTCTGTGGCCCAGTGGTTGGGGACTGCTCAGCAGGGGCGTTGTTAGGTCAAAACATTCGGGGCTGGAGCTCCGAATGTTTTGTTCAGTGCCCCGAATGTTTATGCTGGCAGCTGGTAGTGGGCTGAGGTTCTGTCAGGGCCGGGAAGAGCTATACTCACCTTTTACTTCCTGGTCCTCAGCGCTCCACTGTGAAGGCTGCACAGACTATACAAGAGGATTACCAAGTGGAGAAGAGTGGCAGCATCCAGAGCAGGAACAGTAAGTGGTTTTTTTTTTTTTTTTGGGGGCTGAGCGAGGCACTGGGGGGCTGATGTGAGGCACTGGGGGGCTGATGTGAGGCACTGGGGGGCTGAAGAAGGGCATTGGGGGCTGATGTGAGGCACTGGGGGGCTGAAGAGGGGCATTGGGAGCTGAGGTGAGGCACTGGGGGGCTAAAGAGAGGCTGCTGGGGAGCTGAAGAGGGGCACTGGGGGGCTGAAATGGGGCACTGGGGGGGCTGAAGAGGGGCATTGGGGGCTGATGTGAGGCACTGGGGGGCTGAAGAGAGGCTGCTGGAGGGACTGACGAAAGGCTGCTGGGGGGGCTGAAGAGAGGCTGCTGGGGGCTAAAGAGAAGCATTGGGGGGCAAAAGAGAGGCACTGGGGGGCTAAAGAGAAGCATTGGGGCAAAAGAGGCACTGGGGGGCTGATATGAGGCACTAGGTGCTGGGGAGAGGCTGCTGGGGGGCTGAAGAGGGGCACTGGGGACTGATATGAGGCACTGGGACCTGATATGAGGCACAGGGCTGAAGAGGGACACTGGGGGACTAAAGAGGGGCACTGGGGGCTGATATGAGGCACTGGGGCTCTTATCTCAGTACTGATTGGGGGGTCATTCACATTGGGGTCTGATCTGAGGCCCTATTGGGGTCTTATTAACATTGGGGGGTCTTATTGGAGCTGTCAGCTGAGGTCTGATTAACATTGGGGGTCTGATTGGTGGTCTGACCTCGCTGATTGGTGGTCTGACCTAGGTGCGTCTTATGGGCCGGATCGTCTTATAGGGCGTAAAATACGGGTATAAAATATGTTTATATGCGGATGACGTTTTGGTCTTTTTGGAAGGGGGGCGTCAGCGTTGCCCCACCTGATGGAGAAAGTAGATCAATTTGGACAAATTTCAGGGTTCAGGGTAAATTGGACAAAATCAGTGCTGCTCCCAATTGGATATGAAATAGCGCGAATGGATATAAATGTCAAAATATTGAAATCTACAGAATCATTTGAATATCTTGGAATAAAAATTAGCTCTAGGATTCAGGAATATATAGATCTCAATATTTCCCCTCTGCTCAAAAGGGTTAAAAATAAAATAAGTACCTGGCAAAAACTATTGAAGCGACAGGCCGATCGAATCGCCATCATCAAAATTGTTTTGTTACCCCAGATTCTGTATGTTTTTTCTTCATGCCCTGTGTGGATAGGGGATCACATTTTTTGCTGTATTGGAGGGATTGATTAATGACCTCATATGGGGGAGAAAAAGGGTTAGATTGAAACAAAAATATTCATGGTTAAATGAAGAAGATGGTGGCTTGTCCGTCCCCTGCTTTCGAGGCTACTATTATGCATCCCAGCTACAGTGGTTAATGATGGAGGACGACAGACTGCGATGTTATTTGGCGGGTGAGTTCAAAAGTCTCCAATATAATATTTTTAGTTTTCTAGAGTCTGGGATTATAAAAATCAAGGGTAGGAAGTGTCCACTTAGTCATATGATGCACTTAATCTGGGTTAATGTAAAAAAAATTATTGGGTATAAATCACTCATTAAGGTTTACCCCTATCTGGGGAAACATAAACCTAGGGGAGTTTCAGAGATTGGATGATTTTGTTTTTTGGGATAAAAATGGTATTAAGGCTACATTCACACGTCAGTATTTTCCTATATCCCGATTTTCGGTCCGTTTTTTGCGGATCCGTTGTTCCTGAAAATGTTTCCGTATGTCATCCGTATGTCATCCGTTTTTTGCGGATCCGCAAAAAACGGAAACATGTATAAAGTTCAATAATCAAATAAAGTTGTTTGGATTTCTTTGAAAAAAAATAGAAAAAAATAAATAAAAATTGTTATGTGTTTCCAGGAACGGATTCCGCATAAAACGGATGACATACGGAATGACATCCGAATGTCTTCCGTTTTTTGCGGATCCATTGACTTTGTATTGTACCAGGATCCGAATTTTGCGGACAAGAATAGGACATGTTTTATATTTAAACGGACATGCGGAACGGAACAACGGAAACGGACAGCACACATTGTGCTGTCCGATTTTTTCCAGGACCCATTGAAAATGAATGGGTCCAGATCTGGTCCTGATCTGTTCCGCAAAAAACGGAACAGATCAGGAAAGAAAAAACGGACGTGTTAATGGACCCTAAGTTTGTTTCACAGATTGTGCTCAAGGGGAAGTTGAAGACATTAGAGGAAATGGGGGTTAGAACTGAGTTAGAGCCCCTTACAAGGTTTAGATATTTTCAATTAAAGCACGCTTTTGATGCAACAGAGAATAAAGAATATTTAATCACTAAACATTCAGAATTGGCTGAATTCTGTTATCACAACAATATATCTAAAATATTATTTTCACAGATATATAAAAATATAGTGAGAGGGTTGGGGGTGTAATTAAATTTAAAGGGGTTGTCCGGGATTGGGGACATTGCTCTAATAGTACAAGTGTGGCATACACATTACATACAAGCAGGTAGTACCTTTGTCACAGATCTCTGCAGCCCCGTTTTCATCTTTGAAATTCATGGCCGGAAGTTACTGTTTTCTTCTCCTCAGTGACGTACCGGGTCCCTTGCAGGCAAGCACAGCTTCCACTTCCGCTGCTCAGGGAGCCCGGTGACGTCACTGGCAGCAAATGAATCGAGGTGAATATGGATGAGGGGCGGAGTTACAGCGGCTGGCCGACATCCCGCTAAGCCCCGCCCCTTAACAAGCTTGGCCCCGCCCCTCCAGTCCGGTGAGCTTCAGAATGAATTGAGGTGAATATTGATGAGAGGGCGGAGTTACAGCGGCTGGCCGACATCCCGCTAAGCCCCGCCCCTTAACCCGCTCAGCCCCGCCCCTCCAGTCCGGTGAGCTTCAGAATGAATTGAGGTGAATTTTGATGAGGGGGCGGAGTTACAGAGGAGCAGAGAGACGGCTGTAACCACCTGATGCTGCGCTGCCCCAGGACCCACAGGGCAGTGCAGCCGGAAGTCAGGTAAAGATAAACAGATATATAAACAATGAGTGGGGGACCGTTGGAGCCACATAGAAGTGGCAAAAATAGCTGAAAATGTATGGAGGCCTTTACTTAGATGTACATTGTGAGTAAACGTGTTTTTTTTTTTAAAACATTTGGTCCCGGACAACCCCTTTAAAAGTGAAAGCAAATGGGCACTAGAAGTGGACTCTAATACTTTAGATTGGAGATGTATATATAAAAGTATAAAAAGGAGCACTATATCGGGCCATTTCCGGCCAGTGCAGTTTCTAGGTAAAATTTCTCTCAGGGCGAGTGTCAAAAAAACTCCCCCCCCCCCCGGTAACAGACAGGCAGGCAGGCAGTGCGGGCGGCGGTGCTGACCTCACTCACTGTACGTCACGCAGTGCGTGAGGTACAGTGAGTGAGCGCCGCCGCCCGCACTGCCTGCCTGTGGGGGGACATTATTTTTAATAAGGATCACTATGGACATTATTTAGAATGGAGGCTGCTGTGGATGTCATTATAACTGTATAATGTCTGATAGGCCTAGTCCTGAGTTATATTACCCTGCCCTGTATAATAATGTACCCTGATACCCCTTAGTTATATTACTCCAGCGGGGTAATATAACTAAGGGGTATCAGGGATGGGTACATTATTATACAGGGCATGGGCAGGGTAATATAACTCAGCTCAGGACTAGGCCTATCAGACACTATACAGTTATAATGAGTAATGACACCAACAGCAGCCTCCATTCTAAATAATGTCCATAGTGATCCTTATTAAACTTAATGTCCCCCACAGTGACAGTGGCCCCCATTTTCATGTCTCCCACAGTGGCCCCCCCATTGTAATTAATTCCCCCCATTGTAATTAATGCCCCCCCATTGTAATAACCCCCATCCCCCCATTGTAATTAATGCCCCCCCAGACCATCACTCGCCTCACAGCAGGCAGGCTTCATGGGGTGGGGTGTGGCTTCACATGGGCTCGTGCCCCGGATGTCTTCAGACCCTAGCGACGCCCCTGCTGCTGAGGCAGATTACTGTATCCAATTATGTATCCATTTCTTTTCTATATTTTTCTTTTTACACAAGCACAGTAGGATGTACCTTGATACAGTATTATGCTTGTGATTTCCTAATAAACTTCAGTACGACTCTGAATCTGCATACTGATTGCTATATAACTTCAGCTTTATCTCAGGGGTGACCTATGAAGCTCATTGACGAATTGTGCTAATAGTCTCTGCACTAACAGGGGTATTGTCACTGATTGTTGGGAGTATTTAGAAGTAATGTGATGGACACTGGGGCATATTGTGGATGACAATTTGCAGACATTGAGGAAGATTTATGAAAACTAGTGCAAAGGAAACTGGACTGGTTGCCCATAGCAACCAATCAGGGTGATTCTTTCATTTTTCAAAGGAGCTATTAAAAATGATAGGTGGAATTTTATTTATTGTTATGGGCAACTAAGCCAGTTTTCCTTTGCACTTTCTACAATAACTGCACTTTTTAAGCAATAGCTTTTTAAGCATTTGAGAGACTGCTTCCAGGAATTTGGCTGCCACTGCTGTCCTCCTAGAATATGACTGTCCCTGCTTGTCATACGCGTACAAGTACTCTTCCCCTTATCGGGAATGTAACTGCTCATGCATCCCATGTTCTCCTAGGCACTGGACCTCCACATCTCTAGTGGCAAATATGGCCTTGGTTGGTATAGAGTCAGAGAAAAGTGTCTCTCCCTGCACCACATTTATCCTCCAGCCATTGTCATAAATCTAATGCAGGTCTAGAGACAGTCTGTCTAAGCTTATGCCATCAATAGGCAGGCCCGCTTTTGCCATGAGGCGAGTCGAGAATCTCGCCTCAGGCGGCTTCTTGTGCTGTCTTTGAAGGGGCAGTATCGGCGAAGCCTGTGGCCGATGCCCCCCCTTGCCAGTGGTACTGTACTTTTCCCTTTACGCATCTTTAGCAACACCCCTTTTGCCTCTAAGCCACGCCCATTTTATTGATGTAGCAAACTGGATTATTCCTTTTGGCTTATGTGCTTCATAACCGCACATGCAGGCACTGTGTTCGGTTTTGGGCACCTGTGCACAAGGAAAACATAGCAGAGCTAGAGAGGGTTCAGAGGAGGGCAACTAAAGTAATAACTGGAATGGGGGGACTACAGTACCCAGAAAGATTATCAAAATTAGGGTTATTCACTTTAGAAAAAAGACGACTGAGGGGAGATCTAATAATTATGCATAAATATATCAGGGGTCAGTACGGAGATCTCTCCCATCATCTATTTATCCCCAGGACTGTGAGGAGGGGACATCCTCTGCGTCTGGAGGAAAGAAGGTTTGTACACAAAAATAGAAGAGGATTCAGACGGCCATATATTTTGTTTTTTTTGCTGTCCGCAAAAATATGGATCTGTTTTATTTGCGGAGAGTTCAGTATGTCCACAAAAAAACGGAATGTATGGTTCAGTGGTTTTGTATGTCTTCCGTTTTTTGTGGTTCTGCAAAAAAATGGAAGGTGAAGTTTATCTTTTTTGAATAAAGATGTTAGAAATGATATGATTAAAGAAAAAAAAGTTGCCTGGTATAAATTTTGTATTTACAAATGGTCACATGGACCAATAGTTGTCTCTTAATTTACATGTGTTCATTCCATACTAGTGTAAAACATAACATTTATTTCCTCTATTAAAATATTCTATTGTCTACTAATGTTTAAAATTCTCAGTTGTGTCTGTGAGCTTTATTATTCTGCACTATTGTGTCACAGGGGCTAACTGGGGGGCGCGCATAACTTCCTGCCTCATGGGATCCCCTGCTTTGAACGGTTACTACCGTGGTATGCTGGCACTGTTATGTCACAGTGCACTAGAATTGGGGGATGCCAGTGGCCTTAACTACTGGGGAAGCAGTGGAAGCGGCTGCTTCAGGGCCCGGGCTGCCAAGGGGCCCGGCAGCGTGTGTGACAGTTTATTTTCAAGTTAGTTAAATAGTTAATCATGATCGATTCTTGTCTTAATGTTCAGGGCCCCTTCACAGCAGACGCAGCAGCAGCGGCGGCGGACCGGGCATAACTTCCTGCTAATGTGATCTAATCTTACTGTCTCCTGAAGTCTGCGCAGCGCGCAGGCTGTATTAAGCCCGCCCACATACTGATGATTCAGAGCAGGGAGCGGCAGGCGGCAGCAGTACATGACAGGAGGCGGGACAAAACAGCCAGGAGGACAGGAGCTGCAGGCAGGCGGCAGCAGTAGAGAAGAGGCAGATCAGCAGCACGTCAGGTCCAGCACCCAGCGCAGAGTATGGTACTGGTAGCTAGTAACTACTTTGTGAGGTACTAATGGAAAATGTCTACTGTGTGGGGCAATAAAGGGGCATAACTAGTGTGTGGAGTGTGGACACTAATGGGGAATAATAACAACATTTTACTGTGTGGGTGCAATAAGGGAGCATAACTACTGTGAAGGGGAAATAATGGAGCATAACTAATGTTTGGGGGCACTAAGGGGCATACCTACTGAGTGAGTGGGACGTCAGACGTTGTGTGATGAGTGTAGGCGTCTTACAAGCAGCTTCTGAGGGACGAGGGAGGGGTTGTGGGGAAGTTGCTCTGGGCATTCATAAATTTTCTCTGGCTGGGGCCCAGGGCCGGACTGGCCATAGGGCAGACCGGGCATTTGCCCGG
Source organism: Bufo gargarizans (assembly GCF_014858855.1). Lineage (NCBI taxonomy): Eukaryota > Metazoa > Chordata > Amphibia > Anura > Bufonidae > Bufo > Bufo gargarizans. The sequence goes on along the minus strand of NC_058080.1, from coordinate 539,931,918 downwards.
AGGGCCGGGCCGCCTCAGGGGGCCGCCTCCCTCAGGGTTCGAGTGGGTGTGCCGTGAGTGTGAGTCCGTGACTGCCGGCCGGGTATGGACTAATCAATTCACACCCCTGTCACTGTGACTGCTCCGCCTCCTGCCAGCCCCGGCCGCCCACTGTGACACAAAGAGCAGACACGCATATACTGACTCACGTATGAGACTGAGACCGCCTCCTCCTGTAGTCCGCCTCCTGTAGTCCGCCTCCTGTGCTCCGCCTCCTGTGCTCCGCCTCCGTGCTCTGCCTGACTGCCTCCCATCTTCCGGCGGCCGGCAGTGTAACGTCGCTCACTCTGACGTCACGCGCCAAGTTTGAATGTTGAAGAGCGGGACTGGAGCACTGCCAGTGCCACGCCACCAGCTTCTGCCTGCCAGTGCCCGCCCCTGCGCCCCAGTAGTGCCAACTGGCTGTCGCTGCCGCCTGGCGCCTGCCCATGCCCACAGTCTGCCACAGTCAGTAATTGGATGTTGTGGACAGACGGACTTGAAGTCACTTGTGATTCAACCGTGAATGATTGACAGGCAGTCTTTTGTGCACTGTCTGCAGCACATTGACTACTGCACTGTCTGTGAAACACAGTGAATTGTACTAAGTTGTGAATACAATTTGGAGTCCTCCTGACTGTCCCAGGCAGTAAGTAAGTGATGATTAGTGATAGATTATATTAGATAAGATAGTAACTTATGTAAGTGAGCTATTGAGCTTGTAAATAAACTTGTGCAAACTGTAAACTATATGAGTAGTTACTAACTACTCATATACTTTGCACAAGTTTATTTACAAGCTCAATAGCTCACTTACATAAAGGAACGGACGTCTTACGATAGGGTGGGACACTGTCAGGGACACTGTTATGGGGGGGGGGGAGAGATGTGATATGTGGATGATGACACATTTATATAGCACAAGATGCTTGCGCTGCCATATATGTGTATCATCCACAGATCCCCCCGGCCACCCATAACAGTGTCATCCACAGATGCCCCATAACCGTGTGTCATCCACAGATGTCCCCATAAGTTCCATAACAGTGTCATCCACAGATGCCCCCATAACCGTGTGTAATCCACTGATGCCCATAACCATGTGTAATCCACTGATGCCCATAACAGTGTGTCATCCACAGATCCCCCATAACAGTGCGTCATCCACAGATGTCCCCATAAGTTCCATAACAGTGTCATCCACAGATGCCCCCATAACCGTGTGTAATCCACTGATGCCCATAACAGTGTGTCATCCACAGATCCCCCATAACAGTGCGTCATCCATAGATGCCCCCATAACAGTGCGTCATCCACAGATGCCCCCATAACAGTGCGTCATCCACAGATGCCCATAACAGTGTGTCATCCACAGGTCCCCCATAACATTGCGTCATCCACAGATGCCCCCATAACAGTGTGTCATCCACAGATGCCATTGCCCCCATAATAGTGTCATCCACAGATGCCCATAACAGTGCGTCATCCACAGGTCCCCCATAACAGTGCGCCATCCACAGATGCCCATAACAGTGTGTCATCCACAGGTCCCCCATAACAGTGCGCCTGCGAGGAGAGACAGAAAGGAGGGCAAATAATCAGTGGAAGCAAGCAGAGGACGGCAAAGCAGACAACTTAATAGCTTCTTTTGTAAGTAAATTGTTTTATTATAAATGTAGTAAGTAAATGTAGTGGTGCTATAATGTGGACCCCAGGCGTCTCTGATGTCCTGCAGGCTGGGCTGGTGCTGTGGCAGCATACGGTTGGTCAGGCAGCAGAAAGGCTCTGGGGCTGTCATTGTGTGTTCTGGAACTTTTCCCTTCACAGCCACTGCTATCTCTCTCTTGTACAGTGCAGACTCTGCAAGAGGCTTTCAGTTTGCTCTCCGTCCTCATAAAAGTCTATGGGAATCAAAACAGATCCATCTGGTTCCTGTTATGCAAGTCGGAAAACAAAGTCAATTGTGCTTCCGGTTTTGGCTCCACCCCTAGACTGCAAGGGGGTGGGGCCTGTTGGGTGTCATGTGATTGGGCTGCTCAGTCAAAAATGCCCGGGCCTATTTTTTGTCCCAGTCCGGCCCTGCTGGGGCCCATACATTTCTAGCCACTGTCTGCGCCTCACTGGCCACTGTCTGTACCCCTGGGCCCTGGCCCTTATCTGTGCCCCCCTGCCTTTGTCTGCGCCCCTTTGTGCACCTCCCTGGCTTTTTCAGTGCAGCCCCTGGCCCTTATCTGTGCCCCCCTGGCCCTAGCCTGTTGTTGTTCATTTTCATACGTATACAATATTATCTAATGACATTATGATCAAAATGTATGCTCATCTCATTGCCTTTAAGAATAAAATCAGCCTGAACCAAAGTTCTATTATGTGGCTGAGGAAGCCAAGATGAGTTCATGGCAAGTTCAATTTATCAACAAAAAAAATTGTGAACATAAACGGACATTGTGTTTAAAAGATATGGGACCATCTGTAAGGAGTAAGTCAACTCCCTAAAACATATATGTCTGGAAGGAACAAGGTTACTTGATAAGGTTTCATGTCCTTGAGGCACACCTGCTATATGAAGTTCAATTTATATATTCATAATTATATTATATAGACCTCTGCATGGTATATTTAGTTTACAACACATGTTAATCAATAATTCATATAATGTATTATCTATGTGTAACAATGTATCGATTTATATATATATGTTATACCATGTATTCATTATTTAGAAGGTATTGTAGAAGGTATAGAAACAAGTAAGTTTATGTTAATTGGATTTTCTGAGAAGAGAAAATGTTATTTCAAAACAATAGTTATTCATGGATGTAGATAAGTGAAATGTACAAGTTCCGATGCCAAGCATCAAAGCCGCTATATAAAATTTTCATCAAGTCAAACTATATTTCAAAAAGATAGGAAAAGACAGTCAACTCCAACAAGTCCAGGATATAGGTAATTAAAAGTGTCAGGGAAAGACCTTCCTCAATGATTTGTATAGAAAGGTCAACAAGGTCCTGAAAACATATTATTAGATATTTAATTTTAATGATTAAAAGTTGTGATGTTCATTTACAATACCGCAGTGCCATCTGGAGGCAGATGGACAATATTATATTATTTCATTATTTGTTCTTGACCATATTAGGAGTTATATGACATCATGATGTTATTAGCATGCAAGTACACCCACCTTACCTGACTGGGAATCCCTAATCTAAAGGGGATGATTCTTAGATAAGGGGAGAATAATTACTCGTGTGGGGGTAGCAAGAGAGAACTAGAGAAAGAGGAAAAAGATCCATATATCCATTGATCCATTCATTCAAAAAGAAAAACTTTATCAGAAGAAACTTGGATTATACTTTTTGGATTACTAGGAAAGTTCTTCAGAACTGGTCCCATCTGAACTCTGTCTGCCTTTGACCCGGTAACGTATATCTTGTTTACTACTCATGATATTAATAAGATATTTCTCTCGGTATATAGCCAAGAGTTTCCATACTGTGGAAATATATAGTCTTAGGTGCCTCCATAATGCTGATTATTCTCTTAGCAAAGATGCATATTGTTAATAGAAGATCTGACATTATTTAAAAAGAGGACTAAACCCTTGGAAAGTTATTTTTCCTTAGTCTGATTGCCGAGCTGAATATTTTATCATATTAATATCATATATTTTTGATTGGTCATAGGAAAACAGAGTTAAGGGATAACAGTTATTTTCCTGTAAATCCGTGTTTTATTGTTATAGCCTGTTTGATAACAGAAGATCCTAAGTTTCTTTTGGTACATGAGTCCGTTTGTTAAAAGTATGACACTGGTTGTCATAAATCACCAAGTTATACTGTGCTGATCAGATAGGGGTGTTTCAACACCACCGTGTGGTACATTTTGGGTGTTACTTTGTAACTTTATCATTTGTTTTGCAGTTGTATTGTTTTTATATTCTTGGTTTTTATAATAAACGATTATATATTTTTGCACATACAATTGTCCCTATGTCTCACTGCTTGCACAAATCAAATTAAGATACTTGATAAAAAGAACTTAGAGGCGTTTTTATGTCCGCCTGAAGGATAATATAATTTTTATATTTTTTTTTATCCTCTCTTCTATATGAAGATTCTTTCGTATAGAAGATATCTGACACTGTGCCCCCAGCCCTTGTCTGTGCCAAAGGAGTGGGGTTTACACAGGAGGAGGGAGGTGCGAAGCGCGCTGGAGGGGCCCTTACAAAAATGTGTTGTTGGGCCTAGTCACTTCTAGTTATGCCCCTGGGGGATGCGTTCCCTCTTGCGAAGCCTCACTGCTTTATGCTATCTCCATCGTCACACTCTCACAGGCACAAACTGTCTAAAATACAGACTAACACACTCTGCCCCCCGACATATTTCGCCAAACACTTGGCGTCCTCAGGGGTATCGGGCAGTATGCTGGTGAGGGGGCGGGACCCCGGCTTTTAAACCCTCCCTCTGATGACATCGTAACTCTGTTGGCTACTATGTATCTATTTTGTTACTGTGTTAACATTTTGGCCTATCAGGGGTGGTTTTATATAGTATTGAGCATATAGTCACTCCCCTATCTCTTGCTTGTCCAATGAATAGTATTGCTCATATGACGCATGTGCCAGATCTTAGACATAGACTCCTCTGCATCTCGCCATTGCGCATGTCTATGGACTTTCATGTGCCGCCCATCACCTTTTACCATTGGGCATGCGTGCAGACTTCATGGATTTTTCAGGTGGGTTATTCTTTGCGCATGCGCTCGAACTTTAACTCTTGCTTAGTTGTCCATTTTCTACTGTGCATGTCTTTATACTTATATATTGACCTGATCTTATCATTACACTGCGCATGGATTTGATCTTTATAACTTGCAAGGCGGAGTTCTATGGCGCATGCGCAATATCTTTGTCTATAACTATGCTTCTGCATCTTGTCACTGCGTAAGCCCATAGACTTATATATTATGGCGATCTTATTTTTACATTGGGCATACGTTCAGACTTAGTAAATTGTCATATACTTTCTTCCACTGCGCCTGCGCTCAGACTTCAACAGATATTCTGTCATCCACTCTCTATTGCGCATGTCTTCATACTTATACATTCGCTAAGTCTATCTTTTAATGCGCATGTCTTTGGACTTATTATTTGTGTCAACATCAAGATTTTCTTATCTATTTTCATTGGACTTATATTTTGGCCTTCCCAAGAAGTGGCTCGTGCCTATGTTAGAACATCACTACTCATTGCGCCGGCGTGCAGACATCGATATAATTTTTAGTCCGTCTATACTGCGCATGTCATTGGAGTTTCTTGCTGGGCTCATACTCGGTCTGGGTGGTTTTACAGGTAAGTTATCCTTAGATTTGCGCTCGGTTTATATTCTTGTCGTATCTAGCATTATTGGACATCGCATATGCTTGAGCTTATCTATTAACCACCTTTATAATTTTATCGCATGTGTCCACTCTCGGTGGTCTGAGGATGGACTTATTTTCGCATGTTCACTGCCGTTGTCCTGTCCTATTTTCCAACTGTTTTTGTATTGAATACATAGAATACTTAGATATTCATTTCTTTTATTTTTATACTGTTTGTTATTATCTTATTATAGGAATCTCTTAGAGGAATGATGCATACGTAAACCCCTCATTCAAACCATGTGGGGCCATCTGGTTTCTTCCTGTTGCAATCTTCTATCCAAGTTACCCATCCTGAGGCCCAGCTTCAATTTTTGTATTCCCCATACTTTAAGGGTCTGGGTATTACCATTGTGATTTGTTTGTACATGTCTGGAGAGGGGAGTATCAGAGTCAGTCTTGATGGTACTCAGATGTTTTGATATGCGTCTTCTGCGTTCCTGTGTAGTTTTTCCTATACCGTATTTTTCGCGCCATAAGGCGCACTTTTTCCCCCCAAAAAATGGGGGGAAAATGCCCCTGCGTGCTATGAGGCGAATGCTGACATTTTTACATCGCAGGCTGCGATGTATGAGTGAGCGGGAAGGGACTGGGAGGAGGAGCTGTGGGCCGGCAATTCCGGCAGGGCCGGTGCAGTCACTGTACTCCGGCCCGCCGCTCCAGTGCTGCACTACACAAATATAAAATGTCTCATTCAATTAAGTGATTAAACATGCCCCCCCCCCCCCACTTTTAATATTACCGTACACCCTAACAGCTTCTGTAGAATGCAGGCAGGCCGGGGGAAGGCGGCAGCGAAACTGCCTGATGTCACGTGCCTGTGCCGCCTACTTTATGAATGAAGCAGGCGGCACAGGCACGTGACTTCAGTGAGTGACGCGCCGGCCGTCCGGCCTGCCTGCGTTGTACAGAAGCTGTTAGGGTGTACGGCAATATTAGGAGTGAGGGGGCATGTTTAATTACTTTTAATTGAATGAGACATTTTATATTTGTATACTGCAGCACTGGAGCGGTGCAGGGGGGGGAATCTGTGGATGACAGTTTTATGAGGGACATCTGTGGATGGCACTGTTAAGGGCTGGGGGGTCTGTGGATGGCACTGTTATGGGCTGGGGGGTCTGTGGATGGCACAGTGCCATCCACAGATCCCCCCCCTGTAACAGTATCCTTCACAGATCCCCCATAACAGTGTCCGTCACAGATCCCCCATAACAGTGCGTCATCCACAGATCCCCTCATAACAGTGCATCATCCACAGATCTCCCCATAACAGTGCATCATCCACAGATCTCCCCATAACAGTGCATCATCCACAGATCTCCCCATAACAGTGCATCATCCACAGATCCCCCATAACATTGCCGTCCCCAGATCCCCCCATAACAGTGTCCTTCACAGATCCCCAAAAAAGTGCCATCCACAGATCCCCAGTAATAGTGCCATCCACAGACCACCATTAGTTCCAAACCCACCAAAAGCACACCTTTTGGTAAAAAATAAAAATGTTTTCTTATTTTCCTCCCCAAAAACCTAGGTGCGTCTTATGGGCCAGTGTGTCTTAAAAGTGTTCGTCAGTGCTTTCCCATAAAATTAAGATGTCGTCGATAAATTGACCCCAATATAAAATGTGTTTAGGGTGGGGTGGTGGGAAGAGAGAACAGTATTTACTGAAGAGCACTATAATTTCACTAAACACATTTCATATTGGGGTCGATTTATCGACGGCCATTTTTATGCTTGATAACTTGCTTGCATCTCCTTGTTTAGGCCTTACTTTCTAGGACATGAACATGAAAAAAGGCTTCTGGTCTCGTTGGGGTAATTTTTTTCGGGGTTCAAATGTATTGTATTTTTTGCTTACAAATAATTACTTTTTAATTATTTTTTACAGGTTCCTTGCTTGGGGTAACTCTTTTGCTTTACTACATTACGAGTATCTGCTGGGAATCTCAACCATATCTGGGATCGTCTGTCACACATTATCTGGCAGCGTCTCAGAGATGCGGTGAAGCAGCAACGCAAAGCGGAAGATTGGCTTCAAATCACTGAGGGTTTTTATTAATCAACACAATTTCCAAACTGCATTGCATGGCAGGCACATTCGTGTTTGAAAGCCGCCCCAGGATCCCGATATTATATTTTTAAGCAATATTTTCCTGTGCTGTTGGCCTTGGTTGATTGCCAGGCTCTTCTTCTCCAGCTGCTACATCTGTAATCATGGCAGACGAAGGCTTTGCATTATCTCCACATGTAATGCGGGCCTATTGAATTATGGTCTGTCTTGTGCATGTTGATATGTTGAATGTGCTTTCGGAATACTTTCTAATAAATAGAGAGTGTTCATGTCATCCTTGCAACTGAGTTCGGAACATGCCATCCTGGTGATCGAAGCATGTGTAATTGTGCATCAACGTCACAGGGATTCTTGATGCACCAGCTGAACCTGAAGTGGACTTTTTTTTGGACACCTTCTTCTGGTGTCCGAAAATATTCTTGGAGCAAAATCTTCATGGAAGACCTGGAACTGAAAGCACTTGCAGTTCGTGAACTCTATGCAGATTATTTCAGTAGTTCAGAGGGTGCATTACCATGGCAGTTGGACAGGATTCGTGGTAATCGCTGAAATCTGATGGGATTTGATCTCTAAATTTCTGCCAAATTAATTATTTAGTTAGTTACCCTGTTTTTAGTTTAGTGTAGAGACTCTCAAGGGAATGAGGACCCTTGATGTGGGCTTAGGTATTTTGAAGCAAGTTTTATTGTTTGATAATTAAAAGGGGTCATTTATCAAACTAGTGGAAAGTAGAACTGACTAATTTGGCCATAGCAACCATTCAAATTCCAGTTTTATTATTGAACGTAGCTAGGGAAATAAAAAGGTGGAATCTGATTGTTTGAAAGGGGCCAATAAGACAGTTCGACTTTACACCTGTTAGAAAAACCTATAAGACGCACCTAGGTTTTTGAGGAGGAAAATAAGAAAAAAATATTTTGAACCAAAAGGTGTGCTTTTGGTGGGTTTTGAACTAATTGTGGTCTGTGGATGGCACTGTTATGGGGGATCTGTGGGTGACGCACTGTTATGGGGGATCTGTGGGTGACACTTATGGGGGATCTGTGGGTGGCTCTTATTGGGCTCTCTGGATGGCACTGTTATGGGGATCTGTGTATGACAGTTATGGGGGGGATCTGTGGATGACACATATATAGCATCTTATGCTATGTGTCATCCACAGATCCCCTCCATAAGTGTCCCTGTAGTGAATGACCCTCAATACACGGGGTGGGGGTCGCATCTGCTTTTATAATGACAGCGGGGGCCGTGCAGTGACTGTATTCTACTACACGGGCCCCGCTCACTTTATAATCTTATCTCTAATAGTTAATTGTTATGTATATAATCGCATAATCAGCGCCTTGTAATTACGGTACTTACAACTACAAGCGCTCGCCGCTCGGTAGGTAGCAGAGAGGAGGGAGGAGGCAGGCCGGGAGGACAGGCGCTGGCAGCGTGTCATACGTCATGCACCCACGCCGCCTGCTTCATTCATAAAGTGGGCGGCGCGTGACGTAGTGACTCACGCTGCCAGTGCCCGTTCTCCCGGCCTGCCTCCTCCCTCCTCTCTGCTACCTACCGAGCGGCGAGCGCTTGTAGTTGTAAGTAATACACAGTGCTGATTATGCGATTACATACATAATAATTAACTATTAGAGATACGATTATACAGTGAGCGGGGCCCGTGTAGTAGAATACAGTCACTGCACGGGCCCCGCTATCATTATAAAAGCAGATGCCGGCCCCCAGCCCCTCCTCCCTCACAGCTGATACACCCGCCGCGCGGCATCACGGCGGGTGTATCATTGAAAACTCTGCAAAATCAGCAGCATTCGCCCCATAAGACGCACTGCTATTTTCCCCCCACTTTTGGGGGGGGAAAGTGCGTCTTATAGGGCGAAAAATACGGTAAAAAAAACATGGAAATCGCAAACTGAAAAGGACCCAAATGTTTTTGTTTCTAAATAAAGATAAGCCATGCTTTTTTTTACATTCCAATAGTTTTAAGAAAAAGTGGTTAACTTCTTAAGACCAGTGTTTGATATAATGATCATGGTAAGCCCATGTGCCAGTTGTGGTTTTGCAAAGTTTTGGACAGCCGCTGGCTCATACATTACTAGGACACTTCCCCCAACCTTTCCAAAGGTCGGTCAGCTAACTTGCAGACATACCTTATAACCATCATCTACTACTAATGGATGTATTAAACGATTAATGAGGTCGTGCCGGACCCTTCCCTTAACCACACATGCCACGCTGACTTTATAACACCTATCGTGAGCGTGCAAGAAAGAAGACTAAGGCCTCTTTCACACGGACGAGTTTTCTGCCCGGGTGCAATTTCCGCCCGAGGTGAACGCATTTCACCTGCACTGAATCCGGGCCTATTCATTTCTATGGGACTGTGCACATGAGCGGTGATTTTCATGCATCTTGTGCATGGCGTGAAAATCGCAGCATGCTCTATTTTGTGCATTTTTCACGCAACGCAGTCCCCATAGAAGTGAATGGGGTTGCGTGAAAATCGCAAGCGCCCGCAAGCAAGTGCGGATGCGGTGCGATTTTCACGCATGGTTGCTAGATGATCGGGATGGGGACCCGATCATTATTATTTTCTCTTATAAAATGGTTATAAGGAAAAATAATAGCATTCTTAATACAGAATGCTTAACAAAATAGGGCTGAAGGGGCTAAAAAAATTATATTTTAACTCACCTTAATCCACTTGTTCGCGCAGCCCGGCTTCTCTTCTGTCTTCTTCTTTGTTGTGCAGGAGGAAAAGGACCTGTGGTGACGTCACTGCGCTCATCACATGATCCATCACCATGGTGATGGATCATGTGACGGACCGTGTGATGAGCGCAGTGATGTCGCCACAGGTCCTTTTCCTCCTGCACAGCAAAGAAAAAGACAGAAGAGAAGCTGGGCTGCGCAAACAAGTGGATTAAGGCGAGTTAAATAATTTTTTATCTTTTTTTAACCCCTCCAGCCCTATTTTACTAAACATTCTGTATTAAGAATACTATTATTTTCATTATAACCATGTTACAAGGGAAAATAATAAAATCTACACAACACCTAATCCAAAACATTCAGATTTTTCTCATGCGCGTTCAAAACGCATTAAAATGTTTTGCACTCGTGCGGAGAAATTGTGCATTTTACCGCGACGCATCCGCATCTCATCCGGCCCTAATCCAAGACGCCCATGTGAAAGAGGCCTAAGATTAAAGGCAGACCATGTTGTGAAACTAAATGTGTGCACGATATACACATCCATAGTTATATATTATTTTTGTAAAAGATTACTTTAAATTCAGGAAGAAAACACCAGACAGTATATTTTTTTAAACAAATTGCCTTTAATCACAAATCCATTAACTCTCTGGAATAACTACCCATTGGGTAAGTAAACATGGTGGAGCCCTCTGTAAACTCAGGTTCGGTCGACCTAGATGTAGGTGGCTGATACCTCGATTCAGCCAGACAAGCTGCAGTGGAAGAAGTTTGTGGTTCATTAAGCCGCTGTCGCTCAAACTCTAAAAAGCGATGTCTTTCAAAGGGTCAGGGGTGATGCAAAAATGTTGATAACTGCGTGCAAACTTGACGCATATAAGTTTTGGTGATCAGGATGAAATATTTACAAAAATGATGCCAGCTCACACACCATATTGTCCTCCCGGCACTCAATCCTGTTTCGGTTCAAATACTTGAGAATATGCGAATCAATCATCTCTCGAGTTGTTTGACCCAAAACAGGATGAGGCTGGGAATGTCTTCTTGGTGGCCAGCTAGGAAGTGCACCTCCTTGTTCCTCTGCTTGAGGTGTTGTTAGAATAGGTGGTGTTGATGGTATTGGTAGAGTTGAAGGTAGATGTGGTGGCAAATTGGCAATGGTGATGGTCCTGGTGACATTCTTGCCCGTAGGCTTTCCTGTCCCAGTGGATTTTCTGCTACACATTGGCTCTCGGTCTATCCCTCTGGTTCATCTAGTAAATCTACTATCACACTGGCGTTTTGGCTTTCCATTTGTGAGATCCGTTCAGGGCTCTCACATGCGGTCCAAAACTGATCAGTTTGCATTCTCTAGCATTCTGAATGGAAAAGGATCCGCTCAGAATGCATCAGTTTGCCTGCGTTCAGTCTCCATTCCGCTCTGGAGGCGGACACCAAAACGTCTGATGAAACGGAGCCAAACGGATCCGTTCTGACACACAATGTAAGTCAATGGGGACTGATCCGTATTCACTGACACAATATGGCATAATAGAAAACTGATCCGTTCTCCATTGACTTTAAATGGTGTTCAAGATGGATTCGTCTTGGCTTTGTTATAGATAATACAAACGGATCTGTTCAGAACGGATCCAGGCGGTTGTATTATCTGAACGCTGGCGTTTCTGGGTCCGCTTGTGAGATCCGTTTCAGGGCTCTCAAAAGCGGCCCAAAATGGATCAGTTAAGCCCCAATGCATTCTGAATGGATAAGGATCCGTTTAGAAGGCATAAATTTGTCTGCGCTTGGTTTCCGTTGCGTTTTTTAGAAGGTCACTAAAACGCAGCTTGCAGCGTTTTGGTGACCGTCTGACTATGCGGAGCCAAATAAGTCAATGTAAGTCAAGACGGATCCTTTTTTTTAAAATGAATAATGCAAACGGATCCGTTATGAACGGATACAAGCGTTTACATTATTGGTGCGGATCCGTCTGTGCAGATACAAGACGGATCCGCACCAAACGCGAGTGTGAAAGTAGCCTAAGTTGTCTATAGTCCTATGGAATTGAAAACAATTACATTTTTAAAATAAACATTTTCAATTTTGACAATGGCCAAACTTGAGGATTGTTCGTGCTAGGGATCAGCCCGCTGTATCAAAAATACTGTGTTCTGATAGTTCATCAAGCCAACTAAATACTGTCGCTTAGCGGTTTGTGGCAGACATCTGGATGCAACACTGTAAATGTTCTGCATGTGTGCATATTACACAACAGCACACTTCTCATACTCGCTTGGTTTCTGCAGGATCGCTATCTTTTCTGCTTTAAATTTGGGATACACATTTAAACAACAATTTTATAAAAATATATCATTCCCATATTATCAAAAATAAACTTACGGATGCAATTCCAGAACCGGGTTGAGAAACTGTAAGGCCTCTTTCACACAAGTGAGTTTTCTGCGCTGGTGCGATGCATGAAGTGAACGCGTAGCACCCGCACTGAATCTTGACCCATTTATAGGACATGTTCTCTATTTTTTGCATTGCTGCGGAACGGAACAATGGATGCTGTCCGCATATTTTGCGGTCCTATATAAAATTAATGGGTCCGCACCCATTCCGCAAAAATGCGGAACGGGTTCGGAACAAAACATACAGCCGTCTCAATGAGCCCTTAGAGCAGTGAGACTATGGAACTCTCTGCCTGAGGAGGTGGTGATGGTGAGTACAATAAAGGAATTCAAGAGGGGCCTGGATGTATTTCTGGAGTGTAATAATATTACAGGCTATAGCTACAAGAGAGGGGTCGTTGATCCAGGGAGTTATTCCGATTGCCTGATTGGAGTCGGGAAGACATTTTTTTTCGCCCTAAAGTGGGGAAAATTGGCTTCTACCTCACAGGGTATTTTTCCTTCCTTTGGATCAAGTTGCGGGATAACAGGTTGAACTGGATGGACAAATGTCTTTTTTTCAGCCTTATGTACTATGTTACTATGTCTAAAATAAGATGTGCCAAATTAGTAAATGTGTAAATAACTTCTTGCCGTCATGATCATTTTCCACATTTACCCAAAAGGAGATTATTGATCCTTGCGGCTCTTCAAAAACAAAACAGAAAGACAAGTCAACTGGTATATACTCTATGCATCAGCCCAGGCTTTCTTTTCTATGTGTGCCTGTATCTTTAAGAGGAAGCATGCAGTAGCTGAGAGGCGTATCAGGAATGAACCAATCAGGAGCTTCCTCTCTGTCCTTTGCTGCATGCAAAACCAGCTGCGGTCGTCTTGCTGTGTGCATCTGAACCTCATCATGCCTTTCTTGGATTTAGATACCAACCTTCCCCATTTACCAGAAGACTTTGCTGAAAAGCTTTGTGCAGCTGCTGCGACAATTCTCGGCAAACCTAAGGAAGTGAGTAAAAGGCTTGGAAGTGCAGACTTAACCCTTCTCACTAGGCGTTGTGTACTTGGGACTGAAAAACACTAATTTGGGACGGTTTCACACAGATTTTTTTAAAGCTGCAATTTTTAGAGCCAAAGCCAGAAGCGAATTCAGAAGGAATGAGAAATATTACGTAAGGACATCTACTACTCCTTCCTGCTGAGTCAAATCCTGGCTTTCGCTCAAAAAACGTTATCAAAAGATATGGCTTTTTTTTCAAAAAGCTATGGGTGAAATCACTCTTAGGCCCCCTGCACACGAACGTGTGCGCCCCCGCAATGCACGAACACAGTCCGTGGGGCAGCCACAGCAGATCGCGGACCCATTCACTTGAAGTACGGGACAAAACCCCACGGAAGTACTCCATTGTATTGCGGATCTGCAAATGTGGTCTGCAATTTGGCAACAGGGTGCAGGGGGCCTTAGGCTGAGTTCACATCAGCGTTCAGCCTTTCCGTTCTGTTCCGTTATAGGAGCAGGAGAATGGAAAGGACGGATTCGACCCATAACGGAGCCTAAGGACCCCATAGACCAGGCATGCTCAACCTGCGGTCCTCCAGCTGTTGTAAAACTACAACTCCCACAATGCCCTGCTGTAGGCTGATAGCTGTAGACTGTTCGGGGATGCTGGGAGTTGTAGTTTTGCAACAGCTGGAGGGCCGCAGGTTGAGCATACCTGCCATAGACTATAATGGCATCAGGTTTACACTCAGAAGATTATTTTGGAGCGGAGACAAAAGTTGTGCGCACAGGACTTTAGACCTTATTTCTAAAACGGAGGTGTTCTAAAGGATCACTCCAAGAAAAACGTACAAATTGGCAAGATTTATTAAAGGGGTTTGCCGGTTTCTAAAAAACACACTATTATCTATTGTTATGTTTGACTTACGGTACATCTGTAAGGGTGGATTCACATCACGTTTTATGCATCCATTTGACGTAATCTTTACCAAAAAAAAAAGATACAAAAATGCAGCACACCATGGTTTTGTATCCTGCCCAGACCAGTAAAAAATAAAGTATCCTTTTTTTTTTTTTTTTACAATGGAACTCTATGTACGGCATCAGTCTGAGGCATCCCTTCAACGCATACGTTTTTTGTATACGTTGAAAGGATGGGAAAAACGTGATGTGAACCCACCCTAAGTCAAATCATAACTTACCCCCACTGTGCAGCAAATCCTCAGGCATTGTGCACACAGGGCGATGGTGATGTACTTCCCCCAACTGACCCTCTTTTGCGCTTGCACTGAAATGTTCATTTACTGTTCTGCAAATTCAGAAAAGAGGATCGGCCCAGGGACAGCACAGAAAGCAGTGTTGTGGGTCTCCGTCACCATCTAATCCTCTATGGACACAGTGGGTGAGAATCATAGGACCTTTTATAGCCCACGGGTGAGGGCCTTGGGACCTTCAGCTGCACCATGGGGGTAAGGTATGATATGACATACAGATGACACCCAAAAAAATATATTATGGGGCATTGGGAGATATTTTTACAAATTAGTCAACCCTTTAATACAGGCACACCCCACATATCCAACTACAACTATAGCTGACAACAGACTTGTTAGGTGGCATTTCGTATTTATGCACTTTCACAGGGGTCTTATCAGTAAGAAATTAGGTTATGTCACTTTTTTGCCATAATTTATGCAATCACTGCAAAAGGCGTGGAGCAATTTTTACAAAAACATTGTTTTGCTGCAACTATGAAAATCGGGACAAAAAAACCCCAAATACCTGTAATTTTTGAACAATTGGGACATAGTTCAGTGTTGCTTGAAATGGAGTTAGGAACCAGCAAAACAAGTTATCATTAAATGGACGGTGCTCAAAAATGTCATGGACTTAGGTGACATTGATATCGTCGAGTCGAAATACCTTTTTAATTGCAACATATTTGTTTTAGGTTGCTTTCACACTTAGGGTACTTTCACACTAGCGTTTTTCTTTTCCGTCATTGAGTTACGTCCTAGGGGCTCAATAACGGAAAAAAACTGATCAGTTTTATCCTAATGCATTCTGAATGGAGAGCAAGCCGCATGCTGCGGTTTTATCTCCGTCCAAAATTCTGCCATTTTTTCCCATTGAAATGGGATCCGGCCCTGAGTGTTCCCGCAAAACGGATCCGCGCATGCTCAGACTGCATAAAATATGAAAAAAATATATATATGCCGAATATGTTTTTCTGGATGACACCGGAGAGACTGATCCAGCATTTCAATGCATTTGTCATACGGATCAGGATCCTGATCAGTCTGACAAATGCCATCAGTTTGCTACGTTTTGACGGATTCTGCAGGCATTTCCGGTGACAGAACTGCCTGCCGGATTCCCTTGTCGCAAGTGTGAAAGTACCCTTGGCTTACTGTGGCATTTTTCTGCACTTTTGCATGTCCGCACATAACTTCACATGACGTGTGTATTTTAACTCCCTCAGTTATCATCCCAAATGGGAGGGGGGAGGTACTACCGAGCCTAGGATACTAAGAGTTAAATTGGCCCTTCCCCTTCAGTTGGCAGTGATGTCAGCTAGCCTGGAGGAGAAGGGGGAAGCTGCTGACGGGCTGCCGGAGACATAGATCCTGCTCTTTCCGTGTGTGTGTGTATATCAGAAATGAATGTGTCGCATGGATTTATATCCGTCTACATGTCTTAAGGAAGGTGGCTCTCAGATCTCCTGGATTCATAGCATTCATGGACACAACATCAATTAGAGGACAATAAAACTTTCACACTTATCTATAAGGATACTTTCACACTTGCGGCAGAGGATTCCGGCAGGCAGTTCCGTCGCCGGAACTGCCTGCCGGATCCGGCAATCTGGACGCAAACTGATGGCATTTGTCAGATGGATCCGGATCTGTCTGACAAATGCATTGCAATACCGAATCCGTCTCTCCGGTGTAATCTGGAAAAACGGATCCGGTATAAAAAAATTTTATTTATTTTTTGCATTTTTTAAAGGTCTGAGCATGAGCAGACCGAAAAGTCGGATCAGTTTGGCCGGAACACTTAATGCCGGATCCGGCACTAATACACTTCAATGTAAATTAATGCCGGATCCGGCATTCCAACAAGTGTTCACTATATCTTTGGCCGGAGATAAAACTGCAGCATGCTGCGGTATTTTCTCAGTCCAAAAAACGTAAAAGGGACTGCACTGATGCATACTGAACGGAATGCTCTCCATTCAGAATGCATTAGGATAAGGCTCCATTCACACATCCGCAATTCCATTCCGCATTTTGCGGAACGGAATTGCGGACCCATCCATTTCTATAGGGCCGCACGACGTGCAGCCCCAATCTGGAATTGCGGACCCGCACTTCCGGGTCTGCAATTCTGATCCTGAAAAAAATCGAACATGTCCTATTCTTGTCCACAATAGCGGACAAAAATAGGCATATTCTCTTAGTGCCGGCAATGTGCGGTCCGCAAAATGCGGAACGCACATTGCATCTGTCCGTGTTTTGCAGATCCGCAAAACACACACGGATGTGTGAATAGACCCTAAAACTGATGCGTTATTGAGCCCCTGTGACGGAACTCAATACCGGAAAACAAAAACGCTAGTGTGAAAGTACCCTAATCCTCATGTATAATTGCTCCAACAAATTACTACAACAGTTTGTTTCCTCCTCCACTCACATTGATCTGCTTTACATCACTTGTCTCATCTACCTCATTAGTCCTATGCACTTTGGTGTATAAATATGTGAATCTTCAGACACTGTCTTGATGCCTGATAAAGAGGCCCAAGTAGCCCTGAAAGCTTGCAATTTTGTCATCATTTTTTCATTTATCCATTAAAAGGTATCAACCACTGAGGTTTCTCAATCTACTTTCATCTTATGTTAATCTGTGCATCAATACAGTGATCCCTCAAGATACAGTGGCCTCGGGATACAATATTTTCAACATACAATGGTCTTTTCTGACCCATTGTAAATTGAAACTCAACATACAATACCTCAGACTCAGATCCAACCAATCAAGGCCACTTCTCTAGTAAAATAGTTGTATTAGTTGCTATTGAGCAGCTATTCACAAAAAGTTAGGAATATTTGGCTTGTGGGTGGAGTTTCCGGATGAACCTAAAATGCACTCTAACCTTTACAGGTCAACTTAACCGCCTAACGCAGATTCGCGTTCCGGAGGCGGCAGACCTGCGCAGAGTCACGCATATATGCATCAGTTGGGGGAATGTGTTTTGGGGTGTCATTTTACATATACCCATGCTGGGTGAGAGAAATATCTTTGCAAAAGACAACATTTCCCTTTTTTTTTTTATACAAAGTTGGCATTTGACCAAGATATTTATCTCACCCAGCATGGGTATATGTAAAATGACACCCCAAAACACATTCCCCAACTTCTCCTGGGTACGGCGATACCAGATGTGTGACACTTTTTTGCAGCCTAGGTGGGCAAAGGGGCACACATTCCAAAGAGCACCTTTCGGATTTCACCGGTCATTTTTTACAGATTTTGATTGCAAACTACTTCTCACGCATATGGGCCCCTAAAATGCCAGGGCAGTATAACTACCCCACAAGTGACCCCATTTTGGAAAGAAGACACCTCAGGGTATTCCGTGAGGGGCATGGCGAGTTCCTAGATTTTTTTTTTTTTTGTCACAAGTTAGTGGAATATGAGACTTTGTAAGGAAAAAAATAAATAAAAATAATTCATCATTTTCCGCTAACTTGTGACAAAAAATAAAAAGTTCTATGAACTCACTATGCCCATCAGTGAATACCTTAGGGTGTCTACTTTCCGAAATGGGGTCATTTGTGGGGTGTTCGTACTGTCTGGGCATTGTAGAACCTCAGGAAACATGACAGGTGCTCAGAAAGTCAAAGCTGTTTCAAAAAGTGGAAATTCACATTTTTGTACCATAGTTTGTAAACGCTATAACTTTTACCCAAACCATTTTTTTTTACCCAAACAAATTTATATATGGATGTCGTTTTTTTTGCAAAATTTTACAACTGAAAGTGAAAAATGTCATTTTTTGGCAAAAAAATCGTTAAATTTCGATTAATAACAAAAAAAGTAAAAATGTCAGCAGCAATGAAATACCACCAAATGAAAGCTCTATTAGTGAGAAGAAAAGGAGGTAAAATTCATTTGGGTGGTAAGTTGCATGACCGAGCAATAAACGGTGAAAGTAGTGTAGTGCAGAAGTGTAAAAAGTGGCCTGGTCATTAAGGGGGTTTCAGCTAGCGGGGTTGAAGTGGTTAATGTGACCTTCTCTAAACTTTTGAATGCACATGTCCAACTGTTCAATGTCAGTCCTTTTCGTACAACGTGCTGTTCTCTAACAAGTCGCTTAACGGCAAAATTCACAACAGGTGTTTGATCCGTGAATCGCCCAAAAAATGTCCTGGTTCAATTATAATTGGTATTTATACAGTCCTTCTCATCATGCTGTTCATATTTTGATATCATGAGACCAAGACAACTCCTAAAAATTGATCAACAGTATCTCGCCATTGCAAGGCTTCAAGCAGGATGTTCTCAGACAGACGTGGCCACCGAGCTTCCAGTGCAACAGAGTGTCATCAGCAGGTAGCAGCAGAGATACAGAGAGACTGGAAGAGTAACAGGAAGGCTTAGGCCTCTTTCACACGGGCGTGAGTTTTTTTGCCCGGATAAGAGCCGGGTGCGTTGCGGGAAAATGCGCGATTTTTTTCTGCGCAAGTGCAAAACATTGTCATGCGTTGCACTCGCGTGAGAAAAATCGCGCATGTTTGGTACCCAAACCCGAACTTCTATGAAGCTTGGGATTGATATTCTGAAGATTGTATTATTTTCCCTTATAACATGGTTATAAGGGAAAATAATAGCATTCTGAATACAGAACGCATAGTAAACCAGCGCTAGAGGGGTTAAAAAAAATAAAAAATAATTTAACTCACCTTAGTCCACTTGCTCGCGAAGCCGGCATCTCCTTGTGTCTCCGCTGCTGATGAACAGGACCTGGGATGAGCTGCTCCATTAAATACAGGTTAAGGACCTTCGATGACGTCACTCCGGTCATCACATGGTACGTCACATGATCTTTTACCATGGTGATTCACCATGGTAAAAGATCATGTGATGACCGGAGTGACGTCATCGAAGGTCCTTAAGCTCTATTTAATGGAGTAGCTCACCCCAGGTCCTGTTCATCAGCAGCGGAGACACAAGGAGATGCCGGCTTCGCGAGCAAGTGGACTAAGGTGAGTTAAATTATTTTTTATTTTTTTTAACCCCTCTAGCGCTGGTTTACTATGCATTCTGTATTCAGAATGCTATTATTTTCCCTTATAACCATGTTATAAGGGAAAATAATAATGATCGGGTCTCCATCCCGATGGTCTCCTAGCAACCATGCGTGCAAATCGCACGGCATCCGTACTTGCTTGCGGATGCCATCCGATTTTCACACACCCCATTCACTTCTATGGGGCCTGCGTCACGTCAAAATCGGAAAATATAGAGCATGCTGCGATTTCAACTGAACGCACAAGTGATGCGTTAAAAACATCGCTCATGTGCACAGCCCCATAGAAATGAATGGGTCAGGATTTAGTGCGGGTGCCATACGTTCGCCGCACGGATCGCACCCGCACGGAAAACTCGCCCGTGTGAAAGGGGCCTTAGAAGTGGACGTCCTTTCGCCTCATCCCACACTGATGACAGCTTCATTGTGAACAATGACCTGCGAAACCAGACGATGAATGCCACACATCTCCAGGCTCATTTAAGGGAGGTGAGAGGCACCCAAGTGTCATGTCAGACCATTCAAAACCATTTACATAAGCATGGTCTGCGTGCTAGATGACCTGCAAGGGTACCTGATCATACCACCAGGCACAGTCTTGCATGGGCTACAGAGCATCTACGCTGGAAGAGGGACCAGTGGGCCTCAGCGCTGTTCATTGATAAAAGTCAATTCACGCTAAGCAGAAATGATGGCCGCCAACGATGTTGGTAATGACAGATGAGCCTTTGGTGGTGGTGGTGGTGTTACAATGTGGGCAGGTGTGTCTAGCCAATACAGAACTGCCCTACACTTTGTGAATGGTACCATGACAAGCCCATACTACTTGAATAACAACATTAATCCAGTCATTGTGCCTCTGCATGAGCAACACAGGCCTAATTTCATCTTCATGGACGACAATGCGCCAGCTCATCAAGGTAGCATCATTAGAGAAAGGCTCCTGGAGACTGGGGGACCTAAAATGGAATGGCCTGCACTTTCTCCAGACCTAAATCCCACTGAAACCCTATGGGATCAGCTCAGTCACAGTGTAGAGGCTCAAAACTGTGTACCCCAGAACCTCAATGGTCTGAGGGCCACTCTTTAAGATGAGTGGGATGCCATGCCTCACCAGACAATAAGTCGACTTATGAACTGCATGAGACGTCAAGCTGTAATTGATGCTCAAGTTATTGAGACATTGACATTTTTTGTGAGGGTATACCCACCACTGTTGTTGGCTTTTGTTTCAGTAAATTGAGGAAATAATCATTGCATGCTTCTACTTGCCTTGCATTTGCCTTACTTTCATGATATAACATCACTGTAGCGGGAACATTTTATGCTTTCCATAAATTACACACGAAACCCAAACATCCCTAACTTTTGAGTAGTGTACAGTACAGACCAAAAGTTTGGACACACCTTCTCATTCAAAGAGTTTTCTTTATTTTCATGACTATGAAAATTGTAGATTCACACTGAAGGCATCAAAACTATGAATTAACACATGTGGAATTATATACATAACAAAAAAGTGTGAAACAACTGAAAATATGTCATATTCTAGGTTCTTCAAAGTAGCCTCCTTTTGCTTTGATTACTGCTTTGCACACTCTTGGCATTCTCTTGATGAGCTTCAAGAGGTAGTCACCTGAAATGGTCTTCCAACAGTCTTGAAGGAGTTCCCAGAGATGCTTAGCACTTGTTGGCCCTTTTGCCTTCACTCTGCGGTCCAGCTCACCCCAAACCATCTTGATTGGGTTCAGGTCCGGTGACTGTGGAGGCCAGGTCATCTGGCGCAGCACCCCATCACTCTCCTTCTTGGTCAAATAGCCCTTACACAGCCTGGAGGTGTGTTTGGGGTCATTGTCCTGTTGAAAAATAAATGATGGTCCAACTAAACGCAAACCGGATGGAATAGCATGCCGCTGCAAGATACTGTGGTAGCCATGCTGGTTTAGTATGCCTTCAACTTTGAATAAATCCCCAACAGTGTCACCAGCAAAGCACCCCCACACCATCACACCTCCTCCTCCATGTTTCACGGTGGGAACCAGGCATGTAGAGTCCATCTATTCACCTTTTCTGCGTCGCACAAAGACACGGTGGTTGGAACCAAAGATCTCAAATTTAGACTCATCAGACCAAAGCACAGATTTCCACTGGTCTAATGTCCATTCCTTGTGTTCTTTAGCCCAAACAAGTCTCTTCTGCTTGTTGCCTGTCCTTAGCAGTGGTTTCCTAGCAGATATTCTACCATGACGGCCTGATTCACACAGTCTGCTCTTAACAGTTGTTCTAGAGATGTGTCTGCTGCTAGAACTCTGTGTGGAATTTACCTGGTCTCTAATCTGAGCTGCTGTTAACCTGCGATTTCTGAGGCTGGTGACTCGGATGAACTTATCCTCCGCAGCAGAGGTGACTCTTGGTCTTCCTTTCCTGGGGCGGTCCGCATGTGAGACATTTTTTTTGTATCGCTTGATGGTTTTTGTGACTGCACTTGGGGACACTTTCAAAGTTTTCCCAATTTTTCGGACTGACTGACCATTTCTTAAAGTAATGATGGCCACTCGTTTTTCTTTACTTAGCTGCTTTTTTCTTGCCATAATACAAATTCTAACAGTCTATTCAGTAGGACTATCAGCTGTGTATCCACCTGACTTCTCCACAACACAACTGATGGTCCCAACCCCATTTATAAGGCAAGAAATCCCACTTATTAAACCTGACAGGGCACACCTGTGAAGTGAAAACCATTTCAGGTGACTACCTCTTGAAGCTCATCAAGAGAATGCCAAGAGTGTGCAAAGCAGTAATCAAAGCAAAAGGTGGCTACTTTGAAGAACCTAGAATATGACATTTTCAGTTGTTTCACACTTTTTTGTTATGTATATAATTCCACATGTGTTAATTCATAGTTTTGATGCCTTTAGTGTGAATCTACAATTTTCAGTCATGAAAATAAAGAAAACTCTTTGAATGAGAAGGTGTGTCCAAACTTTTGGTCTGAACTGTATGTAAGGACTTGTTTTAGTTATCTGCTTATTTTTCTTAAATCTGAATTTTCTCTTATTTTGGGGCTTTGGAACTGATTACTCAACTTACAATGGTTTCAACATACAATGGTTGTCCTGGAACCAATTAATATTGTAACTTGAGGGACCACTGTACTAGAAAATTAGTGGAAACCCCATGGTGGACCTGCTATGTTTGGCTGTACCCTTAGGCCACCTTAACATGACAGTATTTGGTTTGTTTTTATAATTGGCATTGGTAAACCAATGCAAGGAGTGGTTCCAAAACTTGCAAATCTTTCCATTATAATTTTTCTTTGTGTATTTTGTTTCCCTGGGTTCTGGCTTTCAAATATTGATCCAAAATGCTGACCAAATACTAAAGGCTTATCCGCAAATTGCGGATCCACAAAACACAGATACCGGCCGTGTGCATTCCATATTTTGCAGAACACAAAATCCGGGCCATAATAAATCGGTCCTATCCTTGTCCGTAATGCGAACAAGCATGGGACATGTTCTACATTTTTGTGGGTGCCACGGAACGGACATACGGAGGTGGACAGCACACTGTGTGCCGTCTGCATCTTTTGCTGCCCCATTAAAGTGACAAAAAATATGTTTGTGTGCATGAGCCTTAATTGTGTGAAAGTGGCCTTGGGAAGCATTTACACAGTCAGGTAATCAGTCCAATTATCAGGAACGAACATTTGTGCGAATGCTCGTTCCCTATAATTGACTCATGTCTGGTTCAGTCTCTTGTGCAGCATACAGTATCATCATATGTTGGCAGCACATTGCCTTGTGTAAACAGGAAAATGTGGCTGACAAGCAAACTGTATGAGGGATGAATGATCGTATTAGTGATTACTCATCCCTATACAGCAGTGATAAGGCAATAATTGAGAATGGGGTTCCTCTGAACATTTGCTCCTGATCATTCCTCACTGTATCGGCCCACACAAGTCTATGTGTGTGACAGCTAGAAATGTAATACTAAAACATGACTGGATCCTGTCAAGGGAGAGCATGAAAACCTTTTGTATAAAGCTACCTGCACAAGATACAGATTTTTGTGCAGACAAACCGCAGTGTTATACGGTATCATTAATGTGCATGATCTAACAAATGTCATCTACACTTTTTGCTTCTTTTTTTCTGTGCACAAATTGACCTGCCGTGCGGATTTAGAAATCTACAGCATGTCAATTACGTTTGCGGATCTTTTGTGTGGATTTCACCCTTTTCAATGGAAGGGTGCGGTCACACCCAGACCAGTGGGACCAGTTATTCTAACAACATTCCCTGTTTTTGAATTATTATTTTTATATCCTGGACAAACCCTTTAAAGTGACCCACTGGTTCAAGAAAAAAAATCACATTAACAGGGAACAAACGGACAACTTCCCTGGTGCTCCCTCAATTCCCAGGCTCCTCGTCTGCTATTCAAGATGGCCTCACTGCTGGTCAGACGACCTGATGCGTACTATGCATTGTATAGCCCAAGACACTTCCTGCTGCTCTTGCATTGGCCAGCACTGCTCATGTGAACAGTGCTGGCCAATCCAAGAGCAGGACTTGCATAGTCTGCATTGGATAGTCTGAAAAGGGGTGGATGGCCCAAAATTAGAGGATCTGCACTAAAAGATGAAAAGGAGGGTACCAGGTAAGTGTTCTGTTCACTTCCCACTCCGTTAATTTTTATTTTTTTTCTTGAACTGGAGGGAGGCTTTTAAAGTAAAGGATCACTGAGCTTTCCAAAAACTTTGATATGTTGTAGCAACATATTAAAGGTTTTGATCGGTGGAGGTCAAGCACTGAGACCCCCATTGATTGCTAGAAAGAATAGGGGGAGAGATACACTTACATAGTGCGCTCTCTCTCCTCACAGGAGAGGGCTGGCCTAATAGATGACTATGAGCCCACCTTGATTCCATCTCCTGCAGCGAGGAGAGAAAGCATGATATGTGAGCTCTTCTCTAGGGTGCGGCGAAGGTCTCAGGATTAGACCCCCACCAATAAAAACCTCTGATATGTTGCTAGGATATTATTATTTTTTTTGGGGAAAGCTCAGTGACCCTTTAACAACAACTGTAACATAAACGCTGTGTTCTATGAAATGACCTGCTTTAATTTGTCTCCACAGCGAGTCAATGCAACTGTGAGGAGTGGCTTGTCAATGGTGATAGGAGGCTCATCAGCCCCATGCGCTCAACTGATAATCTCTTCCATCGGAGTTGTGGGCACGGCCGAGCAGAACAAGGAGCACAGT
Source organism: Bufo gargarizans (assembly GCF_014858855.1). Taxonomy (NCBI): domain Eukaryota; kingdom Metazoa; phylum Chordata; class Amphibia; order Anura; family Bufonidae; genus Bufo; species Bufo gargarizans. Next base: position 539,906,719 of record NC_058080.1, on the reverse strand, counting down.
GCTAAGTTTTTTGAGTTTCTAACACAAGAACTAAACTTGGCACAAGACAGGTAACGGCACATACAGGAGAGAAAAAGAAACTGCTGGATATGGATCAATGTTCAAGAATATATTCTTGGGAGATTGTACCCCATACGTCTCATGCATAATGCCATATTATGGCTCCAGTTTGGAAATTGGGCAGCGGGGTATACGAGCATGTATGCCTCAGATTTCATAATATAGGCTTGTCTGTCAGATTTGACTCTGGCAGGATAAAAAAGTAGCACGGGGAGAGTATGCCATACATATGAAGCCTATATGACCTGTGACAAAATAAAAATCAGTAGGTATGGGTTTTTGGAGAGTTGTGCCATGGTTGCATTATGTGTCGACCAGATTGACAATCATTAGATGTGATGTCCCAATGCTACACTGGCATCTTTATGCTGTGTTTGACCAAAATCGCCATGCAGCCTTGGCCCAAAGTTGGCCATACATACAGCTGCGGACCGTGAAATGTGTATCAGGATGCCCCCGACCTTCCCCTGATGTCAGGCTGTAAGTGACTGGGCTGGTGGATTCCATATGCACAACCCTGTTGTCCTCAGGAAAGATACGCCGCTGATAGAGCTGTAGGCAGCTTACTCCACTCTCTGCCTTCAGAACGAGCCAAGCATGCATGTGCATGGGGGCATCAGGGCAAATGCTTGGCAGCCAAATGACTATCTGCCAATCTATGTATAATGCAATAAGTGTTGATGCTGGAACTGATACTATTATAATGATTACATATAATACTATTTTAAAATTCTTAATGTTCTTTTTCTAAAGGATTTTACTACGCTTTCACCCTCTGGAGCCTTGGCAGATAGGAAAACATGGAACAGTTATGACCTTTTTGTGATGCCTTCATCAGTCCACAGTGGGACCATCTCCTAGAACCCATTCCTGCCTCTTGTTTCATCGTTCCAACATAACATCTATGACTTCAACGTTATGCAATCACTCATCACTTTCTAATACTGGATGTTGGAAGGAATTAGTAGCTGTATAATAAAGAATAAAGTATGGTCTATCTGCTCTGTCCAGATATCTATATTCATGAATATATTTTGTGGAGGGGATTCTATGAGAACATTTATTAATTAGGTGCCAGGAAATGAAAAGTAACGAAACAGTTACTTTTTTCCCCTGCAGTTTATACAGTTGGGTTATAACGCTGGGTGTCCATAGTCGGCTTTTGAAGCCAAAGCCATGAGTGGTTTCAAAAAGAGTATAAGGCCTCATGCACACGGCCGTTGTTTTGGTCTGCATCCGAACCGCAGTATTTGCTGCTTGGATGCGGACCTATTCACTTCAATGGAGCCGCAAAAGATCCGGACAGCACTGTGTGCTGTCCGCATCAGTTGCTCCGTTCCGTGGTCCGCCAAAAAAATATAACCTGTCCGTTTTGCGGACAAAAATAGGCAGTTATATCAATGGCTGTCTGTGCCGTTCCGCAAATTACGGAGCGGACGCCATCCGTGTTTTGCGTACCGCACATTGTGCCATGCTGCAGTGTATTCGTCACCATGCTTCAAAACTGGGGCATAATTGGGCGTTGCATCAAATTTGTTAAGGATGTCCTGCAATTTCTGATGAATAGGGGATCGTTTTCAATATACAGCATATGTTGCAGCATGCAGACACTTAAAAGGTGCTTTCTCCAGAACAGAGGCCCCCCGTGCACTCCGGAAGCACGGCCACCCTCCATTCACAGATGTATGTGTTTTTTTTTCAAAAATATCTGAGTGCTGGCTCAGCTATTTCCGGCAGTCTCATAGCGGTAAATGGAGAGGTGGCCGTGCATGCTTGCTGCACTTACATTCACCACAATGGAACTTCTGAAAATAGCTGAGCACGTTCCCATCGTAGTGAATGGTTGTCATGCTGTGCATGCGTGGTGCACTCTCCTCCACTTTGGGGGCCCGTTCTGGGGATAAGAGCAGGTCCTAGAGGTTGGACCCACACCAGATATTGGTGGCATACGTTAGCCCGATATGTATTCAGTGTCTGTATCACATGAATCCCAAATATACTCCTCTACATAGCCTTTAAGCTAACCAACATGACAACGATGTTCACAGGATCCAGACATAAACCTGCCAAAAGGATGTACATTTGGTATACGGCATGTCTGCAGTATACATTTCTTTGGTATACACATTATTCTTAGGATTGATGGTGGTCCCAGCAGTAGGACCCCCTACTCATCAGAAAGTGAAGATGTGCTGCTTTCTGTAATTTGGATATCCCTTTAATGAGTAAAAAATGCAAACACTGCATGTAAGGCCTCATGCACACGGCTGTGGTGTGTTTTGCTGTCCGCAAATCGCGGATCTGTAAAACACGGATGGTGTCCGTTCCGCAATTTGCGGAATGGTACGGACAGCCTTTAATATAACTGCCTATTCTTGTCCGCAAAGCGCGGGCAAGAATAGGACATGGTTTTTTAGGGGGGTTTTTTGCGGGGCCGCGGAACATAGCATTTACTTCAATGGGGCCGCAAAAGATGCGGACAGCACTCAGAGTGCTGTCCGCATCTTTTGCGGCCCCATTGAAGTAAATGGGTCTGCACCCGAGCCGCAAAAACTGCAGCTCGGATGCGGACCAGAACTACGGTAGTGTGCATGAGGCCTAAAACTGTGTGAAACCCGCTCCACACAACTGCGCTGTAGCATCTGTATTACAGCCGTAACGCCCAGGGTTTTTCTGATTCAAACTTAGATAGTTGGTTATTTTCTCATGTGTGTATTCACACGTAGCAGCTGAGGTGTGGTTAAAAATAGATCCAGTTTTTACTGCAATTTGCTATACAAAAAGTGTGGCAAATTAAAGGGGTTGTCCAGGTTCAGAGCTGAACCTGGACAACCCTCCATTTTCACCCAGGCAGCCCCCCTCACATGAGCATCGGAGCAGTTCATGCTCCGATGCTCTCCTTTGCCCTGCGCTAAATTGCACAGGGCAAAGGCATTTTTCTGAGTTCCGGTGACGTACCGGGCTCTCTATGGGGCTGACAGGAACCCCGGTGACGTCACCAGCACTGATGGGCGGGATTTGGCTCTGCCCTAGCCAGTAAAACGGCTAGGGCAGAGCTAAAGCCCGCCCCTCAGAGCCGGTGACGTAACCGAACACACTGCTGGGCGGAAGTTACCGCCCGGCAGTGTGTTATTGAAAACACAAGAGCCCGTGCCCTGCGCGGTTTAGCGCAGGGCACTGGAGCGCATCGGAGCATGAGAGGCTCGGGGGGGGCTGCCGGGGTGAAAATAAGGGTATGTCCAGGTTCAGCTCTGAACCTGGACAAGCCCTTTAAGCGGTTTTAATGCTGCTATGCCACTGCCATCTGCAAATACACCCTAAGGCCACCTGCACACGTTGTGGAATACCCACGGTTTACCACACGGGTTCCCGTGCGGAAAAACCGCGGCGTAGTACGGTAGCAGCAAATCTTATCTACACTTTGAGGATTTTTTCTGTGTGGAAATTGTCCTATATTTCGGATTTCCAAACCCGCAGCATGTCAAATACGTTTGCGGTCTTGGCTGCGGATTTCACCCTTTTCCAATGGCAAAGAGGGAAAAAGGCCACACATCCAGAGAATGCTGTGATAAAAAAAAAAATCCATTGACCCAAAAAAATGCAAAAGTGAAAAAAAAAAAGCCTGGTTTGCTCTGCATTTTAGGGTACTTTCACACTAGCATTTTTCTTTTCCGGCATAGAGTTCCGTCCTAGGGGCTCTATACCGGAAAATAACTGATCAGTTTTAACCCCATGCATTCTGAATGGAGAGTAATCCGTTCAGTTTGCATCAGGATGTCTTCAGTTCAGTCGTTTTGACTGATCAGGCAAAAGATAAAACCGCAGCATGCTACGGTTTTATCTCCGGACAAAAAAAACTGAAGACTTGCCTGAATATAGGAATGTATTAGTGCCGGACCTGGCATTCAAAATATCGGAATGCTGGATCTGTCCTTACGGTCAGTGCATGCGCAGACTGGTAAAAATGTGAAAAAATAAAATAGAAAAAAATAAAAACTGATCCGTTGGTCCATATGACAATCGGATCCGTTCCTGCAATGCATTTTTAAGACGGATAAGTATCCTGATCAGTCTTAAAATGCAGTTCCGGCGAAGGTAACAGCCTGCTGGATTCCTCTGCCGCAAGTGTGAAAGTAGCCTAACCCCTTACCGGTGGCGGATATCAGGTGGGTGCCTGCTTTTTTGCACAGCAGACACCCGGTGGCAGGGTCCCATTTGTGACCATGGCATTGCAGCGACTATTTACCTGGAGTGCAGCGCTCCTGGTGACCGAGAATGTGGGAGTCGTTTGGTTCTTATGGCAGTGTAGGGCCTTCTGAAGGCTCCGAGGCCTGCCATAAGCCGTATTCACAAAAGAGTATGGAAATCTGTGCGTATTCCTCCTCCGGAATTCACATGGATTCCAGATAATATACCATCCAGACTGTCATCAGTAATTCATCCGCATTTACATGCGTATACCTTCCTTCATTTTTGATGCACAGCCATAGACAATAATGTGCGTATTTGGAAACAAATACGCACAAAACTCTGACATGCTGCAGATTTCGCATACTGACGGAAATTATTCGCCATGTGAATAGCCCTATTCATTATCATTAGCAGAGGTTCCAGTACATAGAATCCAGGCCATATACAGCTTACAAATACGCTCGTGTGAAAGAGGCCATAGTAACGTTTTTGCACAGTGATTTTCCCACTGACGGCAATGACAATGATCACGTTAGTCCCCATGGAGGGTCTAAAAGTAAAGAAAGCTTTTACAACAAAACGCATACAAAATCCAACTAATCTTCCCCTTCCCCATTTAACCAATAAAACTAACAACAAAGAAATGAAATGTCATTACTAGCGCTGGGTCCGAAAATGCCCAAACTATTAAAAAAGAATAGTATTTTTCTTGCACAGTGAATGGTGTAACGGTAAAAGTAATCAAAAAGTCATACATGCTCCAAAGTGGTATTAATAAAACCTAGAGATGGTCCAGTAAAAACGGAGCCCTCATACAACACCGTAGACGCAAATATAAAGATAAAGGTGACATTTTTTCAGTTTTTCAAAGTATTAAAACACAAGATAAACTATGAAAATGTGGTATGGCTGTAATCGTACTGACTGGGAGAATTATGCTGCCATGTAATTCTCCATAGGCTTTCATGCACATCTGACAAAACAGCAGGAACCCCATGTGCAACTTCCCTGTGCGTGGCCTGGACCGTTCCAGGAACAATGCATCCCGGCAGGCTTCTAGCGCCCTCTACTGGAAGCCACACAACTGCTATTTGCGGAGACTTCCTCTAGAGGGCGATGTTGCTTCCGTCGCTTTCACAGTATAGGTATTTCCGGGCGAAGGATTTTGACGTCCTTTGCGCCTCACGATTTGGTTGGCTTGCAAAAAAGGAAGGCTGTGATTGGTCACGTTGTGTCTGGGAGCCTTAGCCTACAGGTCGCCGCGATACTGCTGGGTGCAAATGGTCCTGCACGGATGAATGCAGGAGGCGGTTGCCGTGGTGACCACAGGTGAGCTGTACGGTTTCATCCCGGTAAATAATTCTTTATTCTTGAGGAGAAGATACAGCTGTGAGTGCTACGGAAGCCGGGGGCAGCCAGGTGCACCGGGAGAGGGGGAGGTGCTCCCAGCCGGAGCGCCCTCATTCATTTCACTTGTTGAAGGACATGGCTTTATTGAGAGCTGGCGTCATACAGCAGCAGCAGCAATGTATCTCCTGTGTTGTGGCGTCACACCTGGTCGGTCTACCTACCTGTCTGTCTATTAGCTAGCTAGCTCGTATGTCTGACTACAATCTACCTACCTATCTATCTAATATCTCTCTGTCCTGTCATCTGTCTATTGTCACTGGCCATCTTATATCCGTCTATCATCTGCCTACATATCTCTCTGTCCGGTCATCTCTCTATTGTCACTGTCCATCTTATATCCGTCTATCTACATATCTCTCTGTCCTGTCATCTCTCTATTGTCACTGGCCATCTTATATCCGTCTATCATCTGCCTACATACAGGGCCGGCCTTAGGTGTTCAGGCGCCCTGTGCGAGCTAACCTTGTGGCGCGCGCCCCCCCCCCCCCCCCAAAAAAAAAAAAAACACTGCTTGTTGCTGGCATCATGGCATAGGCTGGCTGACTATCCAACCAAGTAGTTACCAGCCCGCACACACCCCAAAGGCCGGTGTAATGTTATACTTCCCTACTTCGTGAGATTTCCCTACCTTCGTCACTTCCGGTCGCACCGGACATGACGTGAGGAGGTGTGCAGCGCCGTGCAGGCGCACAATGACAGGTTAGGGAAATTTCACAGCAGAGTGCACATGCGCCGGGAGCCTCGCCGGCGGTTAGGGTAGGGAAAAACTATGGGCCAGTGTGCAGGCGCAGTGATCGGATGGATGTTCTCAGCTGGACACCGGCCGACACTGCGCATGCACCGGGAGCCTCGCCAGCGGTTAGGGAAGGGAAAAATTACGTACGGGCCAGTGCTTTTTCCCTACCCTAACCGCTGGTGAGGCTCCCAGCGCATGCGCAGTGTCGGCCGGTGTCCAGCTGAGAACATCCATCCGATCACCGCACCTGTGCACTGGCCCATAGTGCGCCCCCCCCAATACCCCAGTATAATAAACATTGGTGGCGCAGTGGGCCCCCCCAATATAACAAACATTGGTGGCGCAGTGCGCCCCCCCAACACCCCAGTATGATAAACATTGGTGGCGCAGTGCGCCCCCCCAACACCCCAGTATGATAAACATTGGTGGCGCAGTGCACCCCCCCAACACCCCAGTATAATAAACATTGGTGGCGCAGTGGGCCCCCCCAACACCCCCATATAATAAACATTGGTGGTGCAGTGGGCAGTGCCAATGAGGGTTAAAAAATAAAAAAATAATTAACTCACCTCCTCCAATTGATCGTTTCCTGTTCTTTCTTCATGACCTGTCAAAGGACCTGTGGTGACATCACTGTTCTCATCACATGATCCATCACATGATCCATCACCATGGTAATGGACCATGTGATGAGCTCAGTGACGTCACCACAGGTCCTGAAGAAAGAACAGGAGACCGGCAGCTACGCGATCAACTGGAGGAGGTGAGTTAATTTTTTAAATTATTTTTTAACCCTCATTGGCACTTCCCACTGTGCCACCAACGTTTCTTATACTGGGGTGTTGGGGGGGGTGCACTGTGCCACCAACGTTTCTTATACTGGGATGTTGGGGGGGGAGGGGGGCGCACTAGTGCCACCAACGTTTCTTATAAAGTTATACAAATACAGGAGGCGGGTGCCGGAATCAAATAGCCGGCACCCGACCTCTGTGACAGGGAGCTGCGATCAGCGGCAGTTAACCCCTCAGGTACCGCACCTGAAGGGTTAACTCAACTGCCGCTGATCGCAGCTCCCTGTCACAGAGGTCGGGTGCCGGCTATTTGATTCCGGCACCCGCCTCCTGTATTTGTATAACTTTATAAGAAACGTTGGTGGCACAGTGGCCACAGCCCCTCCCCTCCTCCTCCCGTCTCTCTTCTTATTGGCAGCGGCGGGGGCAGCAGGCAGGTCAGACACAGGGGAGGAGGAATCAGGTCAGACAGGGGAGGGGGAGATGGAGGGGGCGCCCCGAGGTAGAACACAAGTGCAGCCTCGCCTGCCGCATATACATTGCGAGCTGTCGGCCGCCCAGCGCCCCTGTTGCTATGGCGCCCTGTGCGGCCGCACAGCCCGCACACCCCAAAGGCCGGCCCTGCCTACATATCTCTCTGTCCGGTCATCTCTCTATTGTCACTGTCCATCTTATATCCGTCTATCATCTGCCTACATATCTCTCTGTCCTGTCATCTGTCTATTGTCACTGGCCATCTTATATCCGTCTATCATCTGCCTACATATCTCTCTGTCCGGTCATCTCTCTATTGTCACTGTCCATCTTATATCCGTCTATCTACATATCTCTCTGTCCTGTCATCTCTCTATTGTCACTGGCCATCTTATATCCGTCTATCATCTGCCTACATATCTCTCTGTCCTGTCATCTCTCTATTGTCACTGTCCATCTTATATCCGTCTATCTACATATCTCTCTGTCCTGTCATCTCTCTATTGTCACTGGCCATCTTATATCCGTCTATCATCTGCCTACATATCTCTCTGTCCTGTCATCTGTCTATTGTCACTGGCCATCTTATATCCGTCTATCATCTACCTACATATCTCTCTGTCCTGTCATCTGTCTATTGTCACTGGCCATCTTATATCCGTCTATCTACATATCTCTCTGTCCGGTCATCTGTCTATTGTCACTGGCCATCTTATATCCGTCTATCATCTACCTACATATCTCTCTGTCCGGTCATCTCTCTATTGTCTATCTACTTGTCTGTCTGTCCGTCCATTAATTTATCCAACTATTATCCATCTGTCTATTGTCTACCTGTCTGTCTCTGTCCATCTATTATCTTAGCTAGCTGTCTTATATCTGTCTGTCTTTCCATCAATCTGTCTATCTCCTATCTCTCTGGTATTGTCTACCTGCCTATCATCTACCTACTTCTCTATCGGTCTATCTCGGATGATTCTCTTTCTCTCTCATCTACACTTGTTGTGTATGGCAGGCATTTGTTCTGCAGGGCCACTGACTGCGCTGCCACATAATAGCGGGCTGTCTAATTACTAATTGGTAGCGTTGATCGAACTTGTGGTTTGAAGCTTGGCGTACAAGGTTCGGGTTATCTAAGAATTCTATAATGGATTCCGCTACCACGGACCATAACTTATAGTCCGCTGCAGTGGACCCATAACTGAATTCTTCGATAACCCGAACCTTGTACGCCGAGCTTCAAACCACAAGTTCGCTCATCGCTACCAATTAGCTGGTGGTGTTATTTTTCTGCGCTGAATCAGGTAATTGCAGGAGAGATTACCTGATGAGCCTTGGGAAATGTCCGGAAGCAGATGTCTTCTCTGATTGCTTGCATTCATATAATCCCTTTAGGACTGATTCACATTACCGGTCCGCATATCGGTAGTATCTCCCATGTATCTGATCACAGGTCTAATGTGAGTACAGTAATAATAGATCAGCAATCTGATAGGAACTGACTACGTCATAAAGCGCTATGATGCATTCAGTTCAGCTCAAGGAAGCCGCAGTCGCTGCTGGAGATGCGGCCGACACATGGACCGTGTTTCCCGGACAATGCTCAATGAGTGCCGTGATTACAGGGAGTGGCAACGTAAAAATAAATACATAACAATAAAAAATAAATCTATCTATCTATCTATCTATCTATCTATCATATACATCATATCTATCTGTCTCAAATTTGAATGTTCCACAAAGGTGTTTTATGAAAAATAAAAAAATAAAAGGTTAAGAAAAAAAAGACATACTGGAAAACCAAATCATAGCAACCCCATTGACTATACATAACATTTATTAATATGGCTATACATATACACACGTGGGAACCAAATGCTATACTGTAACCTACACTTTCAAATGTAAAAAAAAAATTAAAGAAATAAAAATCTATAAAGTCACAGGGTAAATTTTCTGCAGCTGAAATTCCACTTTCTTTTATATTCTGCACCGTACGCCCATTGGTGCTAGATTCCTCCACATGTGGATGAGATGACTTGAAATCATCCAAATTGTTGCTACTATAAAACGTTACAGATTTGCCACAAGTAAATCCTCGTCAGCATGTGCCCGCGTCTCCATCTCGTATGGATGCACTACTCTACTGTGCTTTTTAAAAAAAATTGAGACGCTACTTGTACAAAAGTATCATGCATGTAAGGGTACAGTCACACGACCGTATTTTTGGCTCTGCATCCGTTCCGCAATTTTGCGGAACAGGTGCAGACCCATTCATTTCAATGGGGCCGCAAAAGATGCGGACAGCACACAATGTGCTGTCTGCATCCGTAGATCCATTCCGCGGCCCCCCAAAAAAGATAGAGCACGTCCTATTCTTGTCCGCAATCGCGGACAAGAATAGGCATTTCTATCATGGGGCTGGCTACATTCACACGGCCGGTATCCGTGTTTTGCGGATCCGCAATTTGCAGACCGCAAAACACATACGGTCGTGTGAATGTACCCTGATACATAGGCTTGTCATTCCAGTATGCATATATCATACAAGCCTGTCTCATAGTTACTATTTTAAAACAAAGAAAACATCAGAACAAAAAAGAAGTAGTTCTGAATAGAGCATAAACTATGTATTAGATAGCACAATGAACACAGAACTATACCTCATAGTATCTCCTCTCCCGGCGTGGTAGACCACTCAGATCTAGGGTTTAAGCCAGGCATGCCCAACCTGCGGCCCTCCAGCTGTTGCAAAACTGCAACTCCCAGCATGCCTAGATAGCTTACAGCTATTTTGGGCTATCCAGGCATGCTAGGAGTTGTAGTTTTGCAACAGCTGGAGGGCCACAGGTTGAGAATCCCTGGTTTAAGCAATAGAGACTTGACTCCCTATAAACCAGGTTACCCAATGCTTCTCAAATTTGTCTATGCAATGATTTCTAAGGCCCATGATCCTTTCCTATGTAGATGTCCGATATATTCTGGACTTATTTCCGCTATACAGGGGATGTCAGGGTATTTCCAGTGAGAGGCAATTGCTAATTTAGTGGCAAGACATAAATGTGCGCTGATTACTCTCCCTTTTAGGGCTCATGCACATGACCATATGTAGTTAGCGGTCCGCAAAACGCAGTTCCGCAAAAGAAAAAAAAATGATGACATCCGTATGACAACTGTGACATCCATATTGCATCAGTTGTTTTTTTTTTGTGTGGATCCATTATAACAATGCCTGTCCTTGAAGAATAGGACATTAGGGCTGTAGCTAACGATTATTTGAATAATCGATTAGTTGTCGATAATTTAATCTATTAATCGGGAAAAACACCAAAATTACAAAACAAAGAGGTTTATATGATTTTATGTTCAAAGGCCATATTAAAACAAATTATGGATGACACTATTATGGGGTATCTGTGGATGGCGCTGTTATGGGGGATCTGTGGATGGCGCTATTATGGGGGATCTGTGGGTGGCACTGTTATGGGGAAATCTGTGGGTGGCACTGTTATGGGGAGGGGGATCTGTGGATGGCACTGTTATGGGGAGGGGGATCTGTGGATGGCACTGTTATGGGGAGGGGGATCTGTGGGTGGCACTGTTATGGGGAGGGGGATCTGTGGGTGGCACTGTTATGGGGAAATCTGTGGGTGGCACTGTTATGGGGAGGGGGGATCTGTGGATGGCACTGTTATGGGGAGGGGGGGATCTGTGGATGGCACTGTTATGGGGAGGGGGGGATCTGTGGATGGCACTGTTATGGGGAGGGGGGGATCTGTGGATGGCACTGTTATGGGGAGGGGGGGATCTGTGGATGGCACTGTTATGGGGAGGGGGGGATCTGTGGATGGCACTGTTATGGGGAGGGGGGGATCTGTGGATGGCACTGTTATGGGGAGGGGGGGATCTGTGGATGGCACTGTTATGGGGAGGGGGGATCTGTGGATGACACCATATAGCATCTTATGCTATATGTGTCATCCACAGATCCCCCTCCCCATAACAGTGCACAGATCCCCTTCCCCATAGCAGTGCCATACACAGATCCCCCTCCCCATTACAGCCCCGACCCCGCTGCTCACAGCAGACTATTCTGGCAGTAACTTTTACTCAGCACATCTTTATTACCTTACAATGAAGCTCAGGTAACAGGCAGAGCAGGCGGCGGCGTAACATCACTTACTCACGTGACGCACCTGCTCCGCCCACTTTATGAATGAAGGAGGCGGAGCAGGCGCGTCACTTGAGTAAGTGATGTTATTCAGCCGTCCGCTCTGCCTGTTACTGGAGCTTCATTGTAAGGTAAAATAAAGATGCGCTGATTTAAAGTAAACCGCCCGCATAGCAACGAATCGGCGATTATTCGATAACTGGATTCGTCGACAACGAATCCCGTTATCGATTATCGATAAAGTCGATTAATCGTTGCAGCCCTATAGGACATGTTTTATTTTTTTTGTGGAACAGACATGCGGGTGTACGGAAACAGAATGCACACGGAGTCATTTCTGTTTTATGCGGACCCATAAACGTGAATGGTTCTGCATACGGACCTGTAAAAATAATATTGGGATATTATCTAAACCGATAAACAAAAGTGCTGTTGAGGGGAGGGAGAAATCATTTTTCCAGCAAATTTAGTCACAAGAAAAGACATCTTGCCATAATTGAGTGATGTGTGGGCATCCCCTTAAGACCACTTGAAAAATGGCAAAATCATATTTAGCATGGCTGGATTTTAACAAGGTTCCAAGTAGAGCTTCAACATGCAACAAGAAGAAATGGGAGTGAGACAAAACATTTTTTGAGCATTCAATTTAATGAAAACAACGAATAAACTGAAACAGGCTGTTTTTCAGCTGATCAAAAATTTAGGACCACACCTCAAAAAAAAAAAAAAAAAAACCCCCTCCCTTACCCCCCCCCCAAAACAGAAATCCAACTTCCAAACATGAACTCAGTAATGAGTAGCTCCGCCGTTATTGTTTATCACTTCAAAAATTTGTTTCGGCATGCTTGATGCAAGCGTTTCCATGAGGTGAGTGGAAACATTTCTCCAAGTGCTGAAGACGGCCACACGAAGGCCATCTACTGTCTGGAACTGTTGTCCATTTTTGTAAACTTCCCTTGCCATCCATCCTCAAAGGTTCTCAATTGGATTTAGATCAGGTGAACACGCAGGATGGGCCAAAAGAGTGATGTTATTCTCCTGGAAGAAGTCCCTTGTCCTGCGGGCATTGTGTACTGTAGGGTTGTCCTGTTGAAAAACCCAGTCGTTACCACACAGACGAGGGCCCTCCGTCATGAGGAATGCTCTCTGCAACATCTAGACATAGCCAGCGGCCGTTTGACGCCCCTGCACTTCCTGAAGCTCCATTGTTCCACTGAAGGAAAAAGCACCCCAGACCATTATGGCGCCCCCTCCACTGTGGCGCGTAGAAAACATCTCAGGTGGGATCTTCTTGTCATGCCAGTAACGTTGGAAACCATCAGGACCATCAAGGTTACATTTTTTCTCATCAGAGAATAAAACTTTCTTCCACCTTTTGAATGTCCCATGTTTGGTGCTCTCTTGCAAAGTCCAAACGAGCAGTTCTGTGGCGTTCAAGGAGACGAGGTCTTTGAAGACGCTTTTTGTTTTTGAAGCCCTTCAGTCTCAGATGCCGTCTGATGGTTATGGGGCTGCAGTCAGCACCAGTAAGGGCCTTAATTTAGGTCGAGGATCGTCCAGTGTCTTGATGGACAGCCAATTGGATCCTCCGGCTCAGTGCTGGTGAAATTTTTTGGGGTCTTCCACTTGACTTTTTTTGTTCCTTAACCCTCAGGATCATTTAAGAAATTCCAGGAAACATACGTTGTAGTCTTTCTGGGGGGTAATACCAACTCAGTTTTCACGGCTGACGGGGCTACCTTTTTAAGCTATTCCTGCAAGTACAAGTGGGAGGGAAGGGATGCAAATATGCTCTTAACAAGCTCTGCCTCTGATGCCACCAGACGTAAGGCAGCTATCCTATAAGTCAATGTTAAACCCTTTAAATAGGCCTTGAGACATGGCTCGGATATTAAATAAGCCATCATCTCATCTGCAGACAGCTGTTTCGGGTGATTGCCCCTCATCAGTGCAGAGCAGAGAGTACTGGCTTAGACTACTTTCACACTTGCATTTGGTGCGGATCCATCATGGATCTGCACAGCGTCAGTTCGCCTCCTACTATGAGGCATTATATGCCTCCAAGATCACATGTACCTCGGATGAAATTGCCAATTTCTTAGCAAGGGGGAAGATTCCTTCTTTAGACAGGGAGGATGGGATGGCCCTGGCGGCAGACATATCTGACCTGGAAATTGAAATGGCCATTAGTTCCTTAGCAACTAAGAAAACCCCGGGACCCGATGGGTTTCCTGCGGAATGGTATAAGAGATTCTCTAAGGACCTGGTTAGCAGATTTGGGAAGCTGTTGATGTATGCGCTGGAAAATGGTTCGTTGCCTCCGTCTTTTTTGGAGGCAACGATAGTGGTGATTCATAAACCCGGGAAGCCATCTGACCAGTGTAGCTCTTATCGGCCTATCTCACTTCTGAATCTTGACGTCAAGATCTTTGCGAAGATATTGGCGTTAAGACTAAGGGGGGTAATTCTCTCCTTGGTTGGGGTAGATCAATCAGGGTTTATGCCAGGGAAAACCACAGATATTAATTTAAGGTGATTATTTACAAACCTTCAGGTCAACCATGATAATAGAGGTATGAGAGCTCTGGCGTCCCTAGATAATGAAAAAGCTTTTGATTCAGTAGAATGGGAATTTATGTGGGCTGTACTGACTCGAATGGGCTTTCCGGAGAAGTTTTTGAGCTGGCTGCAAATGCTTTATAGGTCACCGTCGGCGAGAGTCAGGGTTAATGGGTACACGTCAGACTCCTTCCCTTTGGGTAGAGGTACTAGGCAGGGTTGCCCGCTCTCTCCCCTACTATTTGCATTAATCATGGAACCTTTATCGATACTCATATCCTCCACTTCAGGTATAGAAGGTTGGGAAATAGCTGGTATATCAGAAAAGATTTCATTATATGCTGCTGACATGCTGGTATACCTGGCGGATACAGGGAAATCCCTAGATACCCTTTTAAGCGTAGTTGACCAATTTGGTAGCTTCTCAGGTCTCCGTGTAAACTGGGCTAAGTCTAGCCTCTGTTTGGTTGATGATGTTGACCCAGCTTGCATTTCGGTGAACAATAAACTTCAGATCGTGGAGCAATTTACATATTTGGGGATTATTGTTCATAGAGAGGTGGCAAAATTTTATGATTTGAATATTGTTCCTACAATGCAATCCATTACTCGGAAGCTGGAGGCTTGGGGAAATCTCCCCTTAACTCTGATTGGGCGTATCAATGTGGTAAAAATGATTCTTCTCCCAAAATTGTTGTACTTATACAGGGCGGCCCCAGTGTTAATTCCCAAGAGTCATTTTGCTACCCTAGATAGAGTAATTGCTCCCTTTCTGTGGAACAAGTCTTCTCCCAGAATTGCGAGATCCACCCTCCAGGCATCTTACCTGCGGGGGGGTCTTGCCTTACCAAATCTATATATGTACTATGTAGCGGTGCAGCTAAGTTATGTGGCGTGGTGGGTGCGGGCTGACCCGGGGAACCCGGCGGTAGTGTTGGAGGCAGCTCTGTTAGGGTCCTATGAGGCGCTTACGAATTTGGCATATAGGTCTGTAGTGCATTACACCCAATCGATGGCAGCGGCAGCCAAGGTATGGGTACAATGGGGCCAGAGGGGGAACCCTGAAGAGAGTGGTACTACTTGATCGCCATATTTACCGTTGTGGAGAAACAGAGTGCTTCCAGAGCTGTTCTCACTAATGGAGTTTGAATTTTGGCCCCAGAAGGGGGTACGTTATCTTACTCAACTGTATGACAGGGGCCTCTTTAGATCCTTTAATAGTCTGCAGCAAGAATTTAATTTGCCTAGGCATTGTTTATATAGATATTTTCAACTTAGGCATGCCTGTCAGGCTCAATTTGGGAGGGAACCTTTAAAGTTGGAGTGTAGTCCAGTGGAAGCAGCGATTAGGAGGGTTCCCTTGGTCAAACCAGTGTCGACTCTTTATGCGTCACTGATGGCGCTGCAGGCCTCCCCTCTGGATAAGGCGTTTGTCAGATGGAAAAGTGACATAGAAGGTTTGGAGGAGGCGCATGTTAAAGAATCTAGTTGTACATGGAGATCTACGGTGGTGAGTGCTAGGGATCAGTTGATTCAAGTTAAGTGGCTCCACAGGATTTACTATACTCCTGTGAGGTTGTTTAAAATGGGTAAATTGCTAAACCCTCATTGCACAAGATGTGGACACAAAAATGGTTCCTTTTATACACATGGTGTGGCAGTGTCCGACTATTCATGGCTTCTGGGAGGAGATTCATGCATATATTAATGATAAACTGGGCTTTCCTAATGTTTGTACTGAGCTTACTAGCTTGTTGGGGGTAGTCAATGAGGTTGTTCCCACCAAGTTTGGCAGGAAGCTTTACAGAATACTCTTATACTATGCTAGGAAAACTATCCTTCTCAATTGGAAACCTCCTAAAAATCCTACTATGCAACAATGGGTACATTTAATTAATGCGGATCTTGGTTTATATAAGTTCGTATATGAGAAAAGAGGGACCCCTGATCGCTTCATGAAGATATGGGACCCCTGGATTGAAGCCCAGACTCTGGTGTCATAGATGACGGAGTAGCTGTTCCGACCAGTGAGGGAGGTGTGAATGTGTGCGTGTATGTGCGGTACTTCTAATTATCCTCAGGTGGAGCTGGATAGGTATTATTTATACTGAACTTGATACTGCTTCTGACCTGCACTTGGGTCATGAGGAGAAGTTATGATTAATCCCATGTATTTGATTTGTACTGGACTCAAAGGATGATTGTCTGTATTGTAATGTTTGTTATGCTTTGTACGACTTGCATAAAATAAAATAAAAAGTTACTATTAAAAAAAAAATCATGGATCTGCACAGACTGATCAGATAATACAAACATCTGCATCTGTCTCCTCCCACGATAAAGGCGCTCTCTCCACAAGGAGAGATAGTACCCCTCAAGTACAAGAGGAAACATGGTCATTTTAGCTATTTATTGTTAAAATGATAGATTAACAGATTGTGGGGGATCCGAGCTCTGGAGCCTTCTGCGTTCAGCTGAGATTTTCCTTACTTACTCCAGCTCTGGAGGATAAAGGAAATGTTACATGGTGGCTGATTAAAATAAGTCTGCTAACTTTCAACCGTTCTGGGTATTAGCATTATTTTGAATCTCCCTATAATATTAGTAATATAATTCTTTGCCATTTGACAATATCATTAGTGGAGCACAGTAACATTCCTCTAACCCTGTTTCTCTCTTTTAGAATGGATTCCTGTCCATAGCTGGAACAAGCCCCACTGACTCCTTCAGAATGGTAATTTAAGTAGCTATTAAGTTTTACATTAGAGGGGTTGTCCAAGGTATTTTTGTTATCAATGACCTATCCTCAGGATAGGTCATCAATATCAGATCGTTGGGGTTCCAACCCCCACGGATTAGCTGGTTGAAGAGAAGGCAACTGCAGCGGTGAGCGTGTTTAAAGGGATTCTGTCACCTAGTTTTACCCTATAGAGCTGCGGACATGCAGGGATAGATCTCCGCTAGCATGTCTGCAATATACCTGTCCCATAAAGCTGTGTGCTTTTATTGTGTTTAAAAAATGATTTTATAGATATGTAAATGAGCCTGGTAAGGAGCCCAAGGGGGTGTACTAACCTTCTTGGAGCCCAGCCATGCCCCCCTGTGAAGGAGCCCAGCACCGCCTGCGTCCTCCGACTCTCCTCCTTGCTCACAGTTAGATTGCCGTAATCTCGCGATGCACGAGCTCGCGCTTGCGCAGTGCCGGTATAGTGTTCCTTCCCTGTGCTGGCATCAGCCTCAGGGAAGGAACTGCGCATCGCGAGATTACGGCAATCTAACTGTGAGCAAGGAGGAGATTCGGAACACGCAGGCGGTGCTGGGCTCCTTCACAGGGGGTGTGGCTGGACTCCAAGAAGGTTAGTACAGCCCCTTGGGCTCCTTACCAGGCTAATTTACATATCTCTAAAATCCTTTTTTAAAGAAAATAAAAGCACACAGCTTTATGGGACAGGTATATTGCGGACATGCTAACGGCGATCTAGCCATGCATGTCCGCAGCTCTATAGGCTAAAACGAGATGACAGAATTCCTTTAATTACACCTAAGCTGTCCCATTCACTTCAATGGGACGGTTCGTTCTTATACACCTGAATAGGAACGAGCCTTCCTATTGAAGTGAATGAGATAACTTCTTGTAATTACACCTGCTCACCACTGTGGTTGCGACTTTGAGCAGGTAAACAATGAATGGAAGGTTGCGCTGGCACGGTGCGTGCCTTCTCTTCAACCAGCTGATCGTCGGAGATGTCGGACCCCTGATATTGATGACCTATCCTGAGGATAGGTCATCAATAAAAATAACTAGGACAACCCGTTTTTTTGGCCATCTTACCTTTTTGCATTATTTTGCTGTCAGATTCGAATTGCAGCCTTAAACGCTGCCTCAACTGTAGAAGGGGAACATGAAGAAACTTTTAAAGGTCACAAAACACAAACCAAAGAGGCCCAGGTAAGTGGAGCAACGTCATTCTTTGAAGTTGCCATTGTATGCCAATATATGCAGTATTAGTGATTTGTCTTTTCTTTGTAGGAAGCGGAAGCATTTGCACTTTATCACAAGGCTTTGGATCTACAGAAGCTTGACCGCTATGATGAGTCCTCACAGGCCTATCACCAACTGCTAGATACCCGTCTTCTTCAGGAAGTGAGTGGAATGATTTGTGGTCACGTACATGTACCGCAGTGACAAGCATCGGCGATGACACAGAACCCAGTCCTTTAAACCCTCAAATACCATTGTCAGTAGGGACCGTGGAATCTTTGGGGTTAGGCCGAAGGAGGGGGTTCCCTCTGCCTTCTAGTAGTAGCCCCTGGCGGTGGAATTGCAGTGCTCTGGGTATACGTATGCTGCCCAACACCCCTGATGAAGCCAGTTCAGCTGGTGAAACATGTTGGGGGGGCAGTTTATAGGTTTTAGATTACTGTCCCTTGTCTATGTGTGCCTAAGCATTTGCACAGTTAGCAGTGGTCTGTAGAGATACCGAACTATCAGTGTGATATTAGTTGCCATTGCAGTAACTGGTAAATTGTCAAATGTGTCCAGCAAACGTGATATCATAGCAGGGAGAGTGCACATCCCTGCATGGGAAAAGAGAAACGAAACACACATCTATTAGGTATCATAGACAGGGCACAGTTTATTTTTAACCCTTTATTTGCTCACCTAGCTATTTTAGTAACACGATTAAAAGTTATGTTTTATTGAGAGATTTATGTCTGGGTCAAGTTAGGTATTCGGCCATTCAGGCTCCTATTTATAATAATTCAGTCCTGTCATAGCCAACTGCATGAAAAGCTGTGCCTCTGGCACAGCTCGGCGAGCAGTTTCTCAGAATCCAATAGAATGCAGTAATACTCTCTTGCAGTCTGTTCAATAAAAAGTGATTAAAAAGGTGTAAATAAAAACTGCAGTTTGCCCCACAAAACAAACAAGCCCTCATACAGTGTAGACGGGAAAAAAATAAAAAGTTATGGGTGGCAGAAAATGGCAATGCCCCCAAAAAAATTGTATGACTAGCTTACCGTTGTCTATAATGTATGGCTAGCTTACTGCTGCAGTGCTCCAGGTGACGACCAAAATGGTTGCCAATGCGACTTAGAATTGCAAAATGGCGACAAGACTTTGTAGTCTTGTCGCTATTTGCGCCTAGACCTTCCGCTGCTCTGCATCTAAGAAAAAGGCTTTTCATCCAGCAGACATCTTCTGGGTGAAGATCCGCCCCTCGCATATACCCGGCATAGAGGGTGGACGTGGCTTGGGTTCTTGCGTCTTGGGCTCCCGCATCCAGCAGTCTGGCAAGTTTGAATCTGTGCTGTGGAGCTGAGCTGCTGGTGGAAGTGATCTTCTGGAGACATGTCAACTAGGGACACACAGATCTCCTGCACAGTCCACGACTGATAACACTAGGCATGCAGATTTATTAGTGTGTTTTATAGGACTGGGTCTCCATGAGGTCACAAGGAGAAGCCAGAGATCAGTGAACCCTGTTAGAACATGTATAAGCACCGGCTTCACACCACAGTATGTCAGTGGGATCCCCCGTCCTGGTCTGCGTAGTACTGCCAGGGTTGCATAGCATTGTATTGATTTATGATGCTATGTAACCATTACAGTTCTAGAATGTACTGGATAACACCGACATAATGCTGTCAGTGTTATCCAATACATTCCAGAACTGTAAGGGTTACATAGCATCATAAATCAATATAATGCTATGCGACCCTGGCAGTGCTGGAAGGTCAGTACAGAGCTCCTGCAGACATACTGTGGTGTGAAACCAGCGTAGTCCCATCAATGCAGAGACTAGTAACCGTTTCTGATCATAAATCCTAATATCTATTATCATTATTTGACAAGACAAATGTTCCCCCCACCAAGGGATTCGCTCAGCAGTCCCAAGGCATGCAGATTAACAAGGAGAGATTTGCTGCCTATGCAAGGACGGCTTTGTTAGTGCACGGCTCCTCACTGACATCGAGGTGATGGGCAGATGGTTAGGTGCTCCTTTCTGCTCCAAAGACATGTAGTGAAGTTAAAAAGAGGGATAATGGTACTAAGCAGCCTATAAGGGGTTAAGCACAGGCTAGTTTAGCTGCCAGAGGAGGCCTCCTACCTTTCCCACACCTCTGCTTGCTGGCAGTGAATGGAAACCTTCAAGGTTGACATTCACAGACTGAATGTACATGTCCAGTCACAGTTACACAGTGAGCAGCACTAGAATACGGGTGTACTTTCCTCCCTCTGGGAGCAAACAAAGGTTTTTATTCAGTGACAGGCAGGCAGAGGTGTTGAGAATAAAGAGTAAAGCTCCTAAAATATTATATATATTTTTTTTCTATTTTTTTTATCTGCTATATTATATTTTTTCAAAATGTACAAAAAAAAACGGTGTCCCGACCCCACAGTCATGCTGGTCCCAGTGGGGATAGTTTATTTTAACCCGCTATTTATTGAAACCGCTTTAAAAATATTTCCTTAAAAGGGTTTGTATACACTAATTTCTGGAACTCTGAGACTGGCAGGACCTTTGTTGGTGATCACACTTACCTGATCCCCAGTGTGGGGTCCTGGCTCGTTTGCTCCCCAGCCTCCGCTGCTTGTCTTGAGTCCATTCACGAAAACTTCCTGTTTGACGCTGTTAAAGCCAATAACTGATCACTGCTTCCCTTGCATTATGTCAATTATGGTCATGTGATGCAAGGGGAGCAGATCTCCACTGTGGCCAGTGATTGGCTGCAGCAGCATCAAGTTTTCCTGGAGAAACCCAAGACAAGCAGCGGAGCCCCGGAAGCAAATGAGCCAAGGCCCAGCACCTAGGGATCACGGAATCCTGATCACCAACGTGAATCTGCATGTCTGAGAGTTCATAGAAATTAGTGCACAACCCCTTTAACTGTATAGGCTGTAGCCTAGGAAACCTCATGCTCCTAAGCATCCCAGCTTTTTATTTTATTGGAACACTACAGTAGCCATGGGGGTGAGAGTAGGTGGGGCTTTAATGGAGGAACAGTGAGGGTGTGTAATGAAGTACGGTGAGCGTCTAGATTGATGGGTTAGAAGAACAAATCCAAAGGAGAGACAAATGGGCAACTACACAAGCAAAGACAAGTTTATTTTAAATTTGGTGTCTAAAAATTTCATTTGGTTTCAGGTTAAGAGACAATGGCTCCTTGACATTTTTTTTAAAATCTGGAGCACTGCGCTCTCTATAACGTATGGCCACCTTAGCTCTGTCTATAACGTATGGCCACCTTAGCTCTGTCTATAACGTATGGCCACCTTAGCTCTGTCTATAACGTATGGCCACCTTAGCTCTGTCTATAACGTATGGCCACCTTAGCTCTGTCTATAACGTATGGCCACCTTAGCTCTGTCTATAACGTATGGCCACCTTAGCTCTGTCTATAACGTATGGCCACCTTAGCTCTGTCTATAACGTATGGCCACCTTAGCTCTGTCTATAACGTATGGCCACCTTAGCTCTGTCTATAACGTATGGCCACCTTAGCTCTGTCTATAACGTATGGCCACCTTAGCTCTGTCTATAACGTATGGCCACCTTAGCTCTGTCTATAACGTATGGCCACCTTAGCTCTGTCTATAACGTATGGCCACCTTAGCTCTGTCTATAACGTATGGCCACCTTAGCTCTGTCTATAACGTATGGCCACCTTAGCTCTGTCTATAACGTATGGCCACCTTAGCTCTGTCTATAACGTATGGCCACCTTAGCTCTGTCTATAACGTATGGCCACCTTAGCTCTGTCTATAACGTATGGCCACCTTAGCTCTGTCTATAACGTATGGCCACCTTAGCTCTGTCTATAACGTATGGCCACCTTAGCTCTGTCTATAACGTATGGCCACCTTAGCTCTGTCTATAACGTATGGCCACCTTAGCTCTGTCTATAACGTATGGCCACCTTAGCTCTGCTCTGTCTATAACGTATGCCCACCTTAGCTCTGTCTATAACGTATGGCCACCTTAGCTCTGTCTATAACGTATGGCCACCTTAGCTCTGTCTATAACGTATGGCCACCTTAGCTCTGTCTATAACGTATGGCCACCTTAGCTCTGTCTATAACGTATGGCCAC
Source organism: Bufo gargarizans (assembly GCF_014858855.1). Classification (NCBI taxonomy): domain Eukaryota; kingdom Metazoa; phylum Chordata; class Amphibia; order Anura; family Bufonidae; genus Bufo; species Bufo gargarizans. The sequence continues at coordinate 539,884,231 of NC_058080.1, read as the reverse complement.
CTTAGCTCTGTCTATAACGTATGGCCACCTTAGCTCTGTCTATAACGTATGGCCACCTTAGCTCTGTCTATAACGTATGGCCACCTTAGCTCTGTCTATAACGTATGGCCACCTTAGCTCTGTCTATAACGTATGGCCAGCTTAGGCTACTTTCACACTAGCGTTCGGGGCTCCGCTTGTGAGTTCCGTTCAAAGGCTCTCACAAGCGGCCCCGAACGCTTCCGTCCAGCCCTAATGCATTCTGAGTGGATGCGGATCCGCTCAGAATGCATCAGTCTGGCAGTGTTCAGCCTCCGCTCCGCTCAGCAGGCGGACACCTGAACGCTGCTTGCAGCGTTCGGGTGTCCGCCTGGCCGTGCGGAGGCAAACGGATCCGTCCAGACTTACAATGTAAGTCAATGGGGACGGATCCGTTTGAATATGACACACTATGGCTCAATCTTCAAACTGATCCGTCCCCCATTGACTTTCAATGTAAAGTCTGGACGGGTCCGTCTGAGGCTACTTTGACACTTAGAAATTTTTTTACAATATAATGCAGACGGATCCGTTCTGAACGGATCCACCGTCTGCATTATATGAGCGGATCCGTCTCAGTGTGAAAGTAGCCTTAGCGCTGTCTATAACGTATGTCCACTTTAGCTCTGTCTATAACGTATGTCCACCTTAGCTCTGTCTATAACGTATGGCCACCTTAGCTCTGTCTATAACGTATGTCCACCTTAGCTCTGTCTATAACATATGGCCATCTTAGCTCTGTCTAGAACGTATGGCCACCTTAGCTCTGTCTAGAACGTATGGCCACCTTAACTGCTGTCTAGAACGTATGGCCACCTTAGCTCTGTCTATAACGTATGGCCACCTTAGCTCTGTCTAGAACGTATGGCCACCTTAGCTCTGTCTAGAACGTATGGCCACCTTAACTGCTGTCTAGAACGTATGGCCACCTTAGCTCTGTCTAGAACGTATGGCCACCTTAACTGCTGTCTAGAACGTATGGCTGTCTTAACTGCTGTCTAGAACGTATGGCTGTCTTAACTGCTGTCTAGAACGTATGGCTGTCTTAACTGCTGTCTAGAATGTTTGGAGTGACTTCCCGTATCCTCAGCTGCCCCCACAGCCGGAATATAACTGCTGCATCTCAGTAAGCCAATATTCAGTATTTTATCCCTTTTATTTTATCTGTTTACTGCATTGTTATTGTATGTATATTTTTGTTTTTTATCTTTTATCTGACACTTTCTTTTTGTATTGCACTGCACTATTGTGTATTAAATGTAAAAATTGATAAGTCCCTACTAGGGCTGCACGATAAATCGAAAAAATAATCGAATCGCGATAATCGGCAAATGCGATATGGCGATTTGGCCGACCGGAAAATGCCGCGATTATATATAAAAGGGGCCCCGCGCACATAACTGCCTTTTGCGTGTAAAGTGTTTTACTAGTGTGTGTGGGTGAAACAATCTCTCTCCTAACAGGTCCGGCCTCTGTACTGACTATGAATGCAATGCTCTGCAGCGAGCGGCAGCGAGGTGGCCGGCCGGCGCGTGACTGACGTCACTTAGTAACGCTCCTCCCACTTCAGGAAGCAGGAGCGTTACTAAGTGACGTCAGTCACGCGCCGGCCGGCCACCTCGCTGCCGCTCGCTGCAGTGCATTCATAGTGAGTACAGAGGCCGGACCTGTTAGGAGAGAGATTGTTTCACCCACACACACACACTAGTAAAACACTTTACACGCAAAAGGCAGTTATGTGCCCAGTTTAGGACACATGAGGGGGACCAGCATAAGATGCTATATGTCTTAAGCTGGCCCCCCTCATGGCCCTATGTGTCCTCCACACATCCCCTATAACAGTGCCATTCACAGATCCCCCATATAACAGCGCCCTCCACAGATCCCCCATATAACAGCGCCCTCCACAGATCCCCCATATAACAGCGCCCTCCACAGATCCCCCATATAACAGCGCCCTCCACAGGTCCCCCATATAACAGCGCCCTCCACAGATCCCCCATATAACAGTGCCATTCACAGATCCCCCATATAACAGCGCCCTCCACAGATCCCCCATATAACAGCGCCCTCCACAGATCCCCCATATAACAGCGCCCTCCACAGATCCCCCATATAACAGCGCCCTCCACAGATCCCCCATATAACAGCGCCCTCCACAGATCCCCCATATAACAGCTCCCTCCACAGATCCCCCATATAACAGCGCCCTCCACAGATCCCCCATATAACAGCGCCCTCCACAGATCCCCCATATAACAGCGCCCTCCACAGATCCCCCATATAACAGCGCCCTCCACAGATCCCCCATATGACAGCGCCCTCCACAGATCCCCCATATGACAGCGCCCTCCACAGATCCCCCATATAACAGCGCCCTCCACAGATCCCCCACAACACAGCGTCATCCACAGATCCCCCATAACTATGTCATACCCAGCCGCGTCAGCGGCTCATATGGAAAAATCCAAGCAAATAGACCTCTAGCACAATTCCTTTAAAATATCGCATCGCATATCATTATAGCAATTTTTAGGGTCCTAATCGCAATCGCACAAAATTCCCATATCGTGCAGCCCTAGTCCCTACCTTGATGTCTTGTAGAACTTGCTCTTTTGGAGGGAATAACGCTACCGATAGTGTTTCAGAGGATTTTAGGTTCCATATAGATAACTCGTGTTACGGTGTTAATTTTGGGTTGAGAGAATATCTGAGTATAGGCCCCTATTGCCTTTTAGTATAGGTGGTGGCAGCTATGGTGATAGAAAATATTGGGGTGTTAGAATCTAGGAGAGTAAGTTAGCATAATTCCGTCATCTAGAATAGGTGGGTGGGAATTTATGTGGTAAATTGATGAGCTCACTAGTATAATTCACCCCTGTGACGTGACCTATTGAGTAGGGATCGTCACAACCATTATGAGTAAACTCCTTATGGAGTAGACAGAACTTGCAGTAAGGCATTTGCAGTCCATTATTTGATCCCTTCTTCTTGGGTGTGGTCATGCTGTATCTTATCCATGGTCTGTTTTCAGTTGTCTACCATAGATGTAATATCAGACTGCTCACTTGAATTTGAATACTTGCTTTGAAAATGATTAAACCGGGTGATAAATGGGATCTTTGTTTTCAGCAGGTCCCTTTGAGTGAAGAAAGAGAGCGTCTGAAGCATCCTGGATTAATGCTAAAGTATTCAACCTTTAAGAACTTAGCTCAGCTTGCTGCAAAACGAGATGACTTGGAGACTGCAATGGAATATAACCTAGAAGTATGTACTGATCACCTGCTTCTGTGGCCCACATGATCATTGGAGTTGTCCCTTTGGCATTTCCTCTGCCCTGTGCTTCTCCTAATCTGGCAACACCATCCTATTGAAATGGAGCAGAGTTATAGTACCTCCTTCCACCTAGTGACTGTGGATTTTTCAGTGCTTATACCCCCACAATCAGGAAGTAATGGTGTATCTTGGTGTTATGCCATGATTTACTATGGTGGGAAAACTCTCCCCCCCCCCCCCCCAACAGCTTTGAGAAAAGGCACTAACTGTTCAGCCTGAGCAGGGGGAGTGGAAAGGCCTGTTTAGGCTTTAAAACGAGACCAGAATCGCAGCATGATCACCTCTAGAACCTGGAAGGTGGCTGTTAGAAATCGCTTGGGAGTGATAGCAGCCTAAAGTGATAGCAGGTTTCAGCTGCTTTATTTCCCAACCTGATGTCTAACAGCTATATGTCCCGATGTGGAGTAGATAATACAGCTATTATCTGTCAGCTTTCAAACAAGACCAGTTCCATATCACTAGCTGTAAACAAGCCTGAGATATGAAGAGCTAAAGCAGCCCTCCCCTCTTCAGCTGGCTGTGGGAGAGCTGATAGGCTGCAGGGAGAAGAGAAAAAAATATACAAAATATAGAAAAATATATATACATTTTGCAATATAGGAAGCGGGGGCACATCAAAAATAGAACAAGAGTGCCGGCACACGGTATGAATGCACAATATGATACACAGGAAAGAAAAGAATACCGAGATAGTAGCCGCACATCTATAAAAATATCAAATTTATTTAAAGCAACAGACACAACAAAGAATGAGTTAAAAACATTGTATACAATGAATCTGGGTCATGTGAACTGAATATGGACACATGTCCCCCTGACTCACCACAGAAACATGAGCATTCCCCCACATATGCAAATAAGCAACAGCTAAAAATACATGTAATCCATCAACAATGAAAAAAGTGGAAAGCTATAATACTTATCATTTAGAATAGCATGGTGGGGGTATGCATGGTGGTCAGAAAAAGCCCAACGCGTATCGCCAGGCTCTGCTGGCTTCCTCAGGGGTGCCTTATATACATTTTGCAACATAATCATACTGACCCACAGTAAAAGCTTATCATGTTACTTATACCACACAGTAAACACCGTAAAAATAAATCCCACAAAATAATGTTAAATTTGCAGTTTTATTTTAGTTTTTTTCCCTTAAATGGAACAAGTACTTGTAATCAAACTACCAAATAGGTTCACTTCAGACATAAATTAAAAATTGACAATAAAAATTTTTTTTTATTTTTTTTTTTAGGGTTTTTCCAATATTAAAAAGGTTGTCTCACTTCAGCAAATAGCAATTATTATGTAGAGAAAGTGAATACAAGCCACTTACTAATGTATTATGATTGTCCATATTACTTCCTTTGCTGGCTGCATTTGTTTTTCCATCACATTATAGACAGTTTTTTCCATGGTTACGACCTCCCTGCAATCGAGCAGCAGTGGTCCTGTTTGCACACAAGAGGAAATAGCATCAGCCTATGTGAGTTCCCACGGTCCCAGCCACCAGAGAGGCCGACACTTTATTCTATTGTATGCAAGCACGACCACTGCTGTCGGATTGCAGGGGGGCCGTAACCATGGAAGCGAGCAGTGTATAATGTGATGGAAAAATGAATCCCACCAGTAAAGGAGGCAATATGGGTAATAACAATACATTAGTAAATGCCTTGTGTTAACTTTCTCTACATGATAAATGCCACTTGCTAAAGTGAAACAGCCCCTTTAATGTTACTGTTAAGGGGGTTAAAGTCTCCAATTTTAATATGACTGTTGAGGGGTTAAAGTGGTTTACATTTTTAGCAAATAATGGTTATTCATTGTGTAATTAAAAGTCATACAGTATTTCAATACACTTTCAAGATCACTGCTTGCTCCTTTTTTTTGCTTTCCGGTTTGACAATTTTCAAGTTTTTAATGTGCAACATGCAGTAAAGCAAAAGGAAAAATATAAATGGCACCTAATGTTATCTACAGTGTTAAATCAGCTCATTTAAAAAATATACTAGATATTTATTTTATTTAATATTTCTACATTGCTAATTTTTATTTTATCTCAGGCTGTCATGTTGGACTCTACTGATGTTAATCTGTGGTATAAAATCGGTTGTCTGGCTCTTCGCCTCGTGCGCATTCCACTAGCAAGACATGCCTTTGAAGAAGGACTTCAGTGTAACCCGGATCATTGGCCTTGCCTGGATAACCTGGTCACTGTCCTATATACTATCTGTGATTATAGCAGTAAGTAGTTACACGGGACTCTGTGAGGCAATTGTGTCAGGACTATGTATGGTGGTGGACTCAATAAGTGTCAAGGGTAGTTGATGGTGCCGAGAGATTGCAAGTGGACCGAGTCAGTAGAAAGATTTGTTAATTGCCCATTAGGACAACTTCTCTCCATATGCTTTTAGGGCATATGGACCCCATGGAAAGGGTCTACCTGATTGGGACCCTATTCTATCAGGCAGAGTGAAGAGCCACTGCAAAGTCTGTATCTTGCTCTGGAGAGCTTACTACAACCGTGTCTTGGTCTTACCCAGTGTCTTTGTTTGCAGCCTGTTTGTACTTCATCTGCAAGGCTTTAGAGAGAGACTGTCGCTACAGCAAAGGTCTAGTACTAAAAGAGAAGATCTTTAAAGAGCAGCCATGTCTAAGAAAGGACTCTTTCCGCATGTTCCTGAAATGGTACGTTTTTTTGGTAAATGTAACCTCTTTGTACAGCACATGGCATTGGTATTCTCAGTAGAAAAAGACTCGGATAAGTGTAAATGGTTACATAAAATATACAGTACAGACCAAAAGTTTGGACACACCTTCTCATTCAAAGAGTTTTCTTTATTTTCATGACTATGAAGGCATCAAAACTATGAATTAAAACAAGTGGAATTATATACATAACAAACAAGTGTGAAACAACTGAAAATATGTCATATTCTAGGTTCTTCAAAGTAGCCACCTTTTGCTTTGATTACTGCTTTGCACACTTTTGGCATTCTCTTGATGAGCTTCAAGAGGTAGTCACCTGAAATGGTCTTCCAACAGTCTTGAAGGAGTTCCCAGAGATGCTTAGCACTTGTTGGCCCTTTTGCCTTCACTCTGCGGTCCAGCTCACCCCAAACCATCTCGATTGGGTTCAGGTCCGGTGACTGTGGAGGCCAGGTCATCTGGCGCAACACCTCATCACTCTCCTTCATGGTCAAATAGGCCTTACTTTCAAAGTTTTCCCAATTTTTCGGCTGACTGACTGACCTTCATTTCTTAAAGTAATGATGGCCACTCGTTTTTCTTTACTTAGCTGCTTTTTTCTTGCCATAATACAAATTCTAACAGTCTGTTCAGTAGGACTATCAGCTGTGTATCCACCTGACTTCTCCTCAACGCAACTGATGGTCCCAACCCCATTTATAAGGCAAGAAATCCCACTTATTAAACCTGACAGGGCACACCTGTGAAGTGAAAACCATTTCAGGTGACTACCTCTTAAAGCTCATTAAGAGAATGCCAAGAGTGTGCAAAGCAGTAATCAAAGCAAAAGGTGGCTACTTTGAAGAACATAGAATATGACATATTTTCAGTTGTTTCACACTTGTTTGTTATGTATATAATTCCACATGTGTTAATTCATAGTTTTTATTGCCTTCAGTGTGAATCTACAATTTTCATAGTCATGAAAATAAAGAAAACTTTTTGAATGAGAAGGTGTGTCCAAACTTTTGGTCTGTACTGTAGATAAATAAAATATTAAAGTCTTTAGTATTGCGTTTAGCAACAATGCTAGCTGTTGTGACTGATTTCAAGGGTATAGAAAACTGGTGTTGTCACCATTATTCCACAAAATTTAGACCCATCTCTCTGCTGAATACAAATTTTAAAATATATGCGAAAAGCATTGACAGCGATCAATCTGGTTTCATTAAAGGTTGACAAATTATAGGAAGTATGAGAAGGGTGTTAAACATACTGGACTTTGGGCTTGAGGCGGTCCTGGTCACACTGGATGCCGAGATGACATTCGACCACGTTAACTGGTCATTTGCCTTTTCGGTGTTGGGAATCTGTGGTGCCTTTTTGGGAGCTATTCAAGGTTTATATAGTAACCCCGCAGCACGGGTATATATTAATAACACCCTGTAGTCAGATTTTGCTATCGCGAACGGCACTTGTCTGAGTTGTCCTTATCTCCCCTGATGTTCATCCTCTCAATTGAACCTTTGGCGCAGACCATTAGACTTTCAGATCAGGTCCAAGGTGTCCGTATTGGAGGGAGAAATCATAAACTTTCCCTATATGCAGATGATGTGATCTTGATTCTTAGCTCCCCGGAGAAATCTCTCACTGCTGCGATGAAGATTATCCAACAGTTCAGTTCTTTATCCTACTATAAAGTCAATGAAAAGAAATCCCAAGCCCTACCTATTAACATCCCGAATGCTTCCCTGATTACCCTCCAATCTCGCTTTTCACTGGATTGTCAAACTGTTCAATATTTAGGCATGCAGGTCCCCAATAAGATTAAACACTTATGCCACCCCAGTTACCTTCCAATATTAGACAGGGGAAAGACCTGGGTAGGCCGAATTGCAGTATTCCTTACTCTGGATAGATCATCATTATCTGATGGGTAGGGGTCCAACACCCCGGACTCCTGATGATCAGCTGTTTGAGAAGGCATCGGCGCTCCTCTTAGTGCCGTGGCATTCCCACAGCTTACCAAACACAGTTTACCATACATTGTATAGCGGCTGTGCTTGGTATCACGCTCAGCCCGATTCACTTGAATGAGCTGTTCCTGGGCCACGTAAACGTGACATCACTGGCCTTGAAAAAGCAGAGAGAAGGCCTCAGTGCTCACAGGAGCGCCAGTGCCTTCTCGAACAGCTGATCGGCAGGGGTCCCAGGTTTCGGACCCCCAACGATAAGATACTGATCATCATTAAAAAAAAATCTTGGAAAACCCCTATAAGATAAACCATAGTAGCTCTTTTATATTAATGTATGTGGGTTGTATGTCTCTCATTTAGTGACTTGTCCATTCATGATGTGGATGTTTGTGAGGAGGAGGCAAACAGAATTGTGGAGGAGGCATTAGAATTACGCAGGAAGAGACGAGCTCTGTCTGTAAAGGAGGAAGAGCCTGATTTGAAGCTGACTCAGCCTCTCCCGTTTTTCACGTAAGGATAATTTATATGATAGCTGATGAGACGGGTATGACTGCAGATGATATTGTCTGACGCGATCTGCTTTTTGTTCATAGGTGGAAATGTCTTGGAGAGAGTCTGCTCGCCATGTATCGCCACCTTACAACATGTGAACCTCCTCGTCCAAGTTTGGGGAAAAGGATTGACCTCACAGACTACAAAGATGTAACACAACCGGATCATCTTCCGCCAAATCCCCCCCTTACAGACAAAGTCACAGACACACCCACTCCTTCAGCTCCAGCTGTGCCAGTAACAGAGCCGACCCCACCCGCTATTTCTACCCCTAATCCAGTTGTGTCCTCCCAAACCATAAATTATTCCACATCTGTCCAAGGTGAGCACCATGCCACACATTAAGAAGGGGCTTAGCCTTAGGAACCAGTTTACCATTGTTCAGCTCGGTTTTCTGTGGGTCTCTCTTCTTGTTGAGCTAGTTACCCAAAAAACCCAGTGATCTGGTTCTTTTAGCTCCACTAGCTCGTTTCTGTGAAATGGTCTTATATTCACATTGGAATACACTGCAGATTACCTGTTTGTGTATGCATTGTCTGAAGCGTGCTTTTGCTCATCTATACGTATGCGGTTTGTATTTATGTGAAAGGGTCACGATCCAGCCTTTTTGCAGAGATGAATAACCTAGCATAAAAGACCATTTAGGCCAGTTTCACATCTGCGGCTATCTTCTACGGCAGGCTGTTCCGGCACAGAACAGCCTGCCAGAGTTCTCCAGATCCGGCATTGGCAGATACTGCCACCTGCCCGCTATAATGGGGTCCAGCCGCTACTTGACATGTCTGGAATCGGTCAGATAAAAAAAAAAAATTCTAGCCATTTGTGCTGGAACAGCCTCCGGAGAGGACAGCCGCAGGAGTGAAACTAGCCTAAGTTAAAATGAATGTCTATGGTAGCGAATGTCTGGAAACATTTGGTTGAATTGTATATACACATGTCCTTTCTCACAGATTCCCTGCTTATAGTGATACTTTAATTTTCCCTGTTCTGTGATTGTGAGGGGGGTAGAACTCCATTCCCATTGTACATTTTACACCGGGAGGTGTGCTGCCAATAAGCGATCATTTTTTGCTGCATAAAAGATGTGATCACCTATGCTAATCCTCATTTGTCGGCTAATCTATGGACTCTTCACGCAAGGCAATAATCACAGACGAACATTCCTATGAAGGTTTGTCCATCCAACCATCTCCCCATGTAAAAGGCCTTTAATGGCGGTATTACACTGCCTGATGTTCTGGCAGTGCGAGTGCTGGATGGTTACACAGACCAATGCAAAGTGAATATGGGAGAGAGAATTTCTACTCCCTCGTTTAGTTTGATTAATTATTGGCAGGACATCCCTAATGACACAGGGAGATGTGCTGCTGATAATCGGGAAGCTTTCATCCTGATGGAACAAGCCCATCAACCGACAAGTGAGCGTTTGCTCATTTATCCACCGACTGGCTGCTCGGTTATACAGGCCAGTGATTGAAAACGCGCTTCTTCTGGGCGCTTGTTTCCAATAATTGGCCTGAAAATCATGCCGTCTAATAGGGGCTTAGTGTTCTTGTTTAATACAGTGTTAGATTTTGGCTCTGCTACAGATCAGTCCAGTGGAGATAAGATCAAGAAAGGAGTGAAAAGGAGGAGAATCACGGAGGACGCAGGAGAGACTGCCAAGAGACGCTCTGCTCGGGTGCGCAACACTAAATGCAAGAAGGAGGAAAGAATTGATTTTCAAGAATTACTGATAAAGTTCTTACCATCCAGGTAAAATAGTCTTTGCTATGGTAAAGGCTTCCTTTTGGAAAGAGGTCATTGTTTAAAGTACTTTTTCCAGATGGCCATTGACTGTTCAATATGCTCCGATCCACTATTCGCTATGTTGTAAATGGTTGTTTTCACTTTACAATATATCTGCAACAGTAAAAAAAAATTCTGTGAAAAATAATTCCAAATTCTGTTTATTTGCTTGGCTGGTTGTAGTACAACCAGTTATATGCTACAGTGTTTAAAAGTACCCTGTCGGCTCCGTTATGTTTCCCTCTCTGATGTTAAAATTGTGCCCTATGTGGCCAGTGCTGCCAGAGAGGAGTCCACTGGTAGGCACACTGCCTCTGTCTGCTGGCTGACGGTGTGTATATGAAGAAAACAGGGGGCAGGGGTAGCGTGTATATCGTTGGACTCATCTCTGGTGTCTTTAAAACTACTTCATGTTAACACACGATTGGCAGACTACTGAAATCAGCAGGACTGTCACTATATTATGCCGTCTACAGAGAGGGACTCTTTTAAATCTGCTCAGACACAGTTCTAAAGCATGCCCCCAATATGTCACAGATCTTTCCAGAACATATCATTGAACCTTTCCTGGCCGGGCCTAAAAAAAAAGGCCTGAATGTCCAGGCAATTTTTTGTGATTTTGTGCACGTGGTGGTTTAGTGACCCTAACTTTTTTTTTATTTGTTTGACTACCAAAATAATTTTTTGCAATGTTTTTTACTTGACACTTAGGACTTCTATCAGCATGTTTATTATTTAGAGATTTTATTTTTCCTTTTTTTGGGTTTAATTTGGGGAAAACCGCAGGTTCTTATGATTTTTTTTTTTTTTAATTATAGCTTTATATTTCTTAAATATTAAAACTGACACAAACATTAATTATTGCAGTGGGTTCCCTATTTTGTGATGATCTTTTTTGATATATTACATGTATAGGTTTGAGTGAACAGGAAGACTGTGACGGTTCCCATTAGTGATGGCATTTTTAAATTATATATTTTTTTGCATATAATTTGTTTATTTGCATTTTTTTTTTACTTAGATTTTTATTTATTTTTGGCACATAATATGTCCCCCAAGAAGTCGTTAAAGGGCTTTTTTTTTTTTTTTTTTTAACTTGCACAGTTTCCACTGTACCCGGGTCACCCACAGGAGCCCCAGCTATAGGGGAAAACAGCCACCTGAGGGGGCATTACACACTGGCAGAGCTGAGCAGGGTCTCCTTACACACTGCAGCTCTGCTCCGAGACACCAGGCGGTCTAATAGAGGAAGCGGCTCGGCCACTTCCTGCGCACATGCAGCGCTCTTCTGCTGGCACTGGAGAAGGCAAGAGCGGTAATAAACTGCTCCTGTCTTCTCCTCAGAGTCCCCAGTGTCTGACAGCCTGGACCCCACCTGCTCCTGGTAGATTGCTGTACAGTGCTGGGATTTAAAGAGCTGCCTGACCGGTTATATACGTGCTATCTGCACGGGGTATGTGCAGATAGGACGTATATAGTCAGTGGGCAGTCGAGAAGGGGTTAAAGGGGTTGTCCCATCCACAAGATAGGGTATAAGTGTCTGATCAGTGGAGGTCCAACCGATAGAGCCCCCACTTATCATTAGAACGGGGCCCTATATTCTACGTTTTAATAGATCAGCAGACATCCATGTATGTCCGCCGCTCCATTCAGCTCTATGTGGCTGCTGGAGATAGCCAAGTACTTGTAGTAGACTATCTCCAGCAGCCACATAGGCTTTAATGGAGTGATGGACACGTAGTCATGCCTGCCGCATCATTAAAATGGGGAACATGGGTCCCCATTCTAGTGATCGATGGGGCCCAGGAAGCCGGACCCTTGCAGATCAGACCCTTATGCCCTATCCTGTGGATAGGAAATACGTTTTACAATTATTGTTCTATCTTAGATAATTGTGTAGCTTGGTTATTATCGCTCTTTCACCTCAAAAGTGAAGACTTTTTTTTCTTTTTCCTATACTTAATATTGTTAGTGCTGGTGGCTGTTTTCAGTTGCGGACTCGGATATTGAGTGTTTGCAATATGTGATATTCACATTAGAGTCTTCTTGTGTATTGATACATTTTTAATGTGTGTTCACTTACATGAATTTATTAAAGTGATCTATTGTTTTAGAGTACTTCATATACACGACTTTTGGATCGGTTCACCTTATAGTTTGCGTTTCCATGGGAGTGTACATAATTGTCTCTTGCATCCGATATAGGCTCCGTAAACCTGATTCAGAGGAGGAGGAGGATTCGTTTGGCAACTATGAGATGCAATCTGATTCCAAACCAGGAAATTTCCCAACTGGAGACCAAGCCATGTCTTTTGATTCCACTACTTTCATGGAATCGGGTTAGTACTGAGCTTGATGCTGTAAATGGTGTTTGGTCATTTCATGAAAAGTATCTGCTGTTTTGTGTTTGACGATTGATTGAGTCTATACTGATGCGGTTAAAGGATATCGGCAGAAGAAAGCTCCCCTTTTCAAGTATGTCTCTCAGTAAACGTAGTTTTCTGGAAAGCACGTCAAAATAATTAAAGGGGTTGCCTATCACTAGAAGTGGCAAGAAACAGTCTAGTAACGTAATACTGGGCAGCTTTGCCAAACCTTGTTATTTAATTTTTTCCCTTTCCATTATACGCTGGGTTGTCACAGCACCACCTGCTGTTCAGTAAGTATACCTACATGCAGATCCTGCTGTTGATGCCTGTGGTCCTGGTCATGCATCCACTGGTCAAGTTATTGGTTCAGCTGCATTCTCCAAGAGCAGCGCAACAATATATATGTACTTAGTAGATAAGCTGTCTCTAATGCTGTCAGCAGTACTCTAATGAGGAGGGAGACACTAATGCTGTCAGCAGCAGTACTCTAATGAGGAGGGAGACACTAATGCTGTCAGCAGCAGTACTCTAATGAGGAGAGAGACACTAATGCTGTCAGCAGCAGTACTCTAATGAGGAGGGAGACTCTAATGCTGTCAGCAGCAGTACTCTAATGAGGAGAGAGACACTAATGCTGTCAGCAGCAGTACTCTAATCAGGAGAGAGACACTAATGCTGTCAGCAGCAGTACTCTAATGAGGAGGGAGACACTAATGCTGTCAGCAGCAGTACTCTAATGAGGAGGGAGACACTAATGCTGTCAGCAGCAGTACTCTAATGCTGTCAGCAGCAGTACTCTAATGCTGTCAGCAGCAGTACTCTAATGAGGAGGGAGACTCTAATGCTGTCAGCAGCAGTACTCTAATGAGGAGAGAGACACTAATGCTGTCAGCAGCAGTACTCTAATGAGGAGAGAGACACTAATGCTGTCAGCAGCAGTACTCTAATGAGGAGAGAGACACTAATGCTGGCAGCAGCAATACTCTAATGAGGAGGGAGACACTAATGCTGGCAGCAGCAGTACTCTAATGAGGAGAGAGACACTAATGCTGGCAGCAGCAGTACTCTAATGAGGAGGGAGACTCTAATGCTGTCAGCAGCAGTACTCTAATGAGGAGGGAGACTCTAATGCTGGCAGCAGCAGTACTCTAATGAGGAGGGAGACTCTAATGCTGTCAGCAGCAGTACTCTAATGCTGTCAGCAGCAGTACTCTAATGCTGTCAGCAGCAGTACTCTAATGAGGAGGGAGACTCTAATGCTGTCAGCAGCAGTACTCTAATGAGGAGGGAGACTCTAATGCTGTCAGCAGCAGTACTCTAATGCTGTCAGCAGCAGTACTCTAATGAGGAGGGAGACTCTAATGCTGTCAGCAGCAGTACTCTAATGCTGTCAGCAGCAGTACTCTAATGCTGTCAGCAGCAGTACTCTAATGCTGTCAGCAGCAGTACTCTAATGCTGTCAGCAGCAGTACTCTAATGCTGTCAGCAGCAGTACTCTAATGCTGTCAGCAGCAGTACTCTAATGCTGTCAGCAGAAGTACTCTAATGCTGTCAGCAGAAGTACTCTAATGAGGAGGGAGACACTAATGCTGGCAGCAGCAGTACTCTAATGCTGTCAGCAGCAGTACTCTAATGAGGAGGGAGACACTAATGCTGGCAGCAGCAGTACTCTAATGAGGAGGGAGTCACTAATGCTGGCAGTAGCAGTACTCTAATCAAGAGGGAGACACTAATGCTGGCAGCAGCAGTACTCTAATGAGGAGGGAGTCACTAATGCTGGCAGTAGCAGTACTCTAATCAAGAGGGAGACACTAATGCTGGCAGCAGCAGTACTCTAATCAAGAGGGAGACACTAATGCTGGCAGCAGCAGTACTCTAATGAGGAGAGAGACACTAATGCTGGCAGCAGCAGTACTCTAATGAGGAGAGAGACACTAATGCTGGCAGCAGCAGTACTCTAATGAGGAGGGAGACACTAATGCTGGCAGCAGCAGTACTCTAATGAGGAGAGAGACACTAATGCTGTCAGCAGCAGTACTCTAATGAGGAGGGAGACACTAATGCTGTCAGCAGCAGTACTCTAATGAGGAGGGAGACACTAATGCTGGCAGCAGCAGTACTCTAATGAGGAGAGAGACACTAATGCTGGCAGTAGCAGTACTCTAATCAAGAGGGAGACACTAATGCTGGCAGCAGCAGTACTCTAATGAGGAGAGAGACACTAATGCTGTCAGCAGCAGTACTCTAATGATGAGGGAGTCACTAATGCTGTCAGCAGCAGTACTCTAATGAGGAGGGAGACACTAATGCTGTCAGCAGCAGTACTCTAATGAGGAGGGAGACACTAATGCTGGCAGCAGCAGTACTCTAATCAGGAGGGAGACACTAATGCTGTCAGCAGCAGTACTCTAATGAGGGAGACACTAATGCTGGCAGCAGCAGTACTCTAATGAGGAGAGAGACACTAATGCTGGCAGCAGCAGTACTCTAATGAGGAGAGAGACACTAATGCTGGCAGCAGCAGTACTCTAATGAGGAGGGAGACACTAATGCTGGCAGCAGCAGTACTCTAATGAGGAGGGAGACACTAATGCTGGCAGCAGCAGTACTCTAATGAGGAGAGAGACACTAATGCTGTCAGCAGCAGTACTCTAATGAGGAGGGAGACACTAATGCTGTCAGCAGCAGTACTCTAATGAGGAGGGAGACACTAATGCTGTCAGCAGCAGTACTCTAATGAGGAGAGAGACACTAATGCTGGCAGTAGCAGTACTCTAATGAGGAGGGATACACTAATGCTGTCAGCAGCAGTACTCTAATGAGGAGAGAGACACTAATGCTGGCAGCAGCAGTACTCTAATGAGGAGAGAGACACTAATGCTGTCAGCAGCAGTACTCTAATGAGGAGAGAGACACTAATGCTGGCAGCAGCAGTACTCTAATGAGGAGAGAGACACTAATGCTGTCAGCAGCAGTACTCTAATGAGGAGAGAGACACTAATGCTGTCAGCAGCAGTACTCTAATGAGGAGAGAGACACTAATGCTGTCAGCAGCAGTACTCTAATGAGGAGAGAGACACTAATGCTGTCAGCAGCAGTACTCTAATCAGGAGGGAGACACTAATGCTGGCAGCAGCAATACTCTAATGAGGAGGGAGACACTAATGCTGGCAGCAGCAGTACTCTAATGAGGAGAGAGACACTAATGCTGGCAGCAGCAGTACTCTAATGAGGAGGGAGACACTAATGCTGGCAGCAGCAGTACTCTAATGAGGAGAGAGACACTAATGCTGGCAGCAGCAGTACTCTAATGAGGAGGGAGACACTAATGCTGGCAGCAACAATACTCTAATCAGGAGGGAGACACTAATGCTGTCAGCAGAAATTTAGTTTGCTGAGACACTGTAAGTGCATGATGAGATTTGTAGTGTGAACAGACTGAGTTGGAGGTCACTGGTGCCACATCTTCATCCAGGCTACAGCTTTGCCCCTTCAGCATTGGGGGGCAGTGGGGGGTTGATAGAGTGAAACATACACTAAGAAGCATACTTTATAAGAGTCTAATTATTGGGACATGGACACAAGTCTAACATTTTTGGCTCTATACACCACCACAATAGATTTGAAATGAAACTAACAGGATGCGCTTTAACTGCAGACTGTCAGCTTTAATGTGAGGGTATTTACATCCAAATCAGGT
Organism: Bufo gargarizans; assembly: GCF_014858855.1. Classification (NCBI taxonomy): domain Eukaryota; kingdom Metazoa; phylum Chordata; class Amphibia; order Anura; family Bufonidae; genus Bufo; species Bufo gargarizans. Next base: position 539,867,810 of record NC_058080.1, on the reverse strand, counting down.
GAACGGTGTAGGAATTACAACAGTTTGCATATGAGCCTCCCACTTGTTAAGGGACCAGAGTAATGGGACAGAATAATAATCATAAATCAAACTTTCACTTTTTAACACTTGGTTGCAAATCCTTTGCAGTCAATTACAGCCTGAAATCTGGAACTCACCAGACATCACCAGACGCTGGGTTTCATCCTGGTGATGCTCTGCCAGGCCTCTACTGCAACTGTCTTCAGTTCCTGCTTGTTCTTGGGGCATTTTCGCTTCAGTTTTGTCTTCAGCAAGTGAAATGCATGCTCAATCGGATTCAGGTCAGGTGATTGACTTGGCCATTGCATAACATTCCACTTCTTTCCCTTAAAAAACTCTTTGGTTGCTTTTGCAGTATGCTTTGGGTCATTGTCCATCTGCACTGTGAAGTGCCGTCCAATGAGTTCTGAAGCATTTGGCTGAATATGAGCAGATAATATTGCCCGAAACACTTCAGAATTCATCCTGTTGCTTTTGTCAGCAGTCAGATCATCAATAAATACAAGAGAACCAGTTTCATTGGCAGCCATACATGCCCACGCCATGATACTACCACCACCATGCTTCACTGATGAGGTGGTATGCTTAGGATCATGAGCAGTTCCTTTCCTTCTCCATACTCTTCTCTTCCCGTCACTCTGGTACAAGTTGATCTTGGTCTCATCTGTCCATAGGATGTTGTTCCAGAACTGCGAAGGCTTTTTTAGATGTCCTTTGGCAAACTCTAATCTGGCCTTCCTGTTTTTGAGGCTCACCAACGGTTTACATCTTGTGGTGAACCCTCTGTATTCACTCTGGTGAAGTCTTCTCTTGATTGTTGACTTTGACACACATACACCTACCTCCTGGAGAGTGTTCTTGATCTGGCCAACTGTTGTGAAGGGTGTTTTCTTCACCAGGGAAAGAATTCTTCGGTCATCCACCACAGTTGTTTTCCGTGGTCTCCTGGGTCTTTTGGTGTTGCTGAGCTCACCGGTGCGTTCCTTCTTTTTAAGAATGTTCCATACAGTTGTTTTGGCCACGCCTAATGTTTTTGCTATCTCTCTGATGGGTGTGTTGTGTTTTTTCAGCCTAATGATGGCTTTTTTCGCTGATAGTGACAGCTCTTTGGATCTCATCTTGAGAGTTGACAGCAACAGATTCCGAATGCAAATAGCACACTTGAAATGGACCTTTAATCTGCTCGTTGTAATTTGGATAATGAGGGAATAACACACATCTGGCCATGGAACAGCTGAGAAGCCAATTGTCCCATTACTTTTGGTCCCTTAACAAGTGGCAGGCACATATGCAAACTGTTGTAATTCCTACACCGTTCACCTGATTTGGATGTAAATACCCTCAAATTAAAGCTGACAGTCTGCAGTTACAGCGCATCTTGTTCGTTTCATTTCAAATCCATTGTGGTGGTGTATAGAGCCAAAAATGTTACAATTGTGTCGATGTCACAATATTTATGGACCTGGCTGTATACCAGCCCCCAGTAGAAAAGTTAGTGCCAAATAGCACCTAATGTGTCACTAAAAAAAATAAGGACTTAAACTGCGACCATTTCCTAACGCTTCCTATGTGTTCTCTGCTAACTTTTTGTATTCTCATATATTTTGCTCTTATGTTGTCTATCTAGAGAAGCAAGATGTGCACCAATTCCTTTTGGATAACCTAGAAAATGGGGGCATATTGGAGCTTATGATGAGGTATCTGAAAGTGATTGCTCAGAAGTTTTTGGTGAAGTGGCCCCCTGCTCTGACGGATGTAGTGCTCAATATATACACGAGCTGGAGAAAGCACAGCAGTGGTCTTCCCAATCCTTTGCTTAGGGACTGCAAGAACCAGCACATTCGAGTAAGTGTTTGCTCCCAGTCAGCTTTATTTCCAATCTACTGTTCGTTCTATATCATAGTTCTTATTGATTTGTGACCCATCATTTTTCTTCTCCAACTACTGGTATATGTAATAAACAAGATACCAAAGTGATACCAAATTCTGCTTGCTTCTGAATGCTATTATGAGTGTTACTGAGCTTTACCACGTATGTAGTTGCATAAGTTGAAAAAGATATTTACTTGTGTCGGCAACAGATTCCAATGTCTTTTTTGAAAATTCAAAAATAAATAACTGTAGTCGACTACCTATAGAAATCTTCCAAAATCCAGTAAAAGTGGGTAAATGTATTCCAAACTAGTAAAATCCATCAACCCGAAGTTAAAGGGAACCTGTCATCAACTTTATGCTGACCTCAATGAGGGCAGTATAAAATAGTGACAGAAATGCTGATCTCAGCGGTGTGTCACTCATAAGCTAAAAGTAAGTGGTTGCTGAGAACCAGCATCATAAACACTGGAGACCAGGCCTTGAGAAGAGTCCTGGTTATTCATGATCTCCTGCACTCCTGGCATCTGCTGATGATTGATTGTCAGTTCTCTCCTAGAGAGATAGGGAGGAAACTCGGTAGAAGACAATCATCAGCAGGTGGGCAGGGAGAGCAGGAATTTATGAATAACCATGACTCTTCTCAGGTGGCCGTGACTCTTTTCCAGGCCCCGTCTGCAATGATTGTGATGTTGCTTCTCGGCAACCACTTACTTTTAACTTATAAATGACAGACCGCTGAAATCAACTCGCCTGTCTCTACTTTATGCTGCCGTTAGTATGGGCAGCATAAAGTTGATGACAGGTTCCCTTTAAAAAACCCTCATTATGCCTTTAGGTGTCAGTCATAGCAAGACAGACACCTAGAATGGGGCATAACCATCTAAGTTGTGTTTTATTTCTATCTGGATTCTTCACTACTTTTCCTTAGCGGTTCTTATGTCATTCTTTAATAGGACATGATGGTTATGAGTTTGACCTGTTTGGAACTGCAGCTTGATCAGTGGCTTTTGGCCAAGGTAAAGACTGGAACAGGTAATGTTGGAGGACTGAATTTCTCTTTTTTTCCACGTGATTTATCATGTGTTCTTTTTTTCATTACCGTAATTGCTTGTCTTTTTTTTTTATTTATTTTTTTCACCATATTTTTAGTGTCTCCACGCAAGTGTCCTGCTGGTATCCCTGACGAGAACTTAGGACCAGACTTTCCTGGCGCTCACTTTCTGGAAGATCAAATGATGATGGGATTTGCAGCCTCTCAGCGTGACCTGTTTCCAGATGGGTGGTTAAATTATGTAGTGAGAGTATACTGGCTGAAAGCAAGGTTTTTGGCTTTGCAGGTGACTTATGTGATAAAATGCATTCATGCATGTATTGCAGAGTATATTTAAAAAATAATTGAGAAGAGAAACAAAAGAAATGCACATAGAAACCTATCTGCTTTTATTTTTCTACACAAGCGGTGTAATCTGATTGATTACTATAATTATAGCAACTGTGTACTATGTAAACTCCTTATTATGTAATTCCTGGTCTGCCACTATTTATTTGTGAAGTAACATGCAAATCAAGAGTGTAAATACTACAGGGGATTTATTTTATATGGGGCCCTTAGAAACGTGGAACCAGATCTGGTTTGCTCCATCCTGGTTTCCGTTGCATGAGAACCTAAGCAAGGCTTCCCTTTAACATGGTGTTTAATGGTTTAACCACATTACATGTTGTACATGGCAGGTCAGAGTGTGGAGAGGGGGAAAGCATCCAAGGAGGGCAGCTCACGCAAGGTGTATATTAGGAGGGAGCGCACACACAGCTGCCAGTCAGAGGCTGACACTAGAACAGAATAAGTGTTGGCTCCACCCAGGTGGGTTATACACTGTCCATAGATGCTAGTCTAACCAGTTTTAATCTAGTGTCCATAAGAGGCACACACCATCTGATTTTTCCTTTTAGGTATTACTGCAATTTTTCTTTTTTTTTTTCTAACTCCCTGCAGGCTTTCAGACTGCGGCAAAGTATTTTCATCATGGGCCACCACTTTAGTAGTACCCATGTGGGCGCATACTTTAGTGCCCCACTAGTCACCCAGTCCCCCTTAATGCATCCACAGTGGATTGATGGTAATCCCACTCTGGTGCGAGGGGAGATCCTGTGGCGCCTGAAGATGCCAGAAGGCAAGTATGCTTCCTACCCTGGTTAGCGACTCTCTTCTCCCCTGCAGGGCCCCTTCCCTTTCTACTCTAGGGTATTTTCCCCTTTCCAGGGTTGCCTGGCCGCCATTTTCCCCTCCCTTTTGGGCTGCCCTTGCTCTCCAGTCCCCGGCTCCGTCCTGGGCTAGTCCTCACTGTTCCTTCCATCCTCCTTTGGCCCCCCTGTCACTGGATTCCGCCTGGGTTAGGCTGCACAGTTTCCCATCTCCACTCCAACTCCTGGATCATCCTTTCTCTTGTGCAGGGAGGGTCGCTAGGTCCAAGCTACCCCATCTAGCCTTCAACCTTAATCTTTCCCTTTTATACCTCCACCAGTGCCCCAGCCATCCCACTGCCTCAGGCCCCTGGGAGTGCCTAGTTTTCTTCCTTTCTAACTATTCTAGCCCCTGGCTTTTGCTGGGGCTAGGACACATTTTGTCCCTCCCTCTCTCCGTCTTCCTGGGCTTCCAAGGGGACTGGTCTTCTTCCTGTTGGACATCGGGACAGCTTTCCTCTCCTGTCCAGTCCTGCTTTAGCGCAGGCTTTGAGGAGGGAGTTTTCTTCTATTTTCATTTTTCCTGGGCACCATTTCTCTTCATATCTTCAGACGACAGCTACTCCATCTTTTGTCTTATGTGCACTCTGTCAGCACCTTCAGATTCACTTAGTGGGACACAGCATCTCTGAGTCTGGTAGTCTAACCTCTGACTGCTTTTTTTTTTTTCTTATGGACTTATTTTTCTTAGCTTCATGTCCTTCTCTAGGGAAGACCCCCAGAGATGGCAAAACCCCCGTCTCCCTTCCCCCGGGTTGCTATATACATCATAAGTGCCCACATGTGAAGTTACCATGCAGACATACTGAGCCCATTTGCTCTCAGGGCCTTACTATCTGGCCCCACTGTCTAGGAGTTGGTTCCCTTTGGATTAGTCTCTTCCCTCTCTCTGGCCATAGGCAACATTTCTCAGCTCTTCCAATCAACGCTTGCCCACTTAGATTGCAGTAGGTTTTACCCTTCCCAGGGAGTCACCTTTTGAAATGCCTTGCTCTGTATCCAGGAGCAGGTCCCATAAACATCCTAGAGCCTCCCAGCATTAGGTACTAGTCATCCTCAACAGCGTCAGACCATTCACAGGACAGAATCGACACTGGTGGCACCACCCCTCCTACAGCTCACTCCACCTCTTTCTTTCACTGTACCCGGCTTTTATCTCTGATCTTCTAGCCAAATAATGGAACCATCCAGTCAGCTCCTCCCCATTTAGACCCTCAGGTGGCCCACCCTTCTAGGGCCACTACTCTTCCCCTTGCTAACACCACTTTCCTCTCTGATCCTTTGGACAAAAAGATTGATTCTGTGTCCAAATCGACATTTCTGGCAGTGGGCTCAGGTATCCACCCTGCCTTCGCTGCCTGCTAGGTCACTAGGGCATGTACCAAACGACTTCTCGACTTTTCCACAGTTTGTCCTCAGAGGTCCTTCTGGAGGATCTCTCTCTTCTTGCTTCCCAGTTGCTTCAGGCATCTAAGTATCTCTATGTTGCATCCCTAGAGTCCTCCCGCTGCCCCAGCAGGGCTGTGGCTAATTCTGTAGCCATTCATCACTCTGTACTGCTACATTCCTGGGCGACCTATGCTGCGTCTAAAAAGCCCTTAGGTGAAAATCTGGAAAGCGCCTGAAAGAGCTTATTTCTGCGGCTACAAAAGGCAAAAGCTTCCTTCTGCCCCAGAACCATCCTCGGCACCATACAGTTTTGAGACGGTCACAAAGTTTGCTTCTTCACTTTTTATGGTGGCACTGGCAAATTGCATTAAGTTATCAGATGAATTGCAATTAATTGCAAAGTCATTCCTTGTCATGAAAATTAACTTAATCACCAAAAACTCATTTCCACAACATCTCAGCCTTGCCACAAAATGACCCGCTAACATAATTTTAGTGGTCTTGTTGGCTCAGGAGAAAGTGTTAATAAGGACAAGGCAGCTGATAGCATGCTTTCATGCTGATTCAATTAGAAGAGCAGTCTGGTCTCTTTTTTAAAGGAGGTGATGATGCTTGAAATAAATGTAAAAATTTTTGCCCATGACTGTACCCTATAGTGACTCCTCTCTTTGTGCCAATTGGCCTCAAATGAATTCAGGGAGAGCAGAACCCATTTATATACTGGACTAATTAAAAACAGCCTGTGGGAAAGATGGGTTTGTTAGTGCATGACCATGATGGAGGCAGCCGCACCTCCAAATACATACTGCAAAAATGAAAGAAATGCGGAGGTGTACGTCACCGTGGCTGAAAATACAAACTGAACATAATGCAACCGCACTCTGCAACCATTGACTTTGAGTGAATGCTATATGCACTATATAGATGAATATGAGGTACTGTTCTTTCTCTTCAAACAGCTGATCGGCCTTGTAGTTCTGGGAGTCGGCGCCCGACAATCTGTGTTAATAACCTATCCTGAGACTAGGTCGTCAACATAAAAAAAGCAGACAACTCTTTTAAGGAGGATACATTTTGTTACTATCATAAATCTATTAAATAAACTTGTCATAAGAGGGGTAGAAGTGAGTGAGTTAATTCCGAATGCTATGTGATGTGAAATGTAATAGATGTCACCATTGATTGCTTTATTAATGTGCTTATTAAATGAAAAGAGTCGTCTTTAAGAAGTAATCATTCCCCTTTTGTTGTTTGCAATGTAGGGGGACATGGAGCAGGCTTTAGAAAACTTTGATATATGCACGGACTTGCTACAGAGTTCAGAGGCTAAAGCGTACAATGGGAAAGAAAACGAAGACGTCATTGTTATCAAGCTACCCAACCTGCAGCTTGACTCCACAGTATCTGTAGAGGAGGTGAGGTTTTGAGTCATTGAATCAGTACAGATTCCACCAAATTGTGTTTGCAACAAACCAACCTTTATTGCATGCTAAGCCAGAAAACCTGAAAGTCTAAAACTAGAAAAACACCCACACTATGGACTAATTTATCCCAAACCAGTAATTAGAACCAGAGCCATTGACACCATGGTGTAGCTTATGGGCCTCGTTCATGCCACAGGGTATCCAGCAGCTCTTCTAGCCAGCTCGATCCCCAGATCTATCCCTCATCAACAATGTCTGGGACTGGATGGGGTGAAGGATCTCCCATGCACAGCAGCCAGCAACCACTTTAGCTGAACTACAGCTCCCAATTAAAAGACCTCAAAATGACATACCACAGGAGGATATCCAGCATCTGTATGACGGTTTGATGGGGAGATGCCACCTAATAATAATGGGACCCTACCTCAATATACAGTATACCCTGCTGCAGAACCCAAAATTAAGGTTGCACCACCCTGGTTGTGTGATCATTGACCAAGCACCACTAGCAGTTTATTTTTTTGTCAATCTCAGCTCAGTTGCATTAAGTTTTCCAGGTATTCATTTTTTCACTTTCTGCCAGTTTCTCTTTGAGAATGTTTGCCTATGCATCCAGAAGAGTGAGGTAAGACACTGATGGTGGACAAGACGGAATGGCTCACAGTCTCAATTCTAGTTCATCTGAAAGGCGTTTCATGGGGTTGAGGTCAAGGCTCTGTGAGGACCAGACAAGTCCTTCCACACCAAATTCACCCAACCATGCCTCTGTAGACCTTGCTGTGTACACTGCGGAGCAGCCATGCTGGAACAGAAAAGGACCTTCCCCAAACTGCTCCCACAAAGTTGGAAGCATACATTTGTCCAAAATGTCTTGATGCTGAAGCATTAGGGTACATCTACATGGTGAATTTTGCTGCGTCATATGTCGTACACCGTGTTACGCCCAAGTATCGCAGCGTAGCAAGGCAGCCATCACAGCACGACTTGCATGTTTGCTGAGACTGCGACATGCGAATCACAAAACATACAGCAGTGTTGGATTTTTAGCGGTTCACGTGTCATGGTCACAGCATAAGTGCGAGTTACACCATAGCATTATCCCTCTTCCACCAAACTTTACACATGGCACAATGCAGTCAGGCGGGTAATGTTCTCCTGGTATTATTCAGCCCTAGACCCATCCATCAGATTACAAGATAGAGAAGTGTGATTCACGTTTCCACTGCTCCAGAGTCCAGTGGCGGCATGCTTTACACTACTCCATCCAATGCTTGTCATTGTGCTTGGTGATGTGTGGCTGGCATGCAGCTCACCATAGAAATCCATGCCATGAAGCTCGCGACACACAATTTTTGTGCTGAGGAGGAGTTTTGGAATTCTGTAGTTAATTGGGAAAGATTTATCAAACTGGTGTAAAGGAAAACTGGCCTATAGCAACCAATCAGATTACACCTGTCATTTTGCAAAGGAGCGCTGAAAAATTAAAGGTGGAATCTTATTGGTTGCTATGAGCAACTAAGCCAGTTTTTTTTACCCCAGTTTTTATAACTCTCCCCCATTGAGTCAGCAGAGTGTTGTCGACTTTTGTACACTGTGACTGTGTACACTTGGGGCCGCAATATGCTTTACATGACGTGCTTGATGTGTCCACCATTCTGCCAGATGCACATGGTGAAAAGTTTGATCCAGTCTTCATGAACTTCTTCATAGCACCTTTGGATTCGCCATTTCTGGTAAGCCATATTGGCCCAACTAAAATGGCGAATCCTGCAGTGCTGTGAAAAAGTGTCCCCTGCGGTTCTTCAGCGTGTTCATGAAGACTGGATTAAACGTTAAACCATGTGCATCCAGCAGAATGGCGGACACATCGAACGCCTCATATAAAGCACTTTAGGAAAAGGAAACTCACTTAACCCCTAAACAGGTAAAGATGGGTCAAAACTGACACTTCAAGTGTGTTTCTGAGTAAATTCTAGCCAAAACTAATATATTACGTGACCCCCCCCCCCCCCCCCCCACCCCCTTTCTACTAGAAAAACCTGGGCTGGATCCAATTCGGTGGATTTCAAAATGGAGGCTGAAACCGTTTCCTCCACCAAATAATGCAGTCTCCCTTCAAATACTTTCTCACAGTGGAAGTCAAATATCACAAATTACACCAGTTTAAAGGGCGTGACCAGACCTTTGCCTCCCCCCTGAATATATATATATATATATATATATATAGTTATTCTTCAGGAAAATACATTTGTAACCAGCTAGAGGTTAATATGTTGGCTGGATTCTCTTCTAGATTGAAAACAGTCTTAAGTCCCTGGAGAGATGCCAGTCACTGGAGGAGATTCAGAGATTGCATGACATGGGGGATTATTCATCAGTGGTCCGCCTCGTGTGCCCTACGTTGTGTTCGAGTGGTTACAACAGAAATAAGCACCTTGATTTGATGACTTCTCCTCCAGAGAGACCGACTCAGCTACTTCTTATGCAGGTGAGGAGCAGCAAGTAATCATAGCTATGAATTCATATGCCTAAAATCTTCATCCTTGTGCTCCTGTGAAACCGAAACCACAATTTACTTCTGCATAGCGATAGTAAATGAATACTTGAGATTCTGCGGGAACAGAGAACGTATCCTCATGCCCACATATGGTGGATCTGATTCGGGGGCATAATGCACGAGTTCTGAACTTAGGTGTCAGCCTTCCTTGCAGGATCCAGCATTTTGGGAGACAAACAGTCCATAGCCTGGCCAATCCATCCCTAGATCTGACCAAATCAGAAATGTGCTATTCCAGGAGGCCTTTGTGAGCGTTGTGACAAAATAGCAGACTGCTTGGCTCTCTTATTAGAGACTGTGTGGTGTAATGCATCTTTCGGTATCTCCCTAAAGAGACCAGTTCTGTATGGAGAATTATTGGCAGTGCTCCATGGGAAACAAACGTGCAAAATGTGTTGCCATTTGAAAAACACTGACTTGATTCTGTAAATGACATGGCATCTGTGAGATCTAAAATGTCTTCTTCTTGATGGCCAGGATTCCCTGTTGAAGCTGTCCGATTTCAAGCAGTGCTTCCAGTGTTCAGAGGTTGCTCTGAATGAAGCTCTTCAGCAGATGATGAACTCAACGTCTGGAGCACCCAAGGAGGAATGGGTTGCCACCGCAGCCCAGTTACTTACAGGGATAGACCTTTCCCTGTCGTCAGACAGTTGTGCTTTACAGGTGTCCACAGTCGCCCATCTCGTACGTCTCTGCAGTAACCTCATACAGGTAACCGCCAACTATGCACACTAAATATACAATGCATAAAAATGCTTATGCCGTATCTGACCAGTAAGTGTCCATGCATATCAATGTAGTGATGCCAGCTTTACCCATTATGTACAACATGTAATGGCCTTGAAGGCTGGCTGCACTCTGACCTGTATAGTCAAAGGAATTCACAAATATACTTGTACTTAGCTTGGCTTGTAAACAGGGCTGCCAACCTAAATTTTTATTTTTTCTGGACAATTTATTTAAAAATCACAGACAGCCCAAAAAATTTACGGACAAATTGGAAAAGTATAATAAACTATAAAGATTATCGATAAGACATGTCGATAGGTCACATACTAATACTAGGTCACATTACCAGCCTTTACGGTGAGCTTTAAAATGCTGAGAATTACAAAGTGACCTGCTCCAGTACCAAATAAAATCACGGACACATCTAATTTTTTTATGGACAATGGGAAAAAGTCCCCTATATTTATGGACTGTCCAGGAAATTCTGGACGGTTGGCAACCCTGCTTGCAAATGGGGAATTGAATCTGAAAGTATAAGGCTAGTTTCACATTAGCGTTTTCAATTCCACTATTGAGATCCGTCATAGGATCTCAATAGCGGAAGAAAACGCTTCAGTTTTGTCCCCATTCATTGTCAAGGGGGACAAAAGTGAACTGAACGAAACGGAGTGCACTAAAATTCTGTTGGTTGCGCTCCCATCACGGTCAGAATGACGCTGCAAGCAGCGTTTTTCTGTCCGCAATGTGGTGCGGAGCAAGACGGATCCGTCCTGACATACAATGTAAGTCAATGGGGAGAATTCTGTTTTCTCTGACACAATAGAAAACATAATACAACTATAGAAGACATAATACAACCGGATCCGTTCATGACAGATGCATGCTCTTGTGTTATGGTAACTGAAGCGTTTTTGCAGATCCATGACTGATCCGCAAAAAAAGGCTAATGTGAAAGTAACCTAAATTGTAGATTATGGAGCAAGGGAGGTTTCCCTCACCCAGTGGTAAATTTGTGTATTGCACTAGTGCAGAACATCTGGTTTCTACAGTGAGCAGTTTTTAAGTCCCACAACTTCTTATTGCCTATAGAAAATGATGATATACTGTCATTATCTTCTGCTTTTAATCTTCATGATCAACTGGTGGTGGAGGAACGCCCTGAATCCTTGTAATGTACATATGAGCTGGATCCTCGAGAGGGAGAGTCACTCTTTGGACCAACTCTTATCTCTATGTTATTGAGGACCTGTTTGTTCCTCTGACATGTCTGTTTTAGCAAATAATTGTATTCCATATGAGATTGCAATTCTGGAGCATTTTATTCTTGTGACTGTATTTTTTGCCATAAATTCCTGCTAGAAGTTTATGAATAAAGGTACAACTGGGTGTTACCAGTTAAGGGTGCATCTCCTGCACAGTTTAATTAGTTCCAGCAGTGTCACACTGTGCAGGAACACCCCACCAACTGGACACAGTATTGCTAAACCTCTATCAGGAATAATAGAGGAACAGCACAACATAGAGATATAAGTATAATGTTATCTGACCAGTAAGAGTTATAAGAGTAGATGCTCCAGAATAGTTATTACATGAAGAATGGAAGTAGATGGTAAAACAGACATGTCAGGAGAGGTGACAGGTCCACTTTATGGTGTGTTCACGCTTAGGTTTTTAGAAGTAATTGTGTGCACTTGTTTTTGGTGGTGTTTTTTCCGATACAGACTCCAACTCAATGTTAGCTGAAAGTATGTGGGAAATCTGAAAAGCAGGAAACCTAATATAAGCGTTTGTTTACTTCTATTTTCCATTTCATCCACCATGACGGCTACAAATGAGATTGACCTCTATAGGGGCAGCAATACACAGAGATAGAGAGTTTAAGCCCCCACCCACTCTCTCCCTTCAGTGTTTCCTGTCCCTAAGTGGGCATTACACAGAGAGGCCTCCCAAAAAGGGAGGTGATGAGTTTTAGTTGGACCTCCAAAGCGAAGTTGTGCTCCATTGCTTTCTCTGGAGAATAGTAAAAAGAAACCTTTTCGTCCATTCAATTTGCAATCCAGACCCTATAGGAGAAAAGGAAAAACATGGCGTTGGCGCTATCAGAAGGGGGGCAAAGGTAGGGGATTCCTCCTTAATCCCCCAAATAAGCTGAACGAAAAACAATGACGCCAGAGTAGGAGGAAGGTTGAGAAAATTTCTGACCCAGTGGGAATCTGTAACATCAAATCCCGGGGCTTTAGATATCACGAGAAACGGTTACAAAATAGAATTTTCCTCAACTCCCCCAAGAAGATTTCAGACCACTTCCCACAGTTCCACCATTCTATCAAAGATATGGCAGGGCGTTCTAGAATTTTAAAAAAAATCAGTCGTAGTGAAAAATGTTCCCGAAACAGAAAAAGGAAAAGGTTTCTTTTCAAGGCTATTTCTAGTCCAAACACCAGATGGATCTTTCCGTACTATCATAAACTTAAAGGATCTAAACAAATCGATAATGTACAGAAAGTTCAAGATGGAATCAATTTTGTCCATCATCCCCTTAATCAAAAAGGGAGCCTACATGACATCTATCGCTCTGAAAGACGCCTACTATCCTTTTCCCATCCATCTAAACTCACAAAAGTATCTCAGATTTGCTCTAAGAGACCCCGAGGGCATATTGCACCATTTCCAATTCTCCTCCCTTCCATTCAGTATTTCCTCAGCGCCAAGAATCTTCACAAAGTTGGCAGTTGAGATGATATCACCTCTCAGACAGGAAGGACTATTAATCTTCCCATACTAGGATGATTTCCTTATAGTAGGAAGTTCAGAAGCAGTCAGACAAACAGCCTATTTTTTGCAAAGGATATCGGACTTAGGTTGGTTAATAAACATAAAAAAGTCCTACTTAATCCCATCATCCAACAGAAAGTTTCTGGGAGTAATGTTGGACTCTGTATCCCAAACATCATCTCTCCCGCAGGAAAAGATAGAAGCTATCATAGCAAAGATAGAAAACTTCCAATCTCCAAACTGGTGCTCTACCAGGAAGGCTATGAGCATTCTAGGTCTTATGACATCCTGCATAACAGCTGTAGCTTGGTGTCAGGCCCACACCAGAATTATGCAAACCTGGATCCTAGGGAGTTGGAACAAAAAACAGTTGTCCCTAGACAGAAAGATAGTCATTCCATATCCACTAAAGTCATATCTAAATTGGTGGAAGAAAAAGATAAATCTATCAAAGGGCATCATCTGGCTGAAAGACCCAGATATACAGATTGTGACTGACGTAAGCAGTGTGGGTTGGGGAGCAAAAGTAGCCTCCTCAACCTGGCAGGGAAGGTGGTCAGAAAAAATAAAAAACAGATCCTCAAATTACAGAGAGTTACGTGCGGTCTGGGAGACTCTAAAGGTGACTCAAGGACTTCTAAGCAAAAAACATCTAAAAATATTTTCAGACAATACAACAGCGGTCTCCTATTTAAAACATCGGGGGGGTACAAGGTCCCCAAATTTGATATATTTAGCGGGGGAAAAAAAAAATCTGGGCAGAAAAAAATGTTCTATCCATTACAGTGGTTCATCTCAGGGGATCAGAAAATATAGAGGCAGATTTCTTGAGCAGAAAAACCCTAGACACGGGGGAATGGTCTTTAAATCCAAGAATCTTTCATAAAAATTTCTGCCAAATGGGGCTTACCACAAATAGACCTGTTCGCCTCAAAAAGAAATGCAAAAGTCAAGCGTTTTTGCTCCTTAGATCCCAGAAAAAAGCCATGGGCAGTAGATGTTTTTTCCCCCCACAAAATGGACATGGGATCTAGCATACGCCTTCCCTCCTTGGGCTCTAATCCCTCGTGTTCTACAGAAAATTCTAACAGACCCAGTAACTGTGATATTAATAACCCCCTACTGGCCCAAAAGAAGCTGGTTCTCTATTCTAAAGAAAATAGCGGTGGAGGATCCTTGGTTAATACCCTTTCAGAAGGACATTCTTTCTAGGGGCCCAATTCTTCATCAAAATCCAAGTCTTTTCAAACTGTCAGCCTGGATCCTGAGAGCGAGGTCTTAAGCCAAATGCACACAGCCTGGATTCCTGCTGAGAGCAAGAGCGCACGGCGTCATTGGTTGCTATGACGCCGCGCGCTTCATGCTGCTGCTGCACTACAGTAATACACTCGTATGATCTATACATCATACGGCATGAAGCGCACGGCGTCATAGCAACCAATGACGCCGTGCGCTCCTTCTCTCAGCAGGAATCCAGCCCGTGTTACCACGGACCGCACACGGCCGTGAAACACTGCCGTGTGCATTCAGCTTTAAGGAGTAAGGGACAAAGTTATATGTACATTAAAGGCCAGTAGAAAGAAGGTTACTTCAGCTATCTACCTAAAATCTGGAAGAAGTACTGTAGTTGGTTGTGGGAAGACTCTCCAAATATGTCCTCCCCATGTATTCAAAAGATTTTAGATTTTCTTCAGAAAGGGTTAGACCTAGGTTTCAGGCCAAGTACCCTAAAGGTCCAGGTCTCCGCCCTAGGTGCATTCTATGATACAAATCTAGCTGATCACAGATGAGTTAGAAGGTTCATAAGAGCAGCATTCAGACTTAGACCATCATTAAATCCTAAGGTTCCTCAATGGGATTTAAATTTAGTCTTAAATGGGTTAACAAGAGCACCTTTTGCTCCCATTTCAGACATTTCCATTAAGCACCTCTTCTTTAAGACTGCTTTCTTAATAGCCATAACATCAGCTAGACGCCTGGGAGAGATTCAGGCCCTCTCATGTAGAGAACCTTATCTTTCAGTTTTTTCTGACAGGATACTTCTAAAATTGGACCCGGGGTTCCTTCCTAAGGTGGTTTCAAACTTCCATAGGGACCAGTAAATTGTCTTACTATAGTGACCCAAAAACCCCCACAGAAGAACAATTTCATCTTTTACATGTGAGGGAGACTATTATCCAGTACCTGGCGGCTTTTAGAAAGATGACAATCTATTGATTCAATAAATAAGACAATAGTGGATAGCTCACTACTTATTCCCAATGGACCTGGTGCTCTAGCCTAGAAAACTGCTCACCCAAGCAGTCAAAGGGTAATGGTAAAAAGAAATGTATAAGGCTGGCACTCAACTATATGGAATCAGTTGAAAATGGCTATTTATTTAATACAACACAATTCAATAAACAATCAATAGATAAAATGTACAATACATAGTGCACAATATAAAATAGGCAATAATAAAAAACCGCAAATGATCAATGCACACGCTGTAGGCTATAATCTTGGGGGTATTGTCAAATATTCCCCAGGAGGCTCAAGATGTGTCTGAGAGATCAGATGATGTCCTCCTTGAAATGGTCCTCTAATTAAAGTGCAAGCTGGTTCCAAAGACGGCACTATGGCCGAATAGCTGACGGCTGTCGGGAAAGATATCCTGGATAGTGTGGATCTACCACGCAGTGTGTATCGGGCTGCAGGTGGGGAGTAAAGCGGGGACCGGTTTATCTTACCCTGTTGGTCGGGTCCGGTGGCTGGAGAATCTGTTCCTCCTACCGCTACTCACCACGATGCGCCGGCTTCTGCTCTCGCTGTTCGGCGTCCTCGCTCGAGATTAGTGTGTCACGTGGGGATAATCTCGCGGGACTTGCCTATTTAGTAGTTCGGTTTGCTTTTCCCTCCGGCTGATTTCAAAACGGATTTCTATGGAGCGCTCCAATATCCGAAAGGTTTTAAAAGTTTGTTCGGTAGTTCCGGATCATTCCTTATAGGGGTGAACTCGCCAGACGCGTTTCAGGGACGTCTCTCCCCTTCCTCAGTGGCTCTACCCCCATTGAAATGTAGCTTCCTTTTATGGTCCACTCGGTATCATCAAAAGCCTGGGTCAAAAGTCCAGTTCTATCTGTTTATAGCATTCATGCGGTTTATATGCGGTATTCGTGCGGTTTATCATTTTTCACTTATAATCTTTCCTACTTATTATAATGGTAATATTTATCTAATAAAGGGAATATTTCCCAACAGTATTGTCCACAAAAAATATTTTTGTACAAATAAAAAACATATAAAATCAGTAATATGAAATCAATATTATACATATATATAATAAAACGCCATCTTCTCTTCATAATAAAACATAGTATTACTGCGGTATAAATATGTAAATGACAAAATAATATCTTAAAATCATTAATAAAAAAATCATTGATAAAAAACATTAAAAAGGGTGATGGAATCAATCTGATGTAGTATGGAAGGGGGGATATAAACCCTGGACTGGTCAGCAAAAAAGATGTCTAGTATCTTGAACCTTAATAGTAATCCAATAAGGCATCCATCCCTTCATAGTAGTGAAGTAATGGGAATGTGGGCCTGTCTCCAAGCGGAGGCCACAGTGCCACGAAACGGACACACATGTGACCCTCCCTTGGACGAGAGGTACACAAACCAACGTCTACAAAAAGCCGAAAATTTCGAGTTCCGCATTGAGGCCTGCTGGAATCAGGCTGCCAAAATCATATATATGACGTGATTCTGCTCGGGGCATTCGTTCTACATGTTTACCCCCTCTCCAGTGGATGTTAATTTTTTCTAGGGCCATGAATGTCAAACCCCTAGGGTCCTGATTATGGGCTTCTTTAAAATGCTTTGAAAGTGAGTGTTTCTGGTATCCTTTTTTGATGTTCGAGACGTGTTCAGAAATCCTCACTTTCAAAGTTCTCTTCGTCCTCCCGATATACTGCCTGGAACAAGGACATTGGATAAGGTATATTACACTCATTGTATTACAGGTCAAGTGATCTTTAATTTCCCATGTAAAGTTGTTCTGTGTTGAGCCAATCTTTTTGATATTTTTTGGGCCTTTGGTTACTTTACAACCGGCACATTGGCCGCATCGGTAAAACCCCTTTAGGCTCATCCAGTTTCCAGTATTTGGGTTTTGTTTCAACTTGTTTTTCACTGACGGGGCTATTTTTATACCTAAATTAGGTGCCCTTGTAAAAGTAATTTTTGGTTGCACTGGAATGAGTGTACCCAAAATTTTGTCTTGCAGTAGATGGGGCCAGTGTTTTCTAATAATTTCTTTAATTTTCTTGTATTGTACAGTATAGGGGAGTATTATACGGAATTGTGATTCCTGTTGGGTTTCTTGAGGGGATTTATTTGTCAAAAGGCTACTTCTCTGTATCTTCCTAACATTGTCCAATGCATCATCTAATATCATGTTTGGATAATTTTTGGAGACAAATTTCTACTTCATCTCTGATGCTTCTATTTCAAATTGGGAATTCTCCGTACAATTCCGTTTTAGTCGCCGGAACTGTCCGAATGGTACGTTTAATAACCAGTTTGGAAGATGACAGCTCGAATGTAGAATAAAAGCGTTTCTGGCTGAAGGTTTCTGATAGGTTTGACAGATATATTTATTTTCTCTTTTAGTAATTAGTAAATCTAAAAATTCTGTCCCCTCCAGTCCAATTTTAGCAGCAAACACCAAATTAAAAACGTTGTCGTTCAATGTATCTAAAAATGAACGTAGCATTTCCTCACCCCCCTTCCAAATTAAAATCACATCATCTATATAACGCTGCCAGAGCACCAGGTCGCCCCCGCGATATGGGTCAATGGCAGCCTGTTCCCATTGGGCTAGGAACAGGTTTGCGTAGCTGGGGGCGAACCTGGTGCCCATGGCAGTGCCTCTGATCTGTAAATAAAATTCTTTCTCAAAATAAAAATAATTGTGTTGTAAGATATGCCTGATACCTTCTAATATATATTCAATTTGGGCCAACTTTATTGAACTATTTGTTTGCAATTGTCTACTGATAGCATCGATCCCTTGCTCATGATTTATAACCGTGTACAGTGACTGGATATCGAGTGTAGCCATAATCCAGTCTGGTTCTACATTGAGACCTTCTAAAATATCAATAATTTGTGTTGTGTCTTTCAAGTAAGATGGTATTGTTTTAACTAGGGGTTGTAGCCAAGTATCGATATATCTTGAAAGATTGGCTGTCAGGGAGCCTATACCAGATACTATGGGGCGACCCGGAGGGCTCTCCATGTCCTTGTGTACCTTGGGAAGGCAATAAAAGACTGGGAGCCGTCTGGGCGTCCCCATAATAAAACTGCTTTCTTGATTGGAAAGGATCCCTATTTGTGACCCCTTTTCACAATATTTGCGTAGATTTTCGCAAAATTTCAAAGTGGGGTCCATTTTCATTTTTTTATATGTTGAGGTATCAGAAAGTTGTCTAAGGCATTCTTCTGTGTATTTTGCTGTCTCTAAAATCACGATTGCTCCGCCTTTATCCGCGGGGCGAATCGTTATTTTCTCGTTTTTCTGTAATGTTTTCATAGCCATTATCTCTTTATTTGTTAAATTTTTCTTATAGAATGTTTTTTCTTTTATCCTTCTAAGGTCAGTTTCAACATTCTTCTGGAAGCTGCTAATTTCTGGACCTATCTCGTTCCGTGGAAATTTTTTGGACTTATTTTTTAACGTAGTATGTTTAAATTTATCCGGTTCTTGGGTATTCATTGTTATTGGATTTTTAATAAAATATTTTCTAAGACATATATTTTTAATGAATTTTTGAACTCCTATATAAGTGCTAAATTTATCCAAACGTGCACTAGGGGCAAATTTCAAACCTTTGTTAAGTAAAGAAATTTGGGACGGTGTCAAAATTGTGTTACTCAAATTAATAATGTTGTTTTCGTGATCAGTGTCTGATGTTATTATCGGTGGTACCTTCTTCTTTCTTCCCCTTCGTGTCTTTTTGCTCCTGTTTGGTGATTGTGATATGTCATATTCTGATTTTCTCTTGTTTTGTGTATTACTGGGGTTGTGGGATGATTCACCTGTCTTGGGGGGCGTGTCCGTGTGGGGGAGTGCTGTTGATGTATCTCTTGATTGATTTGTAAATTGTTGTGTCTCAAATTGTATGGATGTCGCTGTGGGGTTCGTGCTCTCCTGCTTGGTTTGGGGGACCGTGATTGTCGGTGTTTGGTTCGTGGTGAGTGATGTGGGGGGGTCCTGTCTAAAAAAGGCTGTTGTGCAAGAGTTTCAAATCTGTTTCTGATAGGTATGTTAGATCCCATATATTCTAGAGGGGTCTCACTAAGTATCTCCTTCCTTTCTGAATAATTATCATTTCTATTTTTTGTTATATTAATATATTTATTACTCTTTTTGGAAATGATTTCAGATTCGGTTTTGTCGAGACTCTTGCAAATTCGTTCTTGCCATAAATTAAACATACTGTCCCTAGGTAGTTTATCTATTTTGGTTTTCATTTGGGTAATGTTCTCTGTTAGACATCCCAAAATTTGTGTCCTTCTCTTAATAATAAGTTCTATAAGAGTACGGGATTGTGTGTGGAGCAGATTTTCCCATTCCAGGTCGAATTCTTCTCCACACAGGTCCTGGGCAGGAGTTTTGTATATTCTAAGGCCCTTGGGGATTTTATTCTGTGTTAGATACTGACGTAATGATCTAATTTCCCAGTGTTGTCTGAGCTGTTTTAAAAAAAGGTTTTCCAGTTCTCTAAATAGCTCGTTAGTTGAACTGCCCTCCGCAGTCGACATTTCAGGTGATTCAAATATAAATGAATCTACTTTAAGTTTTTTCAATTCAATATGATTCCACATATCCATAGTTGGATAGTTGAGTGCCAGCCTTATACATTTCTTTTTACCATTACCCTTTGACTGCTTGGGTGAGCAGTTTTCTAGGCTAGAGCACCAGGTCCATTGGGAATAAGTAGTGAGCTATCCACTATTGTCTTATTTATTGCATCTTTTCACCCATTTGTGGATTTAGCTCCTCCTTTTTCCAACTATGGATATGTGGAATCATATTGAATTGAAAAAACTTAAAGTAGATTCATTTATATTTGAATCACCTGAAATGTCGACTGCGGAGGGCAGTTCAACTAACGAGCTATTTAGAGAACTGGAAAACCTTGTTTTAAAACAGCTCAGACAACACTGGGAAATTAGATCATTACGTCAGTATCTAACACAGAATAAAATCCCCAAGGGCCTTAGAATATACAAAACTCCTGCCCAGGACCTGTGTGGAGAAGAATTCGACCTGGAATGGGAAAATCTGCTCCACACACAATCCCGTACTCTTATAGAACTTATTATTAAGAGAAGGACACAAATTTTGGGATGTCTAACAGAGAACATTACCCAAATGAAAACCAAAATAGATAAACTACCTAGGGACAGTATGTTTAATTTATGGCAAGAACGAATTTGCAAGAGTCTCGACAAAACCGAATCTGAAATCATTTCCAAAAAGAGTAATAAATATATTAATATAACAAAAAATAGAAATGATAATTATTCAGAAAGGAAGGAGATACTTAGTGAGACCCCTCTAGAATATATGGGATCTAACATACCTATCAGAAACAGATTTGAAACTCTTGCACAACAGCCTTTTTTAGACAGGACCCCCCCACATCACTCACCACGAACCAAACACCGACAATCACGGTCCCCCAAACCAAGCAGGAGAGCACGAACCCCACAGCGACATCCATACAATTTGAGACACAACAATTTACAAATCAATCAAGAGATACATCAACAGCACTCCTCCACACGGACACGCCCCCCAAGACAGGTGAATCATCCCACAACCCCAGTAATACACAAAACAAGAGAAAATCAGAATATGACATATCACAATCACCAAACAGGAGCAAAAAGACACGAAGGGGAAGAAAGAAGAAGGTACCACCGATAATAACATCAGACACTGATCACGAAAACAACATTATTAATTTGAGTAACACAATTTTGACACCGTCCCAAATTTCTTTACTTAACAAAGGTTTGAAATTTGCCCCTAGTGCACGTTTGGATAAATTTAGCACTTATATAGGAGTTCAAAAATTCATTAAAAATATATGTCTTAGAAAATATTTTATTAAAAATCCAATAACAATGAATACCCAAGAACCGGATAAATTTAAACATACTACGTTAAAAAATAAGTCCAAAAAATTTCCACGGAACGAGATAGGTCCAGAAATTAGCAGCTTCCAGAAGAATGTTGAAACTGACCTTAGAAGGATAAAAGAAAAAACATTCTATAAGAAAAATTTAACAAATAAAGAGATAATGGCTATGAAAACATTACAGAAAAACGAGAAAATAACGATTCGCCCCGCGGATAAAGGCGGAGCAATCGTGATTTTAGAGACAGCAAAATACACAGAAGAATGCCTTAGACAACTTTCTGATACCTCAACATATAAAAAAATGAAAATGGACCCCACTTTGAAATTTTGCGAAAATCTACGCAAATATTGTGAAAAGGGGTCACAAATAGGGATCCTTTCCAATCAAGAAAGCAGTTTTATTATGGGGACGCCCGGACGGCTCCCAGTCTTTTATTGCCTTCCCAAGGTACACAAGGACATGGAGAGCCCTCCGGGTCGCCCCATAGTATCTGGTATAGGCTCCCTGACAGCCAATCTTTCAAGATATATCGATACTTGGCTACAACCCCTAGTTAAAACAATACCATCTTACTTGAAAGACACAACACAAATTATTGATATTTTAGAAGGTCTCAATGTAGAACCAGACTGGATTATGGCTACACTCGATATCCAGTCACTGTACACGGTCATAAATCATGAGCAAGGGATCGATGCTATCAGTAGACAATTGCAAACAAATAGTTCAATAAAGTTGGCCCAAATTGAATATATATTAGAAGGTATCAGGCATATCTTACAACACAATTATTTTTATTTTGAGAAAGAATTTTATTTACAGATCAGAGGCACTGCCATGGGCACCAGGTTCGCCCCCAGCTACGCAAACCTGTTCCTAGCCCAATGGGAACAGGCTGCCATTGACCCATATCGCGGGGGCGACCTGGTGCTCTGGCAGCGTTATATAGATGATGTGATTTTAATTTGGAAGGGGGGTGAGGAAATGCTACGTTCATTTTTAGATACATTGAACGACAACGTTTTTAATTTGGTGTTTGCTGCTAAAATTGGACTGGAGGGGACAGAATTTTTAGATTTACTAATTACTAAAAGAGAAAATAAATATATCTGTCAAACCTATCAGAAACCTTCAGCCAGAAACGCTTTTATTCTACATTCGAGCTGTCATCTTCCAAACTGGTTATTAAACGTACCATTCGGACAGTTCCGGCGACTAAAACGGAATTGTACGGAGAATTCCCAATTTGAAATAGAAGCATCAGAGATGAAGAAGAAATTTGTCTCCAAAAATTATCCAAACATGATATTAGATGATGCATTGGACAATGTTAGGAAGATACAGAGAAGTAGCCTTTTGACAAATAAATCCCCTCAAGAAACCCAACAGGAATCACAATTCCGTATAATACTCCCCTATACTGTACAATACAAGAAAATTAAAGAAATTATTAGAAAACACTGGCCCCATCTACTGCAAGACAAAATTTTGGGTACACTCATTCCAGTGCAACCAAAAATTACTTTTACAAGGGCACCTAATTTAGGTATAAAAATAGCCCCGTCAGTGAAAAACAAGTTGAAACAAAACCCAAATACTGGAAACTGGATGAGCCTAAAGGGGTTTTACCGATGCGGCCAATGTGCCGGTTGTAAAGTAACCAAAGGCCCAAAAAATATCAAAAAGATTGGCTCAACACAGAACAACTTTACATGGGAAATTAAAGATCACTTGACCTGTAATACAATGAGTGTAATATACCTTATCCAATGTCCTTGTTCCAGGCAGTATATCGGGAGGACGAAGAGAACTTTGAAAGTGAGGATTTCTGAACACGTCTCGAACATCAAAAAAGGATACCAGAAACACTCACTTTCAAAGCATTTTAAAGAAGCCCATAATCAGGACCCTAGGGGTTTGACATTCATGGCCCTAGAAAAAATTAACATCCACTGGAGAGGGGGTAAACATGTAGAACGAATGTCCCGGGCAGAATCACGTCATATATATGATTTTGGCAGCCTGATTCCAGCAGGCCTCAATGCGGAACTCGAAATTTTCGGCTTTTTGTAGACGTTGGTTTGTGTACCTCTCGTCCAAGGGAGGGTCACATGTGTGTCCGTTTCGTGGCACTGTGGCCTCCCCTTGGAGACAGGCCCACATTCCCATTACTTCACTACTATGAAGGGATGGATGCCTTATTGGATTACTATTAAGGTTCAAGATACTAGACATCTTTTTTGCTGACCAGTCCAGGGTTTATATCCCCCCTTCCATACTACATCAGATTGATTCCATCACCCTTTTTAATGTTTTTTATCAATGATTTTTTTATTAATGATTTTAAGATATTATTTTGTCATTTACATATTTATACCGCAGTAATACTATGTTTTATTATGAAGAGAAGATGGCGTTTTATTATATATATGTATATTATTGATTTCATATTACTGATTTTATATGTTTTTTATTTGTACAAAAATATTTTTTGTGGACAATACTGTTGGGAAATATTCCCTTTATTAGATAAATATTACCATTATAATAAGTAGGAAAGATTATAAGTGAAAAATGATAAACCGCACGAATACCGCATATAAACCGCATGAATGCTATAAACAGATAGAACTGGACTTTTGACCCAGGCTTTTGATGATACCGAGTGGACCATAAAAGGAAGCTACATTTCAATGGGGGTAGAGCCACTGAGGAAGGGGAGAGACGTCCCTGAAACGCGTCTGGCGAGTTCACCCCTATAAGGAATGATCCGGAACTACCGAACAAACTTTTAAAACCTTTCGGATATTGGAGCGCTCCATAGAAATCCGTTTTGAAATCAGCCGGAGGGAAAAGCAAACCGAACTACTAAATAGGCAAGTCCCGCGAGATTATCCCCACGTGACACACTAATCTCGAGCGAGGACGCCGAACAGCGAGAGCAGAAGCCGGCGCATCGTGGTGAGTAGCGGTAGGAGGAACAGATTCTCCAGCCACCGGACCCGACCAACAGGGTAAGATAAACCGGTCCCCGCTTTACTCCCCACCTGCAGCCCGATACACACTGCGTGGTAGATCCACACTATCCAGGATATCTTTCCCGACAGCCGTCAGCTATTCGGCCATAGTGCCGTCTTTGGAACCAGCTTGCACTTTAATTAGAGGACCATTTCAAGGAGGACATCATCTGATCTCTCAGACACATCTTGAGCCTCCTGGGGAATATTTGACAATACCCCCAAGATTATAGCCTACAGCGTGTGCATTGATCATTTGCGGTTTTTTATTATTGCCTATTTTATATTGTGCACTATGTATTGTACATTTTATCTATTGATTGTTTATTGAATTGTGTTGTATTAAATAAATAGCCATTTTCAACTGATTCCATATAGTTGAGTGCCAGCCTTATACATTTCTTTTTAATCTATTGATTCAGTTTGCAGGACGCAATAAGGGGAAGAGGCTTTCCAAAGCATCCATAGGTCGCTGGATAAAATCCACTATATCATGCTGTTACTCCCTAATGGGTCTCACTGGTCCTACTAGAATAAAAGCCCACTCCACCAGAGCTATGGCTTCTTCATGGGCAGAGAAAACTGGTGTGTCTCTTGATCAGATATGTAAAGCCGCTACATGGTCTAGTATCAATAGATTTATAAAACATTATCATCTAAATATCTTTGCTTCTACAGATCTGGCCTTTGGCCAGAAAATTCTGCAAGCAGTAGCCCCCCCTACTGTATAATCTGTTAGTTCTCATCTGTAGCCGTCCATGGTGGATGAAATGGAAAACCGTAATGAGACTTACCAGTAATTCTGTTTCCTTGAATCCACCATGACGGCCCGTATATTCCCTCCCTTAATGTACTTAAAATAAGTATGAATTTAATACTTACAAAATGTCTATTAATTTTTTATATATATAGATATTGTTAATACTTGATAGCACCCACTTAGGTAATTTGTAAACTCTGAAGGGAGAGAGTGGGTGGGGGGTTTTAAACTCTATCTCTGTGTATTCCTGCCCCTACAGAGGTCAAGGGGTCAATCTCAACTGTCTCTGGTATTTTTTTAAAATGCAGATTGTTGAAGCTTTTGGCTTTTAATTTTTTCTGGAGTTTTGACATCTCCTTCTCTATAAGGTAAAAAAAAAATGCCTTAAAATAACACCTGGTTCATACAGATGTTTAGCAAAAAGCAGCACAAAAAAAACTCCATAAAAGGTGTAGTATGATTGCAAGCGGTTGCTATGAGGTTTTTTTAGATGGCAAAAACACCAGACTGAGTTTGTGTGTGATGGGGCCCATAACCTGTTAAAGGGTTTCTGTCACCCCAATTTTCACTATTAAACAGGCTGACATTATAGATGTGAAAATGT
This sequence comes from Bufo gargarizans, assembly GCF_014858855.1. Classification (NCBI taxonomy): domain Eukaryota; kingdom Metazoa; phylum Chordata; class Amphibia; order Anura; family Bufonidae; genus Bufo; species Bufo gargarizans. The sequence continues at coordinate 539,842,219 of NC_058080.1, read as the reverse complement.
CACCGGAATTTAACTCTGCATTTCTTTTATTTAAGTATGCCCCCGTTTTCGTGTAATTTTAACTTTTACTATAAGCAAATGCACCTGCTCCTAGAGGCTCCGTTCGCCCACCTCATTTCCACGCCCTTCTGTCTTGATTGACAGGGCCAGGCCAGCGTTGGTTCTCCTGCTGGCCCCGCCTACCGTGTAAATCTCGTGCCTGCTCCGTCCCATTCAGTATTCGGAGCGGGCGCAGTGAGAAAGCTGGCTAGCCTGGCCCTGTCAATCAAGACAGAAGGGCGTGGAAATGAGGTGGGTGTACGGAGCCTCTAGGAGCAGGTGCAACGCCCCCCTGCTCCTAGAGGCTCATTTGCATATAATAAAAGTTAAAATAACACAAAAACGGGGGCATACTTAAATAAAAGAAATGCAGAGTTAAATTCAGGTGACATTTTCACATCTATAATGTCAGCCTGTTTAATAGCGACAATTGGGGTGACAGAAACCCTTTAAAGGGCTTCTGTCAGCAGATTTGTACCTATGAAACTGGCTGACGTGTTGGGCTACTTTCGCACTAGTGTTTTTTGCGGATCTATCAAGGATATGCAAAAACGCTTCCGTTACAATAATAATAAATGAACGGATCTGGTTGTATTATGTCTTATATAGCCATGACGGAGCCGTCATGAACACCATTGAAAGTCAATAGGGGATGGATCCGTCCCCATTGACTTACATTGCGTGTCAGGACGGATCTGTCTGTGGCCGCACCACATCATGGACAGAAAAATGCTGCTTGTAGCGTTATTCTGTCCGCGATAGGAACGCAACCAAACAGAACGGAATGCATTCTGGTGCACTCCGTTTCGTTCAGTTCAGTTTTGTCCCCATTGAGAAAGAATGGGGACAAAACGGAAGCGTTTTCCCCCGCTATTGAGATCCTATGACGGATCTCGATAGCAGAATGGGAAAACGCTAGTGTGAAAGTAGCCTTACATGTGGGCTTGGCAGCTCAAGGCATCTGTGTTGGTCCCATGTTCATATATGCCCGCATTGCTGAAAAAAATTGTTTTAATATATGCAAATTAGCCTCTAGGAGCAATGGGGGTGTTGTCACTACACCTAGAGGCTCTGCTCTCTCTGCAACTGCTGCGTCCTCTGCGCTTTGACAGGGCCAGGCATGATGATGTTTACACTGCCTGGCCCTGTCAAAGTGTAGAGTGCGAAAGTTGCAGAGGGAGCCGAGCCTCTAGGTGTAATGGCAACGCCCCTGTTGCTCCTAGAGGCTCATTTGCATATATTAAAACTTCATTTTTCTCAGCAATGCGGGCACATATGAACATGGGACCAACACAGATGCCTTCAGCGTCCAAGCGCACATGTAACAGGTCAGCCAGTGTCATAGGTACAAATCTGCTGACGGATGCCCTTTAAGGAACCAGCCTAGTTTGGTGCTTAACCACTTTCAGATGACTTGACTAGAAACGTTCAGGCGGTCTGTAAGGAAGTATCTGAAGACCCTAGTGTTTGCAGCTTCATACAAATCATGCAGCTGCAGGAGCAGGGAGCTTGTTGTCGGCGACAGGCTCCCCATAGAGAAGGCAGAGATGGTTTAGTATGGTCCCTGTTAGGGCTGCAGATTATTTTAGAAATCGAGTATTCTATTGATTATTTTTACAATTAATCGAGTAGTCTAATAAGAAAACATTAATTAATAGACTGTTTTCCTTTATAAAAACTCATGACCCCCTGCCATCAGTCCCCAACACCCTTCTTTCCCCCCTGAGTGATCAGCCCAAGTGCTTCAGTTTCCCCCAGTGTCATCGGCTCCACTATCCCCCAGTGCCATCAGCTCTGTTCCCCCAGTGCCTTCAGCTCTCCTCCACCCCAGTGCCATCAGCTCCACTCCCCCAGTGCCATCAGCTCCACTCCCCCAGTGCTTTCAGCTCTCCCCCACCCCAGTGCTTTCAGCTCTCCCCCACCCCAGTGCCTTCAGCTCTCCCCCACCCCAGTGCCTTCAGCTCTCCCCCACCCCAGTGCCTTCAGCTCTCCCCCACCCCAGTGCCTTCAGCTCTCCCACCGCCTTCAGCTCTCCCCACCCCAGTGCCTTCAGCTCTCCCCCACCCCAGTGCCTTCAGCTCTCCCCCACCCCAGTGCCTTCAGCTCTCCCCACCCCAGTGCCTTCAGCTCTCCCCACCCCAGTGCCTTCAGCTCTCCCCCACCCCAGTGCCTTCAGCTCTCCCCACCCCAGTGCCTTCAGCTCTCCCCCACCCCAGTGCCTTCAGCTCTCCCCCACCCCAGTGCCTTCAGCTCTCCCCCACCCCAGTGCCTTCAGCTCTCCCCCACCCCAGTGCCTTCAGCTCTCCCCCACCCCAGTGCCTTCAGCTCTCCCCCACCCCAGTGCCTTCAGCTCTCCCCCACCCCAGTGCCTTCAGCTCTCCCCCACCCCAGTGCCTTCAGCTCTCCCCACCCCAGTGCCTTCAGCTCTCCCCCACCCCAGTGCCTTCAGCTCTCCCCCACCCCAGTGCCTTCAGCTCTCCCCCACCCCAGAGCCATCACCTCTCTCCCACCCCAGAGCCATCACCTCTGCCCCACCCCAGAGCCATCACCCTTCCCCCCCCTTGTGCCATCACCTCTGCCCCCCCCTTTGTGCCAGCAGCTCTTCCCCCCCCTTGTGCCAGCAGCTCTCCCCCCCCCCCCTTGTGCCAGCAGCTCTCCCCCCCCCCTTGTGCCAGCAGCTCTTCCCCCCCCTTTGTGCCAGCAGCTCTTCCCCCCCCCCTTGTGCCAGCAGCTCTTCCCCCCCCCCCTTGTGCCAGCAGCTCCTTCCCCCCCTTGTGCCAGCAGCTCTTCCCCCCCCCCTTGTGCCAGCAGCTCTTCCCCCCCCCCCCTTGTGCCAGCAGCTCTTCCCTCCCCCCCCTTGTGCCAGCAGCTCTTTCCCCCCCCTTGTGCCAGCAGCTCTTCCCCCTCCTTGTGCCAGCAGCTCTTCCCCCTCCTTGTGCCAGCAGCTCTTCCCCCTCCTTGTGCCAGCAGCTCTTCCCCCTCCTTGTGCCAGCAGCTCTTCCCCCTCCTTGTGCCAGCAGCTCTTCCCCCTCCTTGTGCCACCAGCTTCTCTCCCCCCCCCCCTTTGTGCCAGCAGCTCTCCCCCTTGTGAAATCATCTCCCCCGCTGCTCCTCCTGACACCCGGAGTGCACAGCGTCATTGGTTGCTATGACGCTGTGCACTCCGGGCGCCCGTCCTTAGTCGCTCCAACTTACCTTTCCATCAGGGGCGTCGCCGACACTCCATCGTTCTGCGCTCCTCTGCGTCTGATGTCACACAGCGCGTCAGGTCACGGCGCGCGTACGTCAGGAGGTCAGTGCAGCACGGGACCATGGATGTGCTGTGGAGTATCCGGAGGCCCCCTGCTGGAAAGGTGAGTATTGCGGGCCAGCGGGAGACCACGGAGCGGGAGTAATAGCAAGCGCTTCACTCCTGCTCTGTGGTCACGTTACACAAACAAATCTTCGATGCAAAAAGTTTGCATCGAGGATTTTTTTGTGGCAAATTACTCGATTCAATCGAGTAATCGTTTCAGACCTAGTCCCTGTATTCTAGTCCCTGTATTCTCTATTGCTGTGTAAGCAGTGCCCAATGAGTGCTGTGTATAAAGATTAGGAAAGCTTCCTTTCCTGTCCCAGCCGTCGGTGATCGCTGGTGCATGGTCATTGCAGAAGCTGCTGGATCTTAGCAGACAGAGATCACCCCCCATATACACACAAACACACTGTGAGGCTCCGGTGGTGATATTCCCATTGCAACTGGGGCTAATATCTCAGCTTGTAGCCCCGCTCCTGGTGACCACAAACCATATGTCCCCTTTATCATATTTCTTTAAAAAATTCTCTAGTAACCAAAAATACTAATTTAAAATTACATAAAAATAAAGCCTATATATCGTTGAGAAAAAAAAAATATTGAAACAACAATCAAAAAAAAAGTTATGGCTGTTTAGGTTCTATAATAAAAAATTAAAAGAGTTACTGTGTTTGGTCAAGAAGGGGAAGAATGACCCAATCTTGAACTGGTTAAGAACAGTTTTGTTTTTCTTGATATTGAAACCAGCCTTTTACTTTTTATCAGCTAATTGACTGCAGCATGGCGGTCCATGAAGAGGCCAAGGAACCTTCAGTGTCCTCTGTATTGCCATGGATCATTTTACATCGAGTTATCAAGCATGAAGAAGAGACCTTACATTCCATGCGCCAAAAGTCCGATTTGAAGGAAGGTAATTCTTGAATTTGATGCATTGAAAAGAATTAATGCACAATGGCTTCTTCTATTACTTTGCAGAAAACATGCTGATACCCAGAAAACTGATGTTTATGAATAATGTTCAATATTATATATATATATGTGTGTGTGTGTGTGTGTGTGTGTATGTATATATATATATATATATATATATATATATATATATATTCTAATGCTCTATACATCTAATCACTGTTTAGGTTTGAGATGTGAGCTGGACACTATACGCAATGATTTAATAAACTGAAGCCCCCTGGTTTGTCAATTATTATTTTTTATTACTTTCTAATCTGGAAATTAATATTGCATTCTCAATGGGCAAGAAGTCTTAGGCCTCTTTCACACGGGCGTCAGTTTTTTTGCCCGGATAAGAGCCGGGTGCGTTGCGGTAAAATACGCGATTTTCCCGCGCGAGTGCAAAACATTGTCATGCGTTGCACTCGCGTGAGAAAAATCGCGCATGTTTGGTACCCGAACTTCTTCATAGAAGTTCGGGCTTGGGATTGATGTTCTGAAGATTGTATTATTTTCCCTTATAACATGGTTATAAGGGAAAATAATAGCATTCTGAATACAGAATGCATAGTAAACCAGCGCTAGAGGGGTTAAAAAAAATAATAATAATAATTTAACTCACCTTAGTCCACTTGATCGCGAAGCTGGCATCTCCTTCTGTATCCTCTGCGCTGAACAGGACCTGGGGTGAGCTGCTCCATTAAATACAGGTTAAGGACCTTCGATGACGTCACTCCGGTCATCACATGGTACGTCACATGATCTTTAAAAGACCATGTGATGACCGGAGTGACGTCATCGAAGGTCCTTAACCTGTATTTAATGGAGCAGCTCACCCCAGGTCCTGTTCAGCGCAGAGGATACAGAAGGAGATGCCGGGCTTCGCGATCAAGTGGACTAAGGTGAGTTAAATTTCTTTTATTTATTTTTAACCCCTCTAGCGCTGGTTTACTATGCATTCTGTATTCAGAATGCTATTATTTTCCCTTATAACCATGTTATAAGGGAAAATAATAATGATCGGGTCTCCATCCCGATCGTCTCCTAGCAACCGTGCGTGCAAATCGCACAGCATCCGTACTTGCTTGCGGATGCCATCCGATTTTCACACACCCCATTCACTTCTATGGGGCCTGCGTCACGTCAAAATCGGACAATATAGAGCATGCTGCGATTTCAACTGAACGCACAAGTGATGCGTTAAAAACATCGCTCATGTGCACAGCCCCATAGAAATGAATGGGTCAGGATTTAGTGCGGGTGCCATACGTTCACCGCACGGATCGCACCCGCACGGAAAACTCGCCCGTGTGAAAGGGGCCTTAAAGTGCCACTAAACCATACAAAAAATATAAATCGCATAAATGCATTCAATGCATAGTTCCCACACCACTGTGTCTACAAAGTGCTCCCCACACTACTCTCATAAGCAGTTTAGGAGAGATCTTGCATTTTGGGGGTTATTTACTATATTAAGCGTATTTCTGGCACAGATTGCTGCGCAAAGGTGGCGTATTTCTGGCACAGATTGCTGCGCAAAGGTTCTTTGTGTTGCAATCTGTGACTTTTTCCTGCTCATGCCAGGTCTACAAAAATGAGGAGGGAGGTTAATGGGCCAGTAGGCCTGTCTCATTCATCGTTTTGTACGCCTATTTTAAATGTAGAAAATCATGTAAATCTACACCAACAAAGGAGCTGGCGTAGATTTAGAAGGGGCGGTGGATCTGCCGAAGTTATGTAGAGGCTGGTGCCTCTACATAACTTTGGCGGATCCATTGCCAGCGCAGGGCCTTAAGACCAGCGTCTAAAACAAATAAATGACCCCCTTTGTCTTCCCCTAGTCCTACCCTATCTTTGGCTACAGAATGGCTGGATGAAAGAGCCTGATGTCACATACACCTAACGGGAAGTTCAACCTTCACCAGACAGAAATGCTGGCAAATTGCGGATCCGCAAAACACGGGCACTGGCAATGTGCGTTCTGTATTTTGCGGACCGCACATCGCCGGCACTCGTAGAAAAAGCCTTTTCTTGTCCGCAATTGCAGACAAGGATAGGACATGTTCTATTTTTTAGCGGATCCGGAAGTGCGGATTCGCAAATGCGGACAGCACATTCTGGCCCCATTGAAAATAAATGGGTCTGCACCTGTTCCGCAAAATTGCAGGAACAGATGCGGACCCATTTTGCGGACTTGTGAATGGACCCTTAGGAGTCCCTCCTGGCATTCAAGTAACATTCCTCAGTGTGTGGAGTGGCGGGGTTGCATATCTCCGGGAATTACAGTCACAGTGCTTAAAAGAGGCGGCCGTGGCAGAGAGGATAAGTGAGAGTAACGCCACTGGAGCACTGATCATCATGCCTGGTCCTTGGAAGTAAAGTGGAGAGGGCCTGGCAGTAGCAGGGAAAGCTGAACCTTTAGGAGTAACTGCAACGCCCCCTAGAGGCTCATTTACATATATTAAAATATCATGTTTTTCAGCATAGAACCAACACAATTTCTTTCAATTCCCATCCAGTTTACTTATATAGTTGGTAATTTATTATCCATATCTCTTACCTGGGATAACTGTCTAAGTATTCTGCTGCACCCCTATAGGGAACAGGAAGGGCTAGCAGTATAGGTACGCGGACAGGGGGCCTCCACCATCAGGAGCCCTCCCTGGGCTAAGGTTTTTAGGATAGGGGTAGATTTAGGGACAAATTTTCCCATACCCCAGGTTAAAATTCATTCTGGATGTGGTTATCGGTCACTTTATTAATTTTTGTCTGTACACCTAATAGTCTTGATCTAGTGGACCCTCTTGGGATCCTTTTAACGTATACCATTAAAGTAATTTTTAGGGGTTTAATTAATACAATGCTGGAAAATAACCAACACAGATACCTTCAGCTGCCAAGCACACATGCAACAGGTCAGCCAGTTTCACAAATCTGCTTAGGCTACTTTCACACTTGCGGCAGGACGGATCCGACAGGCTGTTCACCATGTCGGATCCGTTCTGCGGCTATTTCGCCGTGCCCGCGGACCGCCGCTCCGTCCCCATTGACTATAATGGGGACAGCGGCGGAGCTCCGGCGCAGCACGGCGGTGCACGGAGAAAGCCGCCGGACTAAAAAGCCTGACATGCAGTAATTTTAGTCCGGCGGGCTTTCTCCGTGCTGCGCCGGAGCTCCGCCCCGTCCCCATTATAGTCAATGGGGACGGAGTGGCGGTCCGGCGGCACGGCGAAATAGCCGCAGGACGGATCCGACATGGTGAACAGCCTGTCGGATCCGTCCTGCCGCAAGTGTGAAAGTAGCCTTACAGATGCCCATTAAAAACGTTATTTTCATATTAATCTAATCTAGTTCATTTTTGAGGAGATATAATAATGTATTGCCTCCCAGTCTGAGACTAGTTTCTATGGGCAGCAATGCTGCTTTTTCTCTAAAGCAGTTTTGGTAGATGGGACCCATAAAGTATAATTTGAAGCTCTGTAATGGTCCACCAAGTGCTTTTTATAATGCTGATGTTGAATATAGTTACAGCTACATTGGTATTCCAGAGTAAAGAGGATTTCCCACTTTCCTTCTCTATTCATGGGCTGCTCAGGGTGTGTTACATTGCCTTATTTGAATTTAGTCGTCTAATTTAAAAACCTGTGCTTTTCATTGTAGAGGATTCGGGTACTCCACTGCTTCCGTCATCTCTTATGCTTCTCAACACAGCCCATGAGTATTTGGGCAGGAGGTCGTGGTGTTGTAACTCAGAAGGAGCCCTTCTCAAATTCTATGTGAGTTTTGCATTTGTGGATATTCATGGTTGTATTTGATGTGCTTTAAAACAGGGTGGATTTGATTTAAATCATAGTTTTCTACATAAAGACTAATTCTTGCTGGTATAACTTATAATATGCAAGTAGATGAATAACAACTTTTCATATTAGGTTGATTCTGTATTCATAGGTTTGTAGAAGTTAGGATTAAGGTCTTTTTCTTAACTCTGTTCATGTTATAACATTTTTGCTATGAAGAAGAGGCATGTGATTCAGAGTCAAATTCAGTTTTGAGGACTGCAAAAGTAAACCAAGCATCTGTGATAATATCTTGTAGGCAGAAAAAAGTGCCCAATAATCTTACAAAAACCTCTGGAAGAGCATGACATTGTGAATGGATTAATGGAATTTATTTACCCAAAAAATTTAATATATACAGCCTTATTCTACATAATGAAAAAACTAATCTTTATTTCATGATGGAATAACCTTTGGATGGTAATATACAGTACAGACCAAAAGTTTAGCCACACCTTCTCATTCAAAGAGTTTTCTTTATTTTCATGACTATGAAAATTGTAGATTCACACTGAAGGCATCAAAACTATGAATTAACACAGGTGGAATTATATACATAACAAAAAAGTGTGAAACAACTGAAAATATGTCATATTCTAGGTTCTTCAAAGTAGCCACCTTTTGCTTTGATTACAGCTTTGCACACTCTTGGCATTCTCTTGATGAGCTTCAAGAGGAGGTAGTCACCTGAAATGGTTGGAGAAGTCAGGTGGATACACAGCTGATAGTCCTACTGAATACACTGTTAGAATTTGTATTATGGCAAGAAAAAAAGCAGCTAAGTAAAGAAAAACGAGTGGCCATCATTACTTTAAGAAATTAAGGTCAGTCAGTCCGAAAAATTAGGAAAACTTTGAAAGTGTCCCCAAGTGCAGTCACAAAAACCATCAAGCGCTACAAAGAAACTGGCTCACATGCCGACCGCCCCAGGAAAGGAAGACCAAGAGTCACCTCTGCTGCAAAGGATAAGTTCATCCGAGTCACCAGCCTCAGAAATCGCAGGTTAACAGCAGCTCAGATGAGAGACCAGGTCAATGCCACACAGAGTTCTAGCAGCAGACATCTCTAGAACAACTGTTAAGAGGAAACTGTGTGAATCAGGCCTTCATGGTAGAATATCTGCTAGGAAACCGCTGCTAAGGACAGGCAACAAGCAGAAGAGACTTGTTTGGGCTAAAAAACACAAGGAATGGACATTAGACGAGTGGAAATCTGTGCTTTGGTCTGATGAGTCCAAATTTGAGATCTTTGGTTCCAACCACCGTGTCTTTGTGCAACGCAGAAAAGGTGAACGGATGGACTCTCCATGCCTGGTTCACACCGTGAAGCATGGAGGAGGAGGTGTGATGGTGTGGGGGTGCTTTGCTGGTGACACTGTCAAAATTGAAGGCATAATGAACCAGCATGGCTACCACAGTATCTTGCAGCGGCATGCTATTCCATCTGGTTTGCGTTTAGTTGGACCATCATTTATTTTTCAACAGGACAATGACCCAAAACACACCTCCAGGCTGTGTAAGGGCTATTTGACCATGAAGGAGAGTGATGGGGTGCTGCGCCAGATGACCTGGCCTCCAGAGTCACCGGACTTGAACCCAATCGAGATGGTTTGGGGTGAGCTGGACCGCAGAGTGAAGGCAAAAGGGCCAACAAGTGCTAAGCATCTCTGGGAACTCCTTCAAGACTGTTGGAAGACCATCTTGAAGCTCATCAAGAGTGTGCAAAGCAGTAATCAAAGCAAAAGGTGGCTACTTTGAAGAACCTAGAATATGACATATTTTCAGTTGTTTCACACTTTTTTGTTATGTATATAATTCCACATGTGTTAATTCATAGTTTTGATGCCTTCAGTGTGAATCTACAATTTTCATAGTCATAAAAATAAAGAAAACTCTTTGAATGAGAAGGTGTGTCCAAACTTTTGGTCTGTACTGTATTTTCTTCAAAAAGCATTTTATATAAAAAAATCAAATTGAAATAAAAAATAAATCTTCTTTTTTTTAAATCATTGATTTTTATCTACCCTGCTTTAAAACCTTTGAAACTAGCATGTACCTATGCTGTCCACATTGTGTATGGGCAGCCTTATATTTGGTAGGAAATAATTGTGGTAAATCTATTCATTTTCATTGTGAGGTGACTTACCATCTAGTCCAAAAGCAAATTTGTGTTTATATTACTCCCCTTTGCAATTCTAGAAGACATTATGTAAACTGTGTTCTTAGTGGAATCTCTCCTGTGAGGAGCTAGACAAATATTGAGTAGTATAGCTGGGGAAATGCAAATCTGCAACTTGAATAAGCAGTTTTATGATTATGGACAGTTTTCTAAAGAGCCTCTGTCAGCATGATCAACCCTATTAAACTAGGCATATTGTCTGGTAGGCTTGGTCATGCTGAGTAAAATTATATATTTCTTTGGTGTAACTTAAAGGGAACCTGTCACCTCCCAAAACCATCCCAAGCCGCCAGCAGTGTGTTTCTGATGATGCCTTTCTTCCTGAAGGCAGATGCAGCAAAAGTACTGAAAACGTTGTTTTATCCCCTGCCCGGCCTCCTTGCTTCAAGTCATGGTAAGCACGTCCCCTTCCCTGCCCCTTCGCTGTGACTGACAGCGCTTATGCAGAGAGTTCGGCAAACCAGCCGAACTGCCAGTCACAGCGAAGGGGCAGGGAAGGGCATGTGGTTACCGTAACGCTGCCTCTGTGACTTCAATCATGTGTGGAGAAGCACGCTGGCAGGGGATAAAACAAAGTTTTCAGTACTTTTGCTGCATCGGCCTTCAGGAAGAAAGGCATCGTCAGAAACACACTGCTCAATACTCTCCCCCTCCACTTTGATTGACAGGGCTAGACAAGGTACCCCTGTCTTCTCATGCCACTGTGCCTACCAATAGGATTTTTTGTAAATATAATTGTAAATCATTGGTGGCAGTGTATTTGGGCAAATTGTGCATTTTGCTAATGCTGTATGGCTCATATTTCAATGTATATGCTCATTGGTGGCTGTGGAGCCTCCGCAGAGGAGAGCAAACGCTGTGCGGAGACAAGAGAACATTTTAAAATCCTGTCGCTTCCCACATAGACTGCAATGATTGAACATTGCAGCATATGGGAGATTCAGCAAATGCTTATCAAGCCCTGCCACAGGCACAGCTGGATGTGAACTTTGCTGTGGCATCCCCGGAGCCTTCAGAAGGCAGGAGGCTGCCATAACAACTGAATGGCTCTCTTGATTTCAGAAAGGGGAAAAGACCGCTCAGATGCTGTGGTCGAAATTGACCACTGTATCTGAGGCTGTTAAATAACTCTGCCTCTGGGTATCTGCTGTGTAAAACAGAAAGCCTCTGGTACTTGTTGCGTCCACTCAGGTTCTGAGCGGGCACCATCTTTGAAGACCCGACTTTTTGTCAAAGTTCAAGAGATAGCCTAGCACATGCCTGAACAACCACTCAGTTCAAGGGCTCCATGGAATATGGGGCCCCCATTCTAATCTGTAGATAGGGAATAACTTTATATTACTGTAATACTCCTTTTAAAGGGATATGTTTGGAATGGGCTGCAAATCGTGTTAAAAAAACAACAACAAAGCATATGTTGTCCTCGCCGATTCTCATCGCTGTCGTTCCAACGATGCAAAGCTTCCCACCGCACACCACTTCCTTTTCCTGCCCTGACACAGCAGAAAATGACTGTGAATGATGTTAAGCGCGTCTCTGGTTGAGTTGGGTCATCGCTGCTTCTAGTGATTGGCTGTGCGGTATTCAGCAGCAGGAGTTCCGTCTGTTTTTGAGTGTTTGCAGCCCGTAACAAGCCTATTTTTCCACTGGAATATCCCTTTTAAGTGTTATCTCATGACTAATGTAAAAACTGAAAATCAGTTTATTACCTGCAATTGCAAAAGTATTCAGATCCAGGTGCTGTAGAATATTTTTCGTGGGACAACCCCTTTAAGGACTGTTAGCAATACTAGCTGATTTTAAATAATAGCGTCTCAAAACACCAATAATAAATAATACTTCCTTCTTTTATTGCTCTATTTCTCTTATATGCTTCTTTAACACTGGTTTTAGAATACTGAAAGGCAAAAACAGTCTGCATAGTAAAGAAACAGGTCTACTCTCCTATTAGCCAAAATGGCACACAAATACTATGCCATTGGCTAATAGGAGAGATCAGAGAATACCCTGGTTCACTTTACATTACTGCGTACTGACAATTTCTTCTTTGTTGGCAGTTTTCTGACATTTCTTTGCAGAATCCAACATTCTGCTGCTGTGTGTGTACTGTACTGTAATTGAATCCCATATCTTTTCCTATGTGTATACAGTTACGTGTTCTGTTGAAAGAACTGGCGGCGTCCACAAAGGATGACTACCATCCCTTTAAGGAGGAGCTGGAGACTACACTAGAACAGTGCTTCTACTGTCTGTATGGCTACCCCAGCAAGAAGAGCAAGGCTCGGTACTTAGAGGAGCATTCTGTGCAACCGGTAACTGCAGGCATTTAACAATTAACTGGCATATTACTTATTAGCCTGGCACCTAAGCGTGTAGGCTCACCTTTGTACTTGTATATTTTAGCAGGGCAGCAGCAGTGGATTTCAAGTTGTTATCCCTGCAGTGCGAGTCTATTTCTTTAAGGAGTTGTCCATCACCAAGTAGTGATGACCATCCTCAGGATGGGTCATGAAAGGGGTCATCCAGGAATGGATAATGATGACCTATCCTCAGGTTAGCTGTTTCAGGGAGCAGCTGGCTCCTGGCAACTCTCCAAGCACAGCGCCGTACATTGCACCGTGGCCATGCGTGGTATTGCAGCTCAGCCCCATTCGCTTCAACGGTGATGTCACATGGCCCAGTAAGAGGTCTCTTCTAACAGCTGATCAGCAGGGGTCTTGTGTCGGACCCCCGCTAATCTGATATTGATAACCTATTCTGAGGATAGGTCATCAATATTAATTACCGGATAACCCTTTTAATATCAGATTATGGGGGTCCAATTCCTGACCACCTTCATTTGAATGGGGATGAGCTGCAGAAAGACCATGTGACCAATGGACATGAAGTCACAGGCTGAGCAAAAGGCCGCAGCATTTGCCGAGCATCTCTGGCCTTTCCAAAAGCCTATCAGCGGGGATGCCAGGATTTGAACCCCCCCAGTGTTTAGATATTAAAGGGGTTGTGCAGTGTCAGGATATTGATGATCTGTCCTCTAGATAGATCATCAATATCAGATCGATTAAGGTCCCATTCCTGGCGCCCTGACCAATCAGCTGTTTGAAGAGGCCGTGGCGTTCTTCAAAGTTTACCTGTATTCTGTCTGCCTTATAGCGGCGATACAGGTTAATTACACTTTCCTCTCCCAGTGTGCACCCCATTTCCCAGGATACTATTCATGAGTTTTCTCTCACTATTCTTTTCTTTTCAATGCTATTAAACCAGTAAACTGTAGTCATTATCACTTCTTCTTTTATATGATGGAACAGAAGGTAAGAAATTGTCTCCTTAGCTTTTATTGAATTGCTCTTTCATATAAACGAGCAAAACCTAAAATATAATAGCCTATAGCAGTGATGGTGAACCTTTTAGAGACCGAGTGCCCAAACTGCAACCCAAAACTCACTTATTTATTGTGAAGTGCCAACATGGCCATTTACCCTGAATACTAATATAACATATCTTTCATGTACTTTATCATTTATCTATAATAGCCTGCCTACATTCAGTGAGCTGTCTGTGCCATTCATAGCATGCCCTGCGCTGATGAATGGCAGAAAAAGTCTAAGGCATAGTGTTACACCTTGGACTTCTTCCAGGGTGCGGGTGCCCACAGAGAGGGCACTGAGTGCCGCCTCTGGCACCCGTGCCATAGGTTCGCCATCACTGGCCTATAGCTATATTTGCTCTTACAGATAAATCTGCAGGGCTAGCATTGCGGGTGACATAATGTGTAATTGCTCTAGACCTGAAGACAGAATGTCTCAGTAAGGTCCTTTTCTCTGCAGGTGGAGTTGCTCTGGGAAGATGCCCTCATTTTGTTTGACTATTTCAAGCCAAAGTCTCTTCCTGAATTTGACAGCTATAAAACCAGCACCGTCTCTGCAGACCTGGCTAACCTGTTGAAAAAAATGGCCACCATAATACCTCCCTCAGATAAACCGAAGCTAAGAATGGACAGTGTGGCAGCTTACATCGAAGGCACAAGCAACAAGGTACAAGTTTAGAGCGTTCTTCTGACTTAAGCCTCATTCACACGTCGGTGTTCCACAGACGTGTGCTGTATGTGTTCTCCACGGACAGCACTTGTCCCCATTCATTTTTTAGCACGGTCCGTGGGTCCATGTTTTAAGCACGGAAGCACGCTCTATTTTGTCCGTGTTCATGGATCCATCATGCTCATTATAAATCTATGGGTCCGTGAAAATCACGGATGCAACAAAGATGCAATCCGTGTTTCACGGATCATTAGGAAGAGATGCTTTGAAAATTTGTTTTCAGCTGTGCAGTGTTGGTGAAACACGGATGGCACGTGGACCCAACACGGATCCTTCATGGACATCTTCACTGAGGTATCACTGACCACCTTTCCACGGATTTAAGCATGGACGTGTAAATGAGGCTTTATTTTGTGCTTTCAGGACTGGATGATTTTTTTTTTTTCCCCCACTACGTATTATTATTTTTTTTTTTTTAGAACTTTGTTTTAGTACTTTAGCACAATAAAAGAAAATAATCTTTATCGGTGCTTTCCAAGAACTAGGAGGTTCCTCTGATCCAAGCAGTGCCAGTGGGACTCTGGCTGTCAATCACAGCCTTACTTCCACTCAGGATTGTACTTTTACTTTGTATTTCATTTAGAAATGATATACTTTTAATTCAAATTTTTCATCATGCATATTATTTCTGCTTGATGTCACTAAATGGTAGCATAGTTCTATGTTTCCAGAGACTGGATAACTCTCCTGATGTCTAGTGACATAGGTGAAGGGTTTGTTCAGTGAGTTAGGCCAGACACGCGCGAGCGAGTTGGATGCGATAAACTCACAGCGCCCTGACCTCCGCTCCTCTGACCGGATTGCACAGCATTAGACCAATTTATACAGTCAGATCCATAAATATTGGGACACCGACACAAGTCTAAAATTTTAGGCTCTATGCACCACCACAATGGATTTGAAATGAAACAAACAAGATGTGCTTTACCTGCAGACTGTCAGCTTTAATTTGAGGGTATTTACATCCAAATCAGGTGAACGGTGTAGGAATTACAACAGTTTGCATCTCTGCCTCCCACTTGTTAAGGGACCAAAAGTCATGGGACAGAATGATGATCATAAATCAAACTTTCACTTTTTAATACTTGGTTGCAAATCCTTTGCAGTCAATTACAGCCTGAAGTCTGGAACGCATATACATCACCAGACGCTGGGGTTCATCCCTGGTGATGCTCTGTCAGGCCTCTACTGCAACCGTCTTCAGTTCCTGCTTGTTCTTGGGGCATTTTCCCTTTAGTTTTGTCTTCAGCAAGTGAAATGCATGCTCAATCGGATTCAGGTCAGGTCAGGTGATTGACTTGGCCATTGCATAACATTCCACTTCTTTCCCTTTAAAAACTCTTTGGTTGCTTTTGCAGTATGCTTTGGGTCATTGTCCATCTGCACTGTGAAGTATCGTCCAATGAGTTCTGAAGCATTTGGCTGAATATGAGCAGATAATATTTTTCAGCAGTCACATCATCAATAAATACAAGAGAACAAGTTCCATTGGCAGCCATACATGCCCACGCCATGACACTACCGCCACCATGCTTCACTGATGAGGTGGTATGCTTAGGATCATGAACAGTTCCTTTCCTTCTCCATACTCTCCACTTCCCATCACTCTGGTACAAGTTGATCTTGGTCTCATCTGTCCATAGGATGTTGTTCCAGAACTGTGAAGGCGTTTTTAGATGTCGTTTGGCAAACTCTAATCTGGCCTTCCTGTTTTTGAGGCTCACCAATGGTTTACATCTTGTGGTGGACCCTCTGTATTCACTCTGGTGAAGTCTTCTCTTGATTGTTGACTTTGACACACATACACCTACCTTCTGGAGAGTGTTCTTGATCTGGCCAACTGTTGTGAAGGGTGTTTTCTTCACCAGGGAAGTAATTCTTCGTAATCCACCACAGTTGTTTCCCGTGGTCTTCTAGTTCTTTTGGTGTTGCTGAGCTCACCGGTGCGTTCCTTCATTTTAAGAATGTTCCAAACAGTTGTTTTGGCCACGCCTAATGTTTTTGCTATCTCTCTGAGTTTGTTTTGTTTTTTCAGCCTAATGATGGCTTGTTTCACTGATAGTGACAGCTCTGTGGATCTCTTGAGAGTTGACAGCAACAGATTCCAAATGCAAATGGCACACTTGAAATGAACTCTGGACCTTTAATCTGCTCATTGTAATTGGGATAATGAGAGAATAACACACACCTGGCCATGGAACAGCTGAGAAGCCAATTGTCCCTTAAAGGGGTTGTCCGGGTTCAGAGCTGAACCCGGACATACCCGATGCGCTCCCGTGCCCTGCGCTAGATCGCGCAGAGCACGGGCTCTTGTGTTTACAATAACACACTGCCGGGCGGTAACTTCCGCCCAGCAGTGTGTTCGGTGACGTCACCGGCTCTGAGGGGCGGGCTTTAGCTCTGCCCTAGCCGTTTTACTGGCTAGGGCAGAGCCAAATCCCGCCCATCAGTGCCGGTGACGTCACCGGGGTTCCTGTCAGCCCCATAGAGAGCCCCGGTACGTCACCGGAACTCTGAAAAATGCCTTTGCCCTGCGCGATTTAGCGCAGGGCAAAGGAGAGCATCGGAGCATGAACTGCTCCGATGCTCATGTCAGGGGGGCTGCCGGGGTGAAAATGGAGGGATGTCCAGGTTCAGCTCTGAACCTGGACAACCCCTTTAACAAGTGGGAGGCACATATGCCAACTGTTGTAATTCCTACACCGTTCACCTGATTTGGATGTAAATACCCTCAAATTAAAGCTGACAGTCTGCAGGTAAAGCACATCTTGTTTGTTTCATTTCAAATACATTGTGGTCGTGTATAGAGCCAAAAATGTTAGAATTGTCGATGTCCCAATATTTATGGACCTGACTGTAATGCTGTGTAACCCTTAGGCCCCTTTCACACGGGCGAGTATTCCGTCCGGATGCCATGCACGAGTTGAACGCATTGCACCTGCACTGAATCCCGACCCATTCATTTCTATGGGGCTGTTCACATGAGCGGTGATTTTCACACATCACTTATGCGTTGCGTGAAAATCGCAGCATGCTCTATTTTGTGCGTTTTTCACGTAAGGCAAGCCCCATAGAAATTAATGGGGTTGCGTGAAAATCGCAAGCATCCGCAAGCAAGTGCGGATGCGGTGCGATTTTCACGCACAGGTTGCTAGGAGACGATCGGGGATGGAGACCCGATCATTATTATTTTCCCTTTATAACATGGTTATAAGGGAAAATAATAGCATTCTGAATACAGAATGCATAGTACAATAGCGCTGGAGGGGTTAAAAAAAAAATAATAATAATTTTACTCACCTTAATCCACTTGATCGCGCAGCCCGGCATCTCTTCTGTCTGTCCTCTGTGCTGTGTGGTAAAAGATCATGTGATGGATCATGTGATGACCGGAGTGACATCACCACAGGTCCTGTTCCTCCACACAGCTAAGATGAAGACAGAAGGAGATGCCGGCTTCGCGATCAAGTGGACTAAGGTGAGTTCAATTTTTTTTAAAAATTTTTTTTTTACCCCTCCAGCGCTATTTTACTATGCATTCTGTATTCAGAATGCTATTATTTTCCCTTATAACCATGTTATAAGGGAAAATAATACAATCTACAGAACACCGATCCCAAGCCCAAACTTCTGTGAAGAAGTTCGGGTTTGGGTACCAAACATGCGCGATTTTTTTCACACGAGTGCAAAACGCATTACAAAACGCACCGGCACATTTTCCCGCAACGCCCGTGTGAAAGAGGCCTTAGAGTCCTGGAGTCTACTGAATTACATTGACATAATGCTGTCAGCTAATGCTGTAATGCAATAGATTTCAGGACTCTCAGGGTTAGGGGTGCATCTGGCCGGGCCCCTGCCGTGGAATTTACTTGGGACAGTCAGGAAGGGGTTAATCTTCTAACTTGTTTAACTCGCTGACATTAAGCTGAGATCTTGAAAATGGTAAGAAATAATATTGAAATTACAGTATATATCTTTCCATAAAACAGAAACCCCCTTCAAATTTGGGCTCTCTATGCTCTCTATACAGAATTGTGGACCTATCTTGTTGGCAATGTTACTAATGTTTGCAGAAACGACAGCCTGATTTCAGCTTCATCATTGATATCTGAAATTAATTGCAGGCGCCACAACTCCCGGAAGGAGCAGAAGACTCACCCGAGGTCGTGAATGAGCTGTTTTACCTTATCGCTGACTACCATTTTAAAAACAAGGAACCGACCAAAGCCATTAAATTCTACATGCATGATATCTGCAAGTGTCCCAACAGGTAAGTCGTTTTTTGTCTTTTCTTAAAATGTATATATCCATTTATAAATGTTTCCGTATTTTAATGTTTAATGTCCTTGTTTACTTCCTACCATTCAAGGTTTGATTCTTGGGCTGGCATGGCCTTGGCAAGAGCAAGCCGTATCCAGGACAAACTAAACTCCAATGAACTGAAGAATGATGGCCCCATATGGAAACATGCCAGTCCTGTACTAAACTGCTTTAAACGAGCCCTGGAAATTGATGCCTCAAACCTGTCCTTATGGATTGAATATGGCACAATGTCTTATGCGCTCCACTCGTTTGCTTCCCGACAGCTTAAACAGTGGGCGACTGAGCTGTCCTCTGAGGCGGTGGCACATGTGAGTTGCTATATGACGTTTTATAATACTCAAAATATACAATAATACTACGATCGTTATTTTAGTATAATTCAGCATGAAAAACGAGTTAATTTACTTTGTTACACAAATGTGAGCTATTCTCTTTGCGTCATTATGATGGCAACCCCTGTAGAGTAATGTGCACGTCCGCCCACAGAGCTGGTCACACATGCTGTAATAGGGAGAGAGATAAGCAGAAAGGCCATGCCCCCTGATTTGTGATAAAGTGAGAGGAACTGCAGCAGAAAGGACACGCCCCTGGGCTTGTAGCTTGAAAATAATCTACCTTAGCAACTAGAGCAATGAATGGGGATAGCGTTGCCTCCATTTGTGGTACAGGGCTGGTTTTACTATTTTTAGTAAGGTATTGTCATGTACTATATGATGTCTGATTTTCATTTCTTATATCAATCATGTCATAACCCCTCTAAAAAGTTAGATGTAATCACACAGTAAAATACATTACCCAGACTACTTTGCACCAATAAGGCACTCCTAAACATAAAAATACATAAAATAATTGTTGGAAAAAAGGCAGTGATTTTATTCTAGTGCTTCTTCTAAAGAGGAAACTTATTTGATCTGTGTGTCAGATTTAGGCCAGAGGCTGCAGACATTATATTGTGTCTGGATATTTAAAGGGCTTATCCTACAAACAGTATGCATTACCTGTCCACGAGACTTGTTGGGGACCCAACCACTGTAGACGCAGGTCGAACCCACAGTGATCCGACATTTATTACTGGGATAAATACTGCTCATGGTATAACCCCATTAAAGTGCTGACACATTAGTTCCCAGATATGAGCAGGCATCTTGAATACACATCACAATAAATCATTTCCACAGAAAATTGCCGCCTTTGCTTCTTTGTTGGCCGAAAATGCTGGCATGTTTGGCAGATCTTCACAATTGTGGTCGGACTCTCCAGCAGTAAAACCTAAAGAGCTTACTGTCCCTACATTGGACATATTGATTTTGTTTTAGTGAATATAAACGGTTTAAAAGGGGTTTTCTGTGATTCTCATATTGCTGACCTATCCTCAGGATGGATAAAAAAGAAAATGGCTGCACACCATTATACATACAAACAATAGAGCTAAGAAATGGGGGTCATTCTAAATAAAAGTGGTATAATACCTACTATAAATAAGTCAATGGAAGCTCTTTGCGCACATATTTGCTCAAAACTGTGTCGGGCCCATCTACCAGGCGTCAAGGTGGCTTCCGCAGATGGGTCCCTAACACTAGTATACTGCCTCCTCAGGATAGGTCATCAATACCACAATATCAGATTATTGGGGATCCACACCGATCAGCTGTTTGAAGAGGTTGCAGCGCTCCAGTAACCAACATTGGATAGCGGCTGTGCTTTGCATTGCAGCTCAGGTCCTTTCACTTGAATGGGACTGAGCTGCACCTAGGCCTCGTGATTGATGAACGTGACATCACTAGCATAGGAAGAGGCCAGAGTGCCACGGCCTCTTCAAACAGTTGATCGGTGAAGGTCCTGGGAGTCGGATCCTGTCTATCTGATATTGATGGCCTATCCTGAGGATAGGTCATCAGTATAAAAATCCCAAACAACCCCTTTAAAAATCTCTGTCAGATGCTTTATCTACTGCTTCTATATAGTCTTCCTGTCATTTCAGTGAGAGGGATTAATCATTTCAGCATAATCGGGCTCCAAGGAAAGCTCTGCCAGACTAAATTTGGAGCAACATTTGGTCGATTTCAAGTTGAAGAGAAAATACACAAACTTGGGCACAGTCTTTGAAGTTCCTAGCAGTTGTTGGAAAGATTGCTGATTTAGTATCCCTTAGGGGGTGATGCTATGGGTGCTGACAGTTTGTGCAGATTTAGATTGTATATTTAGATCAGAAGCTTCTCTGAATGGGATAGACTTTTATAGTACAGTGTGTCAGCGAGGTCGGAATTTGTCAGCGCTATATTTACGATCTACCAGAGATATCCTACTTTAACGACCCCATAGTTATAGGTAACTTTATAAAACGTCTTAAAGGGAACCTGTCATATTTGATAATCTAACTAATTATATACAATCATTAACTACTAAAAAGTGCCTTAGATGTGTTCACTTACTGGTGGGACAGATGGTTACCTCATAATATACACACAAAGATGCCGCATGCTAATGAGCTGATTCGAGTCCGGCGTGAGGTCATTGAGTCCAGCGTATATTTAATTCAGAGCTATGGCCTCTCCCCTGCCCACCTGCTGCTGGTTCATATGGAAAATAACTGTCAATCAGCAGCAGGTGGGCGGGGAGAGTCAGGAGCTCATGAATATTCATGACTCATCATTATCAGCTGGAGCTTTTACATACAAGATGGTGGCAGATTGACTGGGTCAATTAAAGAAAGTGACCCAGCATTTTGCTAAGCGAATCAGTCACTTATTTATGTTGTCCTTAGTTAGGACACCATAAAACTGGTGACAGGTTCCCTTTAAGTATGCATTTCTTTGCAATTGCACCACTCAGACTTGTCATTATGTCATTCACATGACTTTTATGTTAACATTTCTAATTCGTTTCTAGAAAACTCCTTTCCTATAGCATCAATGTTATACAGTATAATGCTGTGATTTATGGTCTTGATTAATATTAAGGTTATTGTTTTGCTTTATTTGCAGTTGAAAGAGCGTCGGAATAGCATGCTTGAGACAGCCAAGCAGTGTTTCACCTCCGCTTCCCTCTGTGAGGGAGACGGTGATGAAGAAGAATGGCTAATTCACTATATGTTAGGCAAAATCTGTGAAAAGCAAAAGGTGGCTCCAGAGTTGTATCTGCTGCACTACAAGCAAGCAGCACACTACCTGCATGAGGAAGCTGCTCACTATCCTAAGAAGATTCATTACCATAACCCTCCCGAGTTAGCCATGGAGGCTTTAGAGGTAAGAAGGGGTTAATATTGATTTTAATGGCTTTTCTCCTTAAAGCGGTTTTCCCTTTTCAGACAATGCGGGCATATCGCTATAATATTCCCCTGCTGTCTGATAGGTGCGGGTGTCAATGTTGGGACCCACACCTACACCGAGAATGGAGCCCTGAAAGTTGTGGAGGGCGCACTTTGCATGCACAGCTGCCCTCCGTTCATTTCTGTGGGGCCGCCGAAAATAGCTGAGCGTCGGCCCCATAGAAATGAATGGGAGTGGTGGCCGCGCAAAAGTGGTGCGCTCCCATTCAATACTATGGGGAGAGCGTTTGGTGGTGGCCGGACCCGGGGAAACCCAGGGTCCTCCAGCTACCATCTTCCCCATTCCATACTCGTGTAGGTGCGGGTCACAGAGGTGGAACCCGCACCTATTAGACAATGAGGGCATATCCTACTGATATGCCCCCATTGTCTCAGATGGGAATGTGGCCGAAAGTGACCCATAGTTTAAACTTTGGTTTTATGTTAAATGTATTTTTGAAGAATTTTGGGTATTTTTATAATTTAAATTTTCCATGTCATTATCTATAAAAAAAAAATCCTAAAATCTTCCAGTTTTCACACTGGCCACTAAGCCTAATTATAGCTTTACAGATCATTTTTCAGCAGTCACCTCATTATCATTATAGACAATTGCTGTGACAAATACCACCTCTATATACTGTATATATATAAATATACAGAGATGGAGAGATAAAACAGGATCTACCATTTGCAGTAGGTGATTCTCACAGCTTATCTACTCCCTCCTGACATCTGGACAGGTCAGAGCATGGTTAGAAAAACTTGCCATAGAAGTCAATGAGGTCATCTCCTGTCCTGCTGTCCATGCCACCATGGGCCCTACTATGGCCCATGGTGGCTGCTATAAAGCATATCTCTAAATGCGGTTTAAAAACGCTGGCATTCTCCGTTAGTCGCACGGAGCAACTAAGTTACCCAAATTCCTTGCCTCCTTGAAGGCATCTGTAGAGGAACGTGTGATGTCACACTGAAGATCCTTTTGGGAAAACCTGCTGGCTCCCCCACTTGTGTGCTAGCCGCCGGGCGGGGCTGCGCTGCTACAGGTAGCAGCTGAACATTACTAGGACTGTGCATTTCTCTGTGCTTGGAAGGAACTCCAGGATTGCAGTAACGGCAAGTATATTGTCAGTATTATCATACTAAGCAGGTAGTCTCTCTGTCGGTGGTACGATCGGGATGTAAGGATGTAGTGAAATATATATGATTATCCAGGGATATACTCCAAATCAGTAGGTCCACGTGAGTATTTATTATAGTGTTTTGAAGAAGGGTTTTCAATACAGGGTAAGAGGCAGGTACAATATTTTAATACTCAGCAGCGACTGCTATAGGGTTGTATTTTATTTCTTCTTTACTTCTCTTTGGTATCTAAGAACGCGAGCGCAGGTGTGATTTTATTCATTGAATACTTAGTAGTAAGAAACACAAGTAGCGGCAGTCCCCATAATGTTCACTTTGCAGCTTTATTGGAATTAAAAAAGGATCGGACGCAGGCACTGCACAAAAATCAGGCAACAGCCGTTTTGCGCACCTTGCGCTTTGTCAAGCCCTGACAAAGCACAAGGTGCGCGAAACGGCTGTTGCCTGGTTTTTGTGCAGTGCCTGCGTCCGATCCTTTTTTAATTCCAATAAAGCTGCAAAGTGAACATTATGGGGACTGCCGCTACTTGTGTTTCTTACTACTAAGTATTTATATGAATCTTTTGAGCAGAGCACCACCGAATATCGCTTTTGATCCAGTGCTGATAAGGGTTTATTCAGATTGACCACACATCGGGTAGAGTAAAAAAATCTGCAATTAGAAAATAAAAACAGATAGGATACCGTAGGTGTCTCTCTGGTTTTAACTGGCAGAAAAAAAATTTGACACATTCCCTTTAATTCCCTTTCGTTGTCGTCATACTGCATGGGTGGCTGTTTCTGACCGCAGCTATTAGCAATAATGGTTTCAGTCCTGAGAGAGCCATTTCCATCAGCAAATTAGTGAGAGGGTAATTTGATTATGAGGTTGAGTAAAAACGCATTTCGATTTTTCAGGAGATTTTAGAAAGGGATTTCTTATACGTTCTTTTAAACAGAGGTTCTTGGATGCTGCTTTGATGATTATTTCCTTAAAATGGTTGTTTATACAGTATATGGGGCAGAATGGGCTCAACACAATCAGGAAGTGTCAGGAGAGCCATTCGCTCACTGAGGTGGGCACGCATCTCCTAGCATTTCCTGTGTGTCAAGCCAAGATCGTGGGGAGCCAATAAGCGTCAGAATGGCTTCAGAGTGGAAGCAGTGAGGCGAGTCATTTTGTTTTTTTAGCCCATTCAGTCCAATATACAGGGTGTCCCACAAAAAAGTATCCTGCCTCCAGCTATAGTATGACAAGATGAACGAGCAAGTGGATTGTTTATTTTTTTTTTAATTACCCACAAGTCACTAAAAATGCTAAAAGTGGTCCCCGTTCACGTCTCTGCATCTTTGGGCACGTTGGATTATGCTGGCTGGTACGGCTAGTGATGCTGCGGATGGTGTTTGTAAGGTTTTCCTTGAGTTCATCCAGGGGATGTGGATTGTTGGAGGACACTTTCTGGTTTAAATTTCCCCACAGATAAAAATCGCTTGTGGACAAGTCTGGGGAACGTGGTGGCCATAACCCCTTGGCCCCACAATCGCTATTCACTGCTCCAGGGAGAACGCCATCTTTCTGACACAATAGGCCACTTTCATCAAACTGAATAGATGCCCATAGCAACCAATCAGAGCTCAGATTTTATTTCCTTTAGGGCTCTGAAAAAATGAAAGCTGAGCTCTGATTGGTGGTTATGGACAACTAAGACAGATTTACTATTATGCAGTTTGATTTGGAGATATCGGAGGCGGACTACGGTTTCGTGGGCCACCCTGTATAAAAATGTACCTCCTTTAAGTAAATTTCTGGAACAAGCTTCCTGCAAATGGAGTTGTTGACTTCAGCAAAGTGAAAGCTAACCTGGGAAAGCCAGTGACTGTTTTAAAACTCTCTGTTTGAGACTACAGGTGTACAAGAAATCTAAATTTAAGAAGACTTGCATACTCTCTCTGTTAGGTCTATTTCCGTCTCCATGCGTCAGTCTTGAAGCTGCTGGATAAAAACGACCAGGAACTAGATTCTAAAATGTTGTTCACCGTTATGAAGGAAGCCACGGAAGGGCCATTTGCTAAGGGAGAGGAGAAAAATGCACCAAAACCAACCGAGAAGTATGTTTTCTTTGTATAGATATGACTGTATTTCCTTTTATATACATGTGTACACTACTAGTTAATACTCTGCATAGCCCATCACTGTTTCTGTCTGTCCTTGCTGCGCCCTGCTAAACCCTGGCACAGCACATTGGTGCAGGGTATCAAAGGTTTCAGCGCAGCGGGCACAGGTAGGAGCAGCTATGTGAGCTGTTGTCAGTACGGTACTTACTGCAGAGCAGATTGTAGAACACAGAATCCATGCACCGCATACATGGGTACAATGTACGGATTCTGTATGTTCTACAGTGAAAAGCGCTGTAGAGTGGACTGAACTTCAGGTGCCTGTTTTGCTAGAAAAGTATTTGTAGCAATGTAAACATTTTTCGGAAGGTTTAGTACACTTTAACAATTTGTGCACCAGAAATTTGTCACAATTAGACCCGAAATCTACTGTACAGCAGCTCCTTGCTGGTATAGATTTCATTTTCTGACGCTGGGACTGCATTTTATGACATAAGAAGTGCCAGTAATGGTGTGCTTTATGTTCCACTTAAATTACACACCTTAAAGGCTATGGATACACGTTCAGGGCAATATTTTTATGATTGCATTTCTTTTTTCTTTTTGGGCAAAAGATAATTTTTTCAATTGGTCATTAAAAAAAAATCTGCCATTTTTGAGCTACAGGGGTTAAAAAATCTGTCTGTTTAGAGTATCACTTTTAAGTCCTGTAAGCTGACAGCTCATGTATTATCTCTGATCTCCTAACCTTATAAACACTCATTATAACTTAATTTATCAAACTAATAAGGATATGGGTTAAATGAGTGTTTGTTTATGAGGTCAGGAGATTAGAGATAAGGCTTCACATGAGATGTCAGCCGATGGGACTGAGAAGTAATACTCTGCAAAGAAACTGACTTTTAACCCCTGTATCTCAAAAATGACTCGAAATGTTTAATATGGACCAACTGAAGAAATTATTTAAACCCAAAATGAGTGAAATACAATCATCAAAAATTGCCCAGAAGGTGTCTATAGCCTTGAAAGAGGTTCTTCATCTAAATAAATGTTATTAAAGCTGAATGGTAACAAATGTTGGGATGAGGAAAGGAATGACGTGACTACCGAGAATGTGCTTTTCCCCTTTTCTGCTGTCATCACAGGCGTTGAGTTTAGCACCTGAATTATTAGAGATGGGCTAGTATTAGGTGTGCTCTGCCTAACAACTGCACTTTTTTGAATAATCCCATTGACCTGCATTGGGTCATGATGATATCCGTTTTAAAGACCGCACGCTGAAGAAAATGATGCTTAAAGTTGCCTGCTTCAGACAACCACTATTCACAGGCCCTGTTAGGGCATTAGTGTATCACACAGTACCCCCTCTATTAGCTATAGTGGAGTGAAACTACAAAGGGCTGCCCCTTCTTTTCTCAACAAGCAGCCCTGTGCATCTTCCAATTGGTCCCAGTTCCCACACTCCTGGTAAATAGCACATTTTGGCCAGCCAGACATTGCTGCTGCAGGGGAACATACATATGCCCTAATCTTAAAGGGGTTGTCCAGGTTCAGAGCTGAACCTGGACATCCCTCCATTTTCACCCCGGCAGCCCCCCTGACATGAGCATCTGAGCAGTTCATGCTCCGATGCTCTTCTTTGCCCTGCGCTAAATCGCGCAGGGCAAAGGCATTTTTCTGAGTTCCGGTGACATACCGGGCTCTCTATGGGGCTGACAGGCAGCCCGGTGACGTCACCGGCACTGATGGGCGGAATTTGGCTCTGCCCTAGCCAGTAAAACGGCTAGGGCAGAGCTAAAGCCCGCCCCTCAGAGCCGGTGACGTCACCGAACACACTGCTGGGCGGAAGTTACCGCCCGGTAGTGTGTTATTGAAAACACAAGAGCCTGTGCCCTGCGCGATCTAGCGCAGGGCACGGGAGCGCATCGGAGCATGAGATGCTCCGATGCCAGGCTCAGGAGGGCTGCCGGGGTGAAAATAAGGGTATGTCCGGGTTCAGCTCTGAACCCGGACAACCCCTTTAAAGCGATGATCTCATTCATTAAATGGCTCATTGACTTCAATGTTGTTTTTTGCTTAAGTTTCCCCACACTGTCCCATCAAAAGAAAAGAGGACTCTTTCTCAGTTCCCCTGGTGATAATAGCTGATCGCTGGGGACCTGTTGTGTTCTAAGAGGTTGTTCAAGTTAGACAAGCCCTAAAATGGGGTTTTCCCCATAAGACTTATTGCCTTTTATATAATCCATAAAAAAAAAAAAAATCAGCTGCTTCTGTGTTACAAATTTACCTGAAACCTGTGTCTAAAATCAAGGAGACCATTTGGAGAACTGTATTTCATCTTGCACAATATGCTGGTCAAGTCTGGCCAGTTTATCTTTACTGCTTTCTTCTCCAAGATGTGCAATAGGTTCCTCTGCGCACATGTAGAATACAGTTTCTTTTGGAATAGTAGATTCTCTCTGGTCACTACTGAGCATGCCTTGGCCATGCCCTTGAATTGACGTATGTGATAAAGAAGTCTGACACCTCTGCAAACTTCTTCAAATAAAAGTCTCTTGTCTCACGGAGTGCAGACTTTTAATGTAGAGTGTTAACTGGAAAATAGAAATGCGCTGACTGCAGCCACGAAGAATGGTCAGCAAAGTCTGGCTTCTTACCACAACCAAGGGGCTTTTCCGCCATTTGTTTCTGGCCCCCTGCCACTTGGGCATTTTTCTTACACGTTACCATCAGGGGTTAAATGCATCATTAACTACAAGGGTTATGTTGTTAGGGTGCTGTCTCTGACAATCTCAGCTGCTTTATCTGAAGGAGGCTTCATCCTGGTGCCTCCTTAGTATCAGAATGGCAGTACCAAGCTCATACCACAAATTCCGTTCTAGCACATCTAGATACAAGTAACCCTTCTTTAAAGGGCTCACTACTTTTATAGCATTAGAACAGGCTGACCTGTGTTCTGGGTAGCAGAATTGATCTGTCTTGGTCCCATCCCAATATGGGGTGTTGTCCTTTCACCTAGAATGTCCGGTGTCTGTTCTCCCTGCTGCTACCACATCCTCTGCTTTGATTGACATTTCCAGGCACTGTGAATGCCATCACGTCTGGCACTGACTTCCCAAATTCTCGCATGTGCTCCATGTGGTTCAGTAACTGACGCAGGCGCAGTGTAGAGTAGAACTGCCGACCAGCCTCTTCCCTGAAGTAAGCCTGGGGCAGTAATTGAACTTGACTAAGCATACGCAAGACTTAATGAGAGGTCAGGGCCAGGCGCAATGATGTCTACAATGCTTGGAACTAGCAATCAAAGTGCTGCGGGCGCGGCAGCGGCAATGAGAACAGATCCTCCAGGGGTATAAGCAATGCTCCGTTGCTCGTAGAGGCTCATTTGCATATATTAAGACTTCATTTTAGGATTAAAGGGTTTGGAAACCCCCTTTAAAGGGAACCTGTCACCAGGATTTGATGTATAGAGCTGAGGACATGGGTTGCTAGATGGCCGCTAGCACATCCACAATACCCAGTCCCCATAGCTCTGTGTGCTTTTATTGTGTAAAAAAAACTATTTGATACATATGCAAATTAACCTGAGATGAGTCCTGTATGTGAGAGGAGTCCGGGACAGGACTCATCTCAGGTTAATTTGCATCTGTATCAAATCGTTTTTTTTTACACAATAAAAGCACACAGAGCTATGGGGGCTGGGTATTGTGGATGTGCTAGTGGCCATATATCAGCCCATGTCCCCAGCTCTATACACAAAATCCAGGTGACAGGTTCCCTTTAAAAAGGCTGAATTGGCACAGAGATGGGGAATAAGAAGGCCTGGCAGGACTGAAACTGCTTTACTCTAACAATTACCAGCATATTATTTAGGTGGGGAACCTTCTAACTTCTTAAGTACTTGACAATTATATCTTATTTATTTTTGTTATTGTGTCTTTTGCCTGTGCTCACAAATTAGGGAGAAGCATAGCACTTTGGATGAAGATTCTCACTCTTCCGCGGGGACGATGCCCGG
Organism: Bufo gargarizans; assembly: GCF_014858855.1. Classification (NCBI taxonomy): domain Eukaryota; kingdom Metazoa; phylum Chordata; class Amphibia; order Anura; family Bufonidae; genus Bufo; species Bufo gargarizans. The sequence continues at coordinate 539,812,938 of NC_058080.1, read as the reverse complement.
CCCTGGGAATTCCATTCCTTTCTCCTCTGGTCCAGGTCTGACATCTCCACCTTACACAGCCACTCCGATTGACCACGATTACGTCAAATGTAAACCCCCCCGTCATCAGGCCACGCCGGACGGTACAGTCCCCCCTTCTCAATACCACCAGCGCTGGGCAAACCTCTGCTGGGGAGATGTGTTCAGGGGAGCATCTTCTGACCATCACCTACAGCTCTGGCTGGCACATTGGGTGACAGGGAAATGTTGCTGCTCACTAACCCGCTCCTTACCCCTCTCGGCTGGATGCATTTATAGGGCTTCTGTTGCTGCATATGCCAAACCCAAACGGGACTGTTTTAAATTACTAGTTTATAGCATTTTATAGCAAAATATTTTTTACAGGAAAAAAAAAAAGATTATGTTGGACAAAACTCGTGATTAAGGTTAGCTATCTCACTTCAGGTCTTTGTGTAGGTGAAGAATAGAATACCATGCTTGAATGCCTGTATGAAGGAAATTTATTTAGGTGGAAGGTCAGCTGTATAGATCTTTATTTTAGCTTATCCCATAGTAATTGTTACTGGTAGAGTTATCCACATTTTATATTCTGTGTTTCCAAAGGTGGTCCTTGTCCCGTTTGGAGGCGGCTCTCACTGTCCTGAATGCCCCTTTCCTTCTGGCTGGTGGGGGGAACGATGCATGCTGATGGATTGGATTGTCCTCTTGCTTGGCCTAGTACAATTAATGTTCTTCTGCAAAATTATGAGATCCAAAGTGCTTTCAGACAATCATAAAGTGCCTATGAAAGATTTCCAAATCAAATACCTACGTCACTTGACCCATCATTGTGATCTGAAGGTCTCCTTTATGAATTTCAGACATCCAAATCTCCTTAATATTATTTTACTTATAATTTCAAGCCATATGTTACGGATTTTTCCCCCAGTTCTTTAATTTACTGAACTGAAGGATCATGCTACTGGTGGGATTTGCCAGTAGGCCATTCTAAGACATGGACAAGTGCCACCACAGTGTGAAACGTTGCTGAGCTGGGCAATACAATTCTGTACTTTTCGGAAAAAGTCACCTGTAGACTTGGCCTCGATTACCCCCTTCTGCCTGATTGTTTGCATCTTTCACAAGGGGATCCAAACCTGTACTTACCTTTTGTTCTTTACCTCCCTGCTTTAACCGGCTGCTTCCAAGCTTAGCCTGCTTGTACTGAGCGATAGAAGATGTATTTGACAGTGATATCAAATAGATGTTTTAGAAATGTATTAGGAACGTGTATGTACCGTAGTTGTTTTTGTCTTTACCGTGGCCTTATCTTATATAACGTATATAAACATTATTTTTTTATTTGAAAGTTTATGTTTACATTTCTGACACACTTAGGTCTCTATTTTACACTTTGTACATCGATCAGCCATAACTTTAAAACCTGATACACCATTGTTTAGGTACCCTTCAAGTCCTGAAAGTTACGAGGTGGGGCCTCCATAGCTACTTGTTTTTCCACCATATGCCACAGGTTGCTTGATCGATTGAGATCTGGGGAATTTGGAGGCGAAGTCAACACCTTGAACCCTTTGTCATGTTCCTCAAAACATTTCTGAACAAGTTTTGCAGTGTGTCAGAGAGCATTATCCTGTTGAGAGGCCACTGCTGTTAGGGAATATCATTGCCATGGAGTAGGTGTACAACAATTTCTAGGTAGGGGGTACCTAATTTTTCAGACCAAGCCAACTTCATCTCACAAAAACCTATTACAGTTAGTTCCCAAAAATAAGTTGTATTTCTACGGAATAGATAAATCTGAGCTTGAGTCCTCTGAGGAAAGTAGGTGAGCACATCTATTGGGCACATCAGAAATTGTCACTTGTAGCCTATATCCTTGGGTGAAGCCTCCCTTCAGGTACAGATAATAATGAACCCCCTTGTGTACACATACTGTACATGCTTATGATGTGAAAACTTCTCCTGCAATGTGTTTGCAGAAGTGCTCTATGGAGAAGTTATTCATTCCCATTAATATCTCCCCTCATGTGACTTACCCTCTAATTTCCCTATTACTGATGCACCTTACAGACTCTTGTATTCAAAACCATTGTTAAATATGTTGTCTCAGCTAATCCCCATCAGTCCTACGTCAGCTTAAAGGGGACCTGTCACCTCTCCTGACTTATACCTCTATGTTGTGCTGTCCCTTGTTATTCGTGCTAGAAGTGTATTAATGAATTCAAAGCAGTCTGACGTTCAAGGGGTTTTCTGAGATTTTTATACTGGTGACCTATCATAAGTATCTGATTGGTGGGGGTTTGACATCCGGGACCCCCAGCTGGCGCTCCTGTGATCGCTGCGGCCTTCTCCCTCTCACTTTTCCTAGCCTGAGTGACGACATGTTCATGTGTCACATGGCCTAGGCTCAGCTCAGCCCCATTCATGTGAAAAGGGACTTTGCCCCATACCAATCACAGCTGCTATACAATGTACAACGCTGTGCTTGGTGAGCTTCAAGAAGGCAGCAGTGCTCACAGGAGTGCCGGTGCCTTCTCAAAACAGCTGATCGGTGGGGGTCCTGGGTGTCAGACCCCCAACGACCTGATACTGATGACCTATCCAGAGGGTAGGAAATCAATATAAAAATCGCAGAAAATCCTTTTAAGGTCCAACTGTGTGTAACCAGTTATGGGTGTGTCCCTGTACAGTCTGGCACTGGCAGCGCTGATTGGATAGTGTCATACTATGCACACCCCCAAGAGGTAATATCCCGAGGGCCCTTTATTGCTAAACTGCTAACAGTAATAATAAAGGAATGGCACAACATAGTCATAAAAACAAATTTTCCCAAATTGTTATTTTTATTGGGAATGCAAGTAGTTACTAAAACAGACGTGTTAGGGGAAGTAACAGGTCCTCTTGGTCCTCTATGCAGACAGCCTTACATTTAGCCTACAGCATCTTTTGCAGGACATTAAAGGAGTTGGCCACCTTTTGGGTCTTTTTCTGCAAACCCTCCTCCTGGCTAGACCTGTACCTCCTCCCGCAGCTGGGTCCCGGCTCCTTCACTCCCTGTCCTTTGCTGCCTCAGTCCGGTCCCCTGCTGTAAGCATCTGCTTTGATGTTGCTGCAGCCAGTTGCTGGCCGCAGTAGTGACCTGCTCCCATTGGATCGCATGGCCAATTGACATGATGGAAAAGGAACGCCCAGTGCGGGGGGGGGCATTTGCCCAAAAACCTCCAAAAGGTGGCCATCCCCTTTAATGGCCGACCATGTAATAAGTGGTAGACTAGGTGTGCCAGAGCAATTGCCACTTTTGTTAAGTCTCGTAGAGATGCATCCCAAAAGAGAGACTCCATTCAATGATTTTTATTTGGAATGGGGTTGTCTTTATGAGACAGCCACTTAAAACTGGATGTACACATTAGAGCCACTAATAATCTTATCTGTATGGGTAAAGAATGCTTGTGCCCATATGAGATACGCCTTACCAGAGGGGTCTGGCAGTGGTACATTGCCCTACAGTAGATATACATGCTTCTCCAGTACAAATATGCACATTTATGGCGGAGTCTGAGGAGACAGCGGTTAAGATGTTAACTGCTTTGCATTACGTACCTTGTAAAGGTACTGGGTTATCCTGAATCCGAGCTGTATTCTCAACTGTACTTGTTGACAAGCTTCTTAACAAACATTTCTGTGACCTTAGCTAAGCTCTTATAATGTAGTGGGAGAATGCCTTTATATTCATCAGATTACCGTATAAAGTCTGCTGTAAAGCTTGCATTTCCCAGAAAAGTCGGCCTGATTGAAAACATTGAGAAAGCAAGAAATGCTTGGAGATTTTTATCTCTGAAGCCTGCAGAATTGTGATTGCAGCTCTGAACTATAATACAGACTGTAATGCAATGCAGTTTATTCACCATTTATTTATGCACATTACAGGGATTTCCAGGAGTTAGATATTGATGACTTAGCTTTAGGATAGGTCTTTAATATCTGTTTGTGGGGGGCTGGCTCCCAGCACCCCTGCCGATAAGTTGTTTGCAGAGGCCGTGGTGCTGAGCACTGTGGCCTCTTCCTAGACCAATGATGCCTGGGCTGCAAAACCAAGCACAGCTGCTATACAATGAGCATCGCTGTGAAGAGGCTGCACCCCCCCATATGCGAGAGCTGCGTCCGTTTAAACTGCTGATTGGCAGGGATGCTGGGAGTCGGATCCCCACCAGTCAGATATTGATGACCTATCCTGGAGAACCCCTATAAGGCTCCTTTCAAAGTGAATGGGACCAGAGTGGAATTCCGGCGGCACTCGTGGTCTAGCGTTAGCACAGATTCGGCAGCCTGCCGTAACCCTGCTTACGCTAATGTGAAAATAGCCTAATTCTGTAACTACATTGTAAAATGTTGTTCCAGTGTATTATAGGCCTTCAAGAAATACCCAGGGCAAACCAGTGCACTACCTTATGCCTACAGCAGGGCCTGAGTTGGTGAGGCGTTATTGAGGAATTTTAATAATGCCAAAGGGGAATCTCTGTACCGTCACCTGAGGGACTGCAGTTTGCAAACCACCTTTTGCACCTCACTCTACAAGGGACTTAGTGGGAAAGGGTCATAAGATGCACCAAAAGCAACCCAACCAGCAGGTGGTGTAAAGGTCTGAAGGTTTATCATCCAGCATCAGCCACTTTGATAAGTTTGGTGCATCGTTAGAGTGTCTCTTCTGGCGCTCCAACTGTTCTGAAACTTCAACTCCCAAAAGCCTCTTTTTACTTCTATGGGAGTAACAAGAACATCTGAGCAAGTGTGTCTGCTGGGAGCTGTAGTCTCACAGCAGCTGTACTGCTGGAGCTTGCTGACCCCTGGTCTAGTCGTTTACACGGTCTAAATATTAGATGGCTTTAGTAAATCTGTCCCAGTATAACAGTTCTGCCCAAAGCATTCCAGCAATCAGGTCAATACACCATCAAAAGGATTCAGGAATTCCATCAAACCGAACGTATAAGGTTACTTTCACACTCTCGTTTTGGGCGGATCCGTCATAGATCTGCAAAAACGGGTCTGTTACAATAATGCAACCGCATGCATCCGTCGTGAACGGATCCGTTTGTATTATCTGTAACATAGCCAAGACAGATCCATCATGAACTCCATTGAAAGTCAATAGGAGACTGGTCTGTTTTCTGTGGTGCCAAATTGATCCGTCCCCATTGACTTACATTGTGTGCCAGGATGGATCCTTTTGGCTCAGTTACTTCAAGCAGACAGCAAAACGCTGCAAGCAGCCTTTTCGTGTCTTCCTCCAGAGCGGAATGGAGACTGATCGGAGGCAAACGGATGCATCCTGAGCGGATCCTTTTCCATTCAGAATACATTAGGGCAAAACTGATCCGTTTTGGACGGCTTGTGAGAGCCCTGAACGTATCTCACAAACGGAAAGCCAAAACGCCAGTGTGAAAGTAGCCATTATAGATTTTAACCTCTCCTGTGATGTACCCTGAAAATCATTGAAAAAAAAATAAGTGTAGTGCATGTAACTATGTTTCATTTCATGCATGTCATATGTTTGGGTCTTTACATTATGTAATTTTTGTTAGAATGTATAAAAACATTCCAATACGTGTTGCCTTTTGTCACGGAGCACAGTCTTAACTATTCTGTCCATTCATCTAACAATCTATGTCCCATGTCTATCTAGGTCTTATAATATTGGAGCTAATAATTCTCTGTACCTAATGTAAGTGAAAAGGCTTAATGTTATATAAATGGAGGATACCAGGTGATGTTGAAAGGATGTCTGTTGAATTGTCCTTCCCTGTCCCTTGTCCTTTGCTCTTGCTGCTTCTTGTCACTGCTTGCTGGTGGAGGGGTGTCTATGAGCTGGCTACGTGACTGATGGCATGTCTCCCTTCTCTTAGAACGCAGCCAGGACAGTATGGTGGTTGTCCTTTCAGACTGTAGCTCAACACAGGACACATTTCCTGAGCCAGCCAGCTCGCAGGACAGCACCAGGGGACTCTACTTGGAAAAGAAGTCCAGTTTATCTCACAGTACATCACATGGCAGAGATGTCCAGCTAGCAGCAGATGAGAAAGGTAATCTACGTCAAGAAGGTGGCTTGGCTACCTAGAACCATGATAGTTTTTTTTATCTGCCTCACTCTTGGTCATCTTTTAGTTTTTTTTAAATGTACAATGCATACATTCAGTGGAAACTAATATATATTCCCCTGTGGTAGATACTGTATGTACATCAGGTTGTATCAAACTCCCGCAAGGTATAAGGATTGCTACTAAATCTTCTGTCTTGTGCACTCCAAACTTGCAGGAAGGACAGAAGAACAAGCGGAACAACCAGAGACCCCTAGCTCACTGGAGCTGAAGGTTTCTCCTGAAGTTCAGACTTCCCCCACCTGCAGCACTCCTATAAGATCCTTACCACCCCCTTTCCCATTAGGAGATCCCAAAAAGAAACTGGAATCAACAGGAGATATGTCAGAGTACCCCCAATGTCTGCCTGAAGGTGCTGAAGAACAGCGCAAAGTCTTAATTGAGCAGTGCATCACTGCCTTCAAGTTATGTCTAAGCCGTTTCCCCCAGCACTACAAAAGCCTGTACAGGTTGGCTTACCTGTATACTAACGGCCATACTCACCAGGTAAGATCTGTGGAAGGCTCATTAACATAACATAGGGTGTTCATGCGTACTACTGCGTTACAAATGCTATAGTGCATTATCCCAGTGCTCTAGTGTGTACTGGCTTCGATTTAAGAAGCATCTTTAAGTGTTTCTTTGACGGTCACCATGAAGATTCTCAAACAGATCACTAATTAGCAACCAAAGATGTTGTATGTATGATTTTAGAAACCTAAAGGTTTTTTTCTGAGTTTTTTACTGATGACCTATCCTCTGGATAGGTCATCAGAATGTGATCTGTGGGGGTCCGACACCCGGGACCCCTGCCAGTCAGCTGTTTGAGAAGACACCAACGCGCTCACAGTAGCGCCACTTCTTGCAGCTTTCCCTAGGCCATCTGACGTCAATCTCATTGGTTACATGGCCTAGGCGCCGCTCATTCCCATTAAAGTGAATGGGGCTGAACTGCGATACCAAGCACAGCCACTATACAGTGTGCGGTGCTGTGCTTGGTGAGCCACAAGAAGGCCGTGACGCTGCTGCGAGCACTGGTGCCCTTTCAAACAGCTGATTGGCAGAGGTTCCAGGTGCCGGACCCCCACCGATCAGATACTGATTACCTATCTAGAATATATATCATCAGTATAAAAATCTCAGGAAACCCCTTTAAGTTTTGTCCTTTGGGTGGGACAAGCTCTGTTAATGGCCGAGGCAGGGATTTCAGGATACACCTCACATCCTGTGTACTTAAAATTCAGTATGATAATTGTTGGCCTCAGTTCCCTACCACCAAAGTTTTTATGTTAAACATATTTTTTTTTTTTGAATGTTGGTGCCATATTAGTCCTCATGTGGTTAATATCTTGCCTAGTGCAAAAGGCCTACAATTTTTGTATGTTTTTTTTTCCTCCCTCGGTTAGCTATCAATCTTTGTAAGGCAATTCTACCCTCTTACCTCAGACATCTGCAATTGAAGCTACGTCTGCCCCTGTGAGGATATGGCTACATGTTCAGTTTTTTTTATCCACTTGTGATTTTGGCATCAAAAACCTGAATCTGTGGCTGTACACTTAGGGTGCTGCTAAATGTCGCGTCTGTGCTGAGTATTTGGTTTGGCAAAAAAACGGGAAAAGGGAAACACAGCAAAACTGGATTCATTAATTACAAAATATATTAAGGTAATTTAAGTCTGCTCTGTGTTTCCTTTGGCTGGAAGAAAACTCGCCATAAATGCAGGTAGTCGTTTCAAAAACCTCATTCGTTTTTCGGTGCGTTTTTCTGCCACATCAAAAACATAAAACAGCTAGAACGTTTGGCAGTGTCTTTATAGCTAAACTGTTTATTACTATAGAGTTATACATTTCACATATTTTTACTGCAAATTACCAAATTATGTCATAATGGATCTGGATAGATCGGATTGTAAGGTTATGTGCATGGGAAGAAATAATGCAAGTCACCCGTACATACTAAATGGTATAACACTGACATAGAAAAGGATTTAGGAATTTTAATAAACAGCAAACTAAGCTGCAGAAACCAGTGTCAGGCAGCTGCTGCCAAGGCCAATAAGATAATGGGTTGCATCAAAAGGGGCATAGATGCCCGTGATGAGAACATAGTCCTACCACTTTCCAAATCACTATTCAGACCACACATGGAGTACTGTGTACAGTTATAGGCTCCTGTGAACAAGGCAGACATAGCAGAGCTGGAGAGGGTACAGAGGACGGCAACTAAAGTAATAACTGGAATAAGTGGACTACATTACCCTGAAAGACTATGCGGCACATTTATTAAGACCAGTGTTTTAAACGCCAGACTTAAAGCCTCTGCTCTGGCAGTGGATCCGCCAGAGTTATGAAGAGTTATGTAACCCAGCTTCCTTGCTGTCTTACATTTAGGCCATTTTCTACGCCTAAAACAGGCGTAGAAAATGGTGAATGAAACAGCCCAACCTCCTCCGCGCCCACAGTTTTAGACCTCGCGTGAGTGGGGCGTAGTCGCAGATGGCGGCAAAGCTAACTGTTGTGCAGCCATCTGCGTCTGAAATACGCCTACTTTAAGCGCATTTCAGTATACTAAATGACCCCCTATGTTATGTGCCAATGCAGTATACTATAAACAGTAATGGATGTGCCTTCTACTTTCATGGAAGAATCAGACGGTCATTCCATGCTGAGACTTGTAGTTGAAAATGAATCTGTCACCAGGAAATTCATTGTTAAAACCGGTAGAATGCCTTGTAGGGTTAGTTCAGTCGAATGTAATGATCCTTTTTACTTAGCGATCTGTTGCTTCATTGTGGAGAAAAAGTACATTTAATTACAAAAGAGCAGTTAAGTGCACCGAGGGACGGCCCAAGCCACTCTGTGCACCCTTGACCATCCTGCTGCCTTTGTCAGCCCCTCCTTCTCCTTGATTGACAGGGTCACGTTGCTGCATAGTCATATTGTACATTTATGGGCATATTTTCTTCTCCTCACCTGAAATGTTTATTGGCTCACATAAAAAGAAATAATAGTAGAAATTCAGTGACGTTATTGAACTGTGGAGCGTACAGTTATAGATCACATAGAAAAACTGCAGCTTTCCGGATTCAGAAAGAAACGGCTGTTTATTCGCCTTTCCCGATTGTTTTTGTGTCTGCCATACATGCTGAGAAGACGGCGTCATTCATTGATTTACCAAAGTTACCCTGTCAATCTGTGATTAGAAGTTCTATCAGCAGCCAGCACATGACAGCTATTGACAGATTCTTTTCTTTTCGACTAGTGTTCCTGCCGGTTTGAACGCTCTCCCATAGCAGCGGTATGTTTGTAGTGATTCATCTTGTATATGGGATGGCAGACCCTTGGGAGCAGAGCTATCCTCCCACAGTCTGTCAAGCCATGACACCGGAGTTAATACAAGCACTGCCTACACATTCTATGAACTAGTAGTTCCAGTGAGAAGGGGGAGCACGGACAAATTAACCTCTCTGCATTCTCTATGACTCACTGGATTTCCTTTGCTTTAATTGCAAAAAATAAAATAAAAATTCAAATTGTAATAGCGAGCATGGTACATCAGAGGTATGTTACTCAAGGATGCCTAATGGACGGTTAATAGAGAAGTCAGCTGTAATTTTTAGGAAAATTCCCTGCTAGCAGTAAATGGTTTAGATAAAAAAATATATATATATATTACCATGACAAACCAGTTAAAAGGGGAGCAAATGTCATTTAATATGTAGACAAAGGTAATACTAGGCACTTACTAATGTATTGTGATTGTTGATGTTGCTTCCTTTGCTGGCAGGATTCATTTTTCCATCACACTATACACTGCTCGTATCCAGTGGTTACGGCCACTGCTTCAGCGCAGATAGGAGGTGGCCAGGACAGGAGCTGCTGTGCATGCACGCCTATGCGTGCTTCCAATGGCCACCAGAGTGCAAGCACAGCCACCACTGATGGATTGCAGGATGGTTGTAACCATGGAAACGAGCAGTGTATAATGTGATGGGAAAATGAATCCAGCCAGCAAAGGAGGCAATACGGATAATAACAATACATTAGTAAGTGCCTTGTAATAAAGATGAAAAGCACCATCTGATGAAGTAAGATAACCCCTTTAAATATCTTGCTGCCACTCTGGGGGTTCCTGGTGGTCCTGCAATAGTGACATCCCATAAGTAAATCAGGTGGCCGCTGTAGCTAACCTCTGCTTCAATGTATGGCACTAGACCACTGGGGCTAGTGAGTGGCTGCAACATTTAAGCATTAAAAAAGCAGACCTGTAAGCTTTACTTGGTTCATTACATCATTTTGGAGCTCTGTGAGTCAAAGAGAGCATGGTCTGTAGGCAGATACTCCCTGCCAGCCAGTGAGAAGCACCTAAGATGCCCACCAGTCTACATCCTCCTGAACCAGACAGGAGGCAGCTATTTTCTGTAACCTTCCCATAGCGATGAGCACTTACCGAGGGATTTCTGAAAAGAGAACCCTTCTGGCAGAACATAGGATCAGGAATGTTGAGATCCAACATACTCAGTCCTCATATTCGCTGTTGAGGGACAGTTGAGATGCACGTTATATTGTCACTGGCAGGATCTGCCACCAGAACAAGTAATTTAGAGACATGGACACCTTTGGGGGGGCAGCATTTTAAAATTATTGCATTGTACTCATTTTGGGCTAAACACATTTTTTTCAATGGGTCTTTATAAAAAATTGTCAGCAGTTTTCTCTGGACAGCTATCAGATTCTGCCTGTAACCCTTATCTCTGAACGCCTGACAGCTCATAAATACTCATTATAGCTCAGTTGTTATCAAATTGATAAGAATAAGGCGTAAGGTGGGTTTAGACACCGTGATGTAAAGCCGATTGTCAGGAAGGAAGCGTTCCTTCCCAACAGTCAGTTGCACATTCAGTGAAGGAGGCCTCTGCATTTACATTCAGCAATATCCTTCACAGTATGAGGATGAGAGATCGCTATTGCAGTCGCTTGTCCCCATACAGTATCATTGTTTCTGGGTAGCAGATCACTGTTTAGACAGTGGTGTACCTGCACAACGACAGGATCACCCGGTGACCGAGCGTTTCACTCATCGAATGATCCAGCTGCACCTTTAGATAAGCAGATTTTCGAGAACAGACGTTCGTAGGACCTTTCGTTCCCCATTATCTGCCCAATTATCAGGCAGTGTAAATCCACCTTTAAATGAGTGTTTATGAGCTGTCAGGAGCTTAGAGATACGTTTTACAGACTGAGACCAATTGAAAAAAGGATTGTAGCCCAAAATGATTAGAATGCAATAATTTGCGTTCATAGCCTTTGCGTTCCTGCTCGCTCCAGAGTCCAGTAGGCCATCAATGATTGTAAGACCACCCACTGGATTCCCAAACCCAGAGTGGTATAAATATATATAATAAGTTTATAAGTTTAACTGAACATTTTCCCTGCTCTATGACCTGCTGCCTGCAGATCAGACACAATGTTCAGCCTGACAGATTAAGGCTATGTACCCACTGTTCTCATGTGTATGAACGTAGTCCTGCTTGATCATACTTGATATACCTCTAGCTAATCTGAAGAAATAAGACTGGGATTACCACTAGTAACTGTCAGGAAAAGTCAGCGATCCATCCTACTGCTCTTTCAGCAACCATCATGATGGGATTGTGCTGATCCTAAATACTCAACCTGAACTGCCTACGACTATTTAGAATGTAGTCCGATGATGGTTCAAGGAAAGAGAATCGACCACCTTAATCCCATAGTAATGAGGAAGCAGGAAGACACAGGAGCGCTGGTTTACCATATGCTTCACCAAGTTCACTGGCAACTTGCATGTGTGTGTTAGGGCTCATTCAGATGGCTGTCCGCAAAAGATCCGTTTTTTTTTTTGCGGATTAGATGCTGTCCCATTCACTTCTATGGGGCCTTTCTTCCATTGTACGGCTCAGCAAAATAAATGAAACATGTCCTATACTTGTCAGTAAAAATCAGGACATGGCCCCATTGAAGTCTATGGATCAACAAAAAAAACGGAATACAATCTATATTTCTGCGGACATGCTGAACTGTCCAGCAAAAAAACGGATCTTCATTTTTGCAGACAGCATACGGCCTTTAGTTTAAGGGTTGCAGCATTATTTCTGTGTGGGCTCAGTGTGGTTTGTCTGGATGTTTGCCGTACAAAAGCTTTGGCCGACACACTTTACACAGTTTATTACTTGACACAGCCTTGTTTTAGTAACAGAAGGACGGGGGAAGGGGGTTGCAGCTTCTCTCCCTGAGATGGTGGGAAGATGTGGGAATGCACGGCACTGCTCATAAGGACAACTGGAGTCACAAAACTTTGGAAGAGCCTAGAGGCCAGAGATACTGGAGGCCTAGCATAGATATTAGCCCGTTATAATGACACAGGAGTGAGTGGGAATCAACCAGCTTCTGTAATAGCTTTGAGATTTCTTTTTACTGTCCATCCATGTCAGGGTAGATATTTAATGCCAGATAAAGGGATGACATTGCTCTTGTTACAAAATAATAATATAATAATAGTCTATAAGGTAATGGTAATAATCTACAGAATATTAATAATCTATATTTATACAGCACCAGCATAGAGAATGCAGCTGTATCAATGTGTGTACACATAAATCTGTCAATCATCATGTGTGGGCGGGGCCAGCAGGACTCTCACTGTATTTTGTAGGAGTCCTGTCACTATTTACTCTGCTTTTTACTTAGAAAGCCTGCTCCAAATCACATAAACCTGTATATCACAGAGCTCAGCTTATCTCCCTCCATTAAATGCTGATCTCTGCAGCAGAAATCACTTGACATGTTCCCTTCTGTCAGCAGATTTGTACCTATGAAACTGGCTGACCTGTTACATAAGTTCTTTGCAGCTGAAGACATCTGTGTTGGTCCGATATAAATATGTGCCCGCATTGCTGAGAAACATTATGTTCTAATATAGACAAATGAGCCCCTAGGAGCAATGAGGGCGTTGTCATTACACCTAGAGGCTCTGCTCTCTCTGCAACTGCTGCGCCCTCTATACTTTGACGTGGCCAGGCATTGAAAACGTCACCCTTTCAATCAAGAGGGCGTGGCAGTTACAGAGAGAGCTGCGCCTCTAGGTGTAACGGTAACACCCCCTTTGCTCCTAGAGGCTCATTTGCATATATTTAAACATTATTTTTCTCTGTAATGCAGGCACATATGAACATGGGACCAACACAGATGCCTTCAGCTGCTAAGCGCACATGTAACAGGGCATCCAGTTTCATAGCTACAAATCTGCTGACAGATTTCCTTTAAGATGTGAACACCGGTCCTAGAAGACCGTTCCTTGACAGATGTAAACCTTTGTGATCCTGAAATTTCACCCAAGTGGATTTTAATTGATCTGACATTTTCAATTAAAAGCCACAGAAGTCAACCTGTTTTGTAACAATCCTAGTGTATCCCATTGACTTAGTGGAGAATGCTGTAGAAACCTATGTTCATTATTGAGCAAGGGAAACCTGTTGGAAAAGAATAAGAGAACAAGAGACTAATGTGATGCTGGCATTCCTTGCCTACTGGAATCTCCTCTCTCCTTGTCGACATGGAGGCTGCAGTACTTGCCCTGCCCTTCCCCGCATGATCTCTGTATTGACCCTGTGTTATCTGCCCTGACCTTTTGCACAACTACTGTACTACATGAACTCTGATTGTCCTGACCTTGGCTTGTCCACTGACCACGCTCTTGCCTGTCTTTTGGGTTCCTCACACCTGTGTCTTTTGACCTGCCTGGGTGAGCAGCTTCTGAACAGAGACCACTTCTATAGGTAGTGACTCGGTGGCCCCTGCAGTGAAGTCCAAGTACTCATACGGGAGTGAAAAACAGAGGTCCATCTTGAAAACAGCCTCAGCAGTAGCCCCAAGCTAAATCTAGTCCCTAAGCTCAGTAGGTTCATACCTGCCACATTACACTTAGTGTGTTAGAAAAAAATGTATTATAAAGAAGCTACACCAGCTTATGGTCCATCATAGAAGAGCCAACACCTGCGGTCAGAACTCTGCTGCGTACCTACATCTTAAGGACAAAGGATACTCAAGGTTTGCATCTTAAAGGATAACTGTCATATTTTCACTCAAAATTCAATTTTCATATATGCTGTTGCTGCTGTGGTGATAATCCATACTCTCTAATTATTGTGTTCACATACCACTTGTTTAATAAGATTCCCTCCATAGCAACCACTCCTCACAAGACTTCTTTCTGACTATCTTCTCAAGATGGCCGCCGATGCCCTTACCCTGAGGCTAAGACCTCCCTCCCTAACTACCCAGAATTCATTTGGCTCATCTCGGAAACGCGCAGCCTCACCCCAACCAATTGGATTTTTTCAGACTTAAACACTCCCTCAGTAGTTGATCGCAAATTTTTATTATTAATTTTATTGAGCATATCGGCACTATCCTGGTCTGACGGGAGCTCGCACGCGGAGTTCGGGACTGCCCACTACTACGTCCTCCGTTTTCTGTATATAGAAGATAGGAGACGGAGGACACCTAGCTGTTTTAGGCTACTTTTACACTTGCGTTCAGAGCGGATCCGTCTGGTGTCTGCACAGACGGATCCACTCCTATAATGCAGACGATGGGATCCGTTCAGAACGGATCAGTCTGCATTATAGTTTAGAAAAAATTCTAAGTGTGAAAGTTGCTCAGACGGATCTGTCCAGACTTTACATTGAAAGTCAATGGGGGACGGATCCGTTTGAAATTGAGCCATGTTGTGTCAACTTCAAACGGATCCGTCCCCATTGACTTACATTGTAAGTCTGGACGGATCCGTTTGCCTCCGCACGGCTAGGTGGACACCCGAACGCTGCAAGCAGCGTTCAGGTGTCCGCCTTCTGAGCGGAGGACAAACGGTGCCAGACTGATGCATTCTGAGCGGATCCGCATCCACTCAGAATGCATTAGGGCAGTATGGATGCGTTCGGGGCCGCTTGTGAGAGCCTTCAAACGGAACTCACAAGCGGAGCCCCGAACGCTAGTGTGAAAGTAGCCTTACCCATACCACTGAAATGCCTGGAGGAGGAAAGAACATGCTGCAATTACTAGGTAATTCAATACCTATACAAAAGTATTAACTAGTGAACTAAGGTAAACTTAGTCAGACCAATCCAATTACATTTAAAAAAATGTATATAAATGTCGGTGCATAGAACCTGACCAAAAAACCTTGTACAGATATAGTATTTCTTACAGCTAGGAAGTGGAAAAAACGGCGACCTATCTGTACAGTGCTCCGTAAGGCCGCATTACTGCTCACTGTTGGGTACTGTATCCCAGACCATATTCTCACCAGAAGAACGTAATCTAGCACATCTAGGGAGAATGGGATCTGAGAAATGGAGTTGCATAACTTACCTTTATCATATAATGGTTATCTCTTAGTAGTATAAGACTGTAAGCTCCGTAACCATTAACCTAATGAATACTGTTTGCTGGGCAATGCCTAAACAAGTTCGGCCTGTTGCTTGGCAATAAGTGCTGCAGCCAGCAGGTGACTACTTTGAACTTCTTGGCCCCTGTGGAGAAGACCACAGCCACCCACTATGCTGCAGACATACATGTGATGCGTATTGATGAGGCATCATCAGCACTGCTGCCCCCTCCATTTCTCATGGGAAGATTTCTTTCATTACACAGAGCAGTTTTCTTGTAATGTATCTACCTATCATTCAAGCTAATTGTCCATCACCTCACGCCAGTCACCTTCTTCACAAAACTTGTTATATTAAATATGCTTGGTGTCAGTAGGAGTCGTTGGTCCCAGACCTCGGTACTAGATGGCTAGATATTGATATGGATGTATATGTATGCACGGCTTATACCCACGGCAGCATCCCTGCCTTATCCTGCCTGTTGTCTCCACAGAACTTGCAGTGGGCCAGAGACGTGTTGCTAGGCAGCAGTATCCCGTGGCAGCAGCTGAAGCACATGCCAGCACAGGGTCTCTTCTACGAGAGGAACAAGACCAATTTCTTCAATGTAAGTTATGGTCATTGACATGGGTGCATGGAATGCAAATGTGAAGAGGAATGGTTTATCACCCAGGCTTCTGAATACTGGCAGCCCAAACTGTGAAAATATCCTCAATGTCATGTAATATAGCTAATTCTGCATCCCCCTGATCTTCAAGTCAGTAGTTTCATTCTTTTCATTGGAAAATGGCTGGTGACAACCCATGTAGATCTGTGTGCTGTCCTCTGGATCAGTGGTCCCCAACCTTTTTTGCACCAAGGACCAGTTTCATGTAAGACAATTTTTCCAGGGACCGGGTGGCGTGGGGGAAGGGGGGGGGGGTCTGGGGCGGGGCTTAGGGGGTGGGCGGGGTTTATGGGGGTGCTGGTCGGCGCTGACTGATTCACGCGCACGACAAAACACAAGGTGCATATTAAGATATTAAGATGTTGCATGGGGTTAACGTGTGAGTATTTTTTAATTTTTACTTTTTGCAAAGTATCAATTGCCCATTATGTGAGGAGGTACTTGATGGGGTCACTTGCTATTAATGTGAAGCAAATAGAAGTCTAAATTGATAAAGCCTTGTGCCTCATATTAATAGTAACACCAGCGAGTACTTCCTGACATAATGGACAGTGAGCAGCATGGGGTTAATGTGTAGGCTGGTGTTAGGTACTACAGTATGATAAGGTTACTGGCTATTAATGTGAGGCACATGGAGTCTAAATTGATGAAACCATGTGCCACATATTAATAGCAACCTCGTCAAGTACCCCGCTTAACATAATGGACAACATGGGGTTAATGGCATCAGGTACATGCTGTTAATATGAGGCACATTGTTTTATCAATTTGGACCTGCATGTGCCTCATATTAATGGTTAACCCAATGTTGCCCATTATTTGATGATGTGCTTGGGGGCCACATACTTTTAATCTGAGGTACATGGGGGTACTAATGTAATAGCACCATGTACATCAGATTAATAATAGGTGACCCCATCTGTGGGACAGTGTGTGGGTACCTGCGCTTTCCAGATCACTAATGGCTGGGGACTGGTCTGAGAACACAAGACTCAGGAGGAGGAGGAGGCTGCCGCTGCTGCCGTTCGCCGAGCACACTAGCTGAGACGGTGCAGCGGTAAACCCTCCCCTGTCCCTCCTCCTACTTTAATATTAGAGACATATTCATTGGTGGCAGTGGTGCGGCGCCTCAGAGCCCGCTCATTGTATTGGGCTCTGCAGCGGCCGCGTCATGGGAGGGAGGGATTCCCTCTCTCCGTCCCTCCCTCCGTCTCCACTGATGTTGGCAACATGTACGCGTCGGCCGCGCATGCGCCTGGCGCCTGCGCTCCTCTCTCCTCTGCGGCCCGGCAACATATCTCCCAGGGCCCGGTCCTGGGCCGCGGCCCGGCGGTTGGGGACCGCTGCTCTGGATGGCAGGCTGCATTGGAGCCAGAGGTAAACCAGATGGTCAGAAAATGGTCTTGGTTGATGGCCAGGAAGAAAACCTTCACATGACTTGATGAGGCTGTAAACAAGAAGCCATGTTGCCTGTAGATATCGTTATGCCGTTGTTTCAGCAATGTTGGGAGCTATGGGTCTTCGATGTATGTTTGCATCACCTGTATTTATCCTGCGTTACTACTGTATCACCATCCTTTCTCATCCAGAGCTGCATTCACAATTCTTCAGGCAGTGTTGGTCCAGTGTCCCAGCATTCTCTGCCGCCTCGGTGTGCACTCACATCATGCTCTGGTTATTTGCGTTGTATTCAGGCCTGTACAGTAATGTAGAAAAAGTTATCTGATCTGCAGCTGTCGGGAGCTCAGCTAAGGCTAGTTTCACACTAGCGCCAAACTGTTCCGGTAGATGAACAGCCTACCACAGTTCATCATATCTTTCTACCTTTCCCCGCCAGAGCCCATTGAGTATAATAGGATCCGGCATTAGTGCCTGGATTCTGCTGGAAAAAAAAACACTGCTTGCAGCAGTATTTGTCCAGCCGAATCCTGGCACTAATGCCAGAAACAGGCCGGATCCCCACCGGGTCCCGTTATAGTCAAGGGGGCCTGGGGGGGCTCCATCAGTTTCCCGATGCGATAAACTCTGGCAGGCTGTACCTCTGCTGGAACAGTTTAGCGCTAGTGTGAAACTACCCTAAGCAGTTGAGGGCATCTCTGACAACAAGGGTCTCGACTATTTCCAGCAGAACTGTAAAAGGCAAGTAAGTCTCCAACTCCTCACTGGATCACTTTTCTTAGAAAATTATTGATTCCTATAATGGACGTACATTAGGGACTTGCTAACAAGATTCCCCTGAACAAAAGAAAGTAGCAAGAAAACCAAGCTATGTTCATATTGTGGCAGCCATTCAAAAAAGACACCTTGACGAATCTGTCTTATGATTGGCTCATAAGCGTGCCCTTTAAGGCTCTTTGGCAGGCTTCGTCATTTTGACACCAAAAATACTACATATACAGGGCAGATGTGAACAAAGCCTTTCTTGGTATGAAAACCCGTCTTTTTAAAGTCTGCCTCACGTCTTTGGCATGAAGTTTCAAGTTCTTTAGAAATTGTTCTCAATTTATGTGTTTCATCAGCCCTGGAAATGCTTCTAAGATGTTGGCTTTAGTATAAGCCTTCTGTTGTAGATTTTATTGAGCGTAAATTTATTTTTGTCTAGGGTTTTGGAGCATATGTCTGCATTGGGATCTCCACTATTCCAGTTTAAATATTTTAGTGTAAACCTGCTAATAAGCCATAATTGTAATCTACTTATCATTTCATGTATGGGATCACTTTATGAAAATGCTGGAGCAGGACTAAGGGAAGTTAATAACCAGTTTCTCCTCATTCTATGTAAGGATCATTGCTTAAAGCTGACCATACACATTAAAGGGGTTATCCCATGAATAATGTAAAAAATGAAAATCATCATATAGTACATGACAATCTCTTTATAACAAAGCTAGAACCAGCCCTGTACCTCGCATGGATCCAGAGATCTCCCCATTCATTGCTCTAGTAGATTCATATCAAGCTGACAGCTCAAGGGGAGTGTCTTTTCTGCTGCAGCTCCAGAGGATAGATCATCAGTTTAAACAAACTGCAGAACCCTTTAAAGTATACCTACATTTTCAGGTGACTTTTCAGGATAAGCAGCCGTGTATGTACATGAGGATTAACATAATATCTGGCAATTTCTATTATATTGGAACAGTAAGTACTTACAGTTGCGAAATAAATGAGAAATACTGTGTGAACAAAGAATTTTTGCTGTGATTTATTATAATTCATAAAACAGGGTGGGAACCCTATGCACAGCAAACATCATACAGGGAGCGGCAAAGTTTATTATTTAGAATATCTATTATATGATGCACATTCTGTATTTTTAGCATTGTTTCCCTCTGTTGGCTCCATCTCTAATTCTCACTTCTTCCTACACTAGTGGTTGGACACTAGCTGCTATGATGTCTTCCATGCACTGCACCCAGAAACTAGAGGAAATTGTTCTCCTTTATTACTGTCTTTAATATATGGAGAAGCAACAGAGCATACAACCAAGAACAGAGTTCTAAGCAGTATAGATGTGAAATCATGAAATTAACCTTACAAAAAGGACATCCCTTAATTTCCCTATCGATTTAAAGAACCCGTTCCAAAGGGTACTGGAGAGGGTTATAGGACTGCGTAAATGTAAAACCAGCAGCTGTGAGGCTGAAAAAAACTCTAAGAGGGGTTCTCCGAGAATTAAGAAAATAAAAATACTTAACTATTACAATTATAAATATATTGCCAAATAATTTTCATTAGTTATAATAGCTTGTTTTGTCTATGGAGCAATCATCAGGGGCAATAAAATGGCCGCTGTCCTATTAGTACACAAAACCTATCTTACTCACACAACAGGACAAGTCTTATGTCTCCTCTTGATCTCCGTTCCTACAGAGATTTAGCTGAAGATCTTATCAGCTGTATTCAGGATCATAATCCCTGACAAGCAGAGAGAGAGGATGATCAGGCAGCTCTTCAGTCCAGTGTTGTGTAGTAACTTGTCCTCATGTGTGATCAGGACAGGTTTTGTGTGTACTAATAGGAAGGCGGCCATTTTATTGCCCCTGATGATTGCTTGGGGCGCATTTACGCACGACAACTGAGCAGGCAATTATAGGAAGGAACCATTACTTCCTAGTACTTGCCTGCTCATCAGTGGCGGTTATAGCTGATGGCTACTGCTATCACTCGTCCTCATACAGATTCATTGTTTCTGGGGAAAAGCTCTCTCTCTACACACCACAATCTGCAGCCCAGAAACAGTGATTTCATGAATGATGAGTTCACCCTATGAATGAGTGTTTTGCTTGTTCATTAGGTGATTGGTGGCACCTTTACATGGGCCCATTATCGAGAACAAGTACTCGTACTAATGT
Source organism: Bufo gargarizans (assembly GCF_014858855.1). Lineage (NCBI taxonomy): Eukaryota > Metazoa > Chordata > Amphibia > Anura > Bufonidae > Bufo > Bufo gargarizans. The sequence goes on along the minus strand of NC_058080.1, from coordinate 539,792,364 downwards.
TCGTTCCCGCTAATCGGCACAATAATAGACCTGTGTGACCCCGCCATCAGTGTTCCTAAGGCGAATGCTTCCTATTAATAGAGATTACATTAAATTATCCCCAAGGCTATCATCATACACTGTGTTATCTTTAAAAGAAACGCATCAAGCACCCCTAGAGACATAGGGGGTCATTTATCAAACTGGTGTAAAGTAGAACTGGCTTAGTTGCCCATAGCAACCAATCAGATTCCTCCTTTCATTTTCCAAAGGATCTGTCCAAAATGAAAGGTGGAAGCTGATTGATTCCTAGGTAGCGTTGAGCGAGCATTGCTATGCTTGGCACATCGCAGTGCTCGGCCGAATACTGTGTGTGCGCTCAAGTACAATTTAATACAATGAAAGTCAATGGGAGACCCGAGCATCAAACCAGGCACCCCCTGCCCGAAGAAGAGAGGGTGTTTGGTTCACAAAAAAAGGTTAGAAATTTATGAAACCCCCATCAAAATGGTTTGGAAATAGCATTGGGAGGATGTCTGGATGTATCGTGGACTCCCATTACCTAGAAAAAAAATAGACAGCCACACAAAGACTATATGCCAAAAGCTAGGTATGTGCAAGCCAACAATCTATCCATGAGACAGATAACAGCCAGCATACCTTACAATGGCAGCCTTGTGCACTATGATACATTCCAAACCAGCTCTCATCTGACTGAGAGTCAATAAGCCTCAAAGTTGCTTCATATCTGTTGGATGGCTTGTGTGGACATGCGCACCTAGATCAATATCATTAGGGTGAAAAAAAAGTTTTCTGATTGTCCTAACATAATATTCAATAAACTTTCTATACAGTTTTGTCATGTAAACTCATTTTCATAAACATGGGCATATGGGAATGACATTCAAATGAGCAGAATGTGCCTTGTTTTTCAGCTGAAAAACCATTTGCAATGAAAATGAGCAATAAAAATTTGTGATTAGAATATTTGCGATCTACACTACTCATGAACAGTGCCATCTATTGGATTCATAGTCTTGTTATAAGACTATGAAACCAGTAGATGGCGCTGTTCATGAGTCATTACAAGCAGGGCAATAGTCCTCAGATACACCCTAGCAAACTTATATTACCGCAGATAAAGTGCTAGAAGATGTGTGAATGATAGCAACAATCCGATATACACCTCAGTGTTAGCTCAGGCTATTATAGGCTGAGTGCTACACGGTGTGTGGACTCTGTTGGGCAGGGTGCCCCACTTACTAGCGCCCCAACAAGATGAACAGTGCCATCTATGGGTTTCATAGTCTTATGACAAGACTATGAATCCAATAGATGGCGTTGTTCATGAGTAGTGTAGATCGCGAATTTTCCATGCAAATGGTTTTTCAGCTGAAAAATAAGGCAGATTCTGCTGCCCATGTTTATGCAAATGAGTTTACATGACAAAACTGTTTAGAAGGGTTATTGAATATTATGTTAGGACAACCAGAAAACTTTTTGTCACCCTAATGATATTGATCTAGGTGTGCAGGTCCTCCCAAGCCAATCAAAAGATATGAAGAAACTTTGAGGTTTACTGGCTCTCAGTCAGATGAGAGCTGGTTTGGAATGTTTCATAGTGCACAAGGCTGCCATTGTAAGGTATGCTGACTGTTATCTGTCTCATGGATAGATTGTCAGCTTGCACATACCTGGCTTTTGGCATATAGCCTTTGTGTGGTAGTCTATTGTATGTCATAGGTAATGGGAGTCCAAGATACATCCAGACATCCTCCCATGCTGTTTCCAAACTATTTTGGTGGGGTTTCCATCAATTTTTGGCTTTTTTTGTGTGTGAACCAGACACCCTATTCTCCAGGGGGTGCTTGGGGTTTTCCCATTGACTTCCATGGTGATCGGTAGAGCACACGAGCATACCGATGTGTTAAGGGCTCTTTCACATCTGCGTTATTGTCTTCCGGCATAGAGTTCCGTCGTCGGGGCTCTATGCCGGAAGAATACTGATCAGGATTATCCTAATGCATTCTGAATGGACAGTCCGTCCTTCAGGATGCATCAGGATGTCTTCCGTTCCGGAACGGAACGTTTTTTGGCCGCAGCAAATAGCGCAGCATGCTGCGCTTTTTGCTCCGGCCAAAAATCCGGAACACTTGCCGCAAGGCCGGATCCGGAATGAATGCCCATTGAAAGGCATTGATCCGGATCCGGCCTTGAGCTAAACGTCGTTTCGGCGCATTGCCGGATGCGACGTTTAGCTTTTTCTCAATGGTTACCATGGCTGCCGGGACGCTAAAGTCCTGGCAGCCATGGTAAAGTGTAGTGGGGAGCGGGGAGCAGCATACTTACCATCCGTGCGGCTCCCGGGGCGCTCCAGAGTGACGTCAGGGCGCCCCACGCACATGGATGACGTGATCGCATGGCACGTCATCCATGCACATGGGGGATCGCATGGCACGTCATCCATGCACATGGGGCGCTCTGACGTCATTCTGGAGCGCCCCGGGAGCCGCACGGATGGTAAGTATACCGCTTCCCCGCTCCCCGCTCCTACTATGGCAACCAGGACTTTAATAGCGTCCTGGCTGCCATAGTAACACTGAAAGCATTTTAAAGACGGATCTGTCTTCAAATGCTTTCAGTACACTTGCGTTTTTCCGGATCCGGCGTGTAATTCCAGCAAGTGGAGTACACGCCGGATCCGGACAACGCAAGTGTGAAAGAGGCCTAAGCCAGAGCACCCGAGCACTTTGGTGCTCGATCAACACTATTCCTATGGGCAACCAAGCCTGTTCTACTTTAGACTAGTTTGATAAATCTCCCCCATAGCATCTACACCTTTGATCTGTAGACATCCTAGAAGCTGCTAGCAATTGTAGCCGTGCACCAATTGGAGGGCCACAGGATTTGCTATGTATCTACACAATATTCTAAAGCAGGCATGTCCAAACTGCGGCCCTCCAGCTGTTGCAAACGTCATTCTGGATAGCTTACAGCTATTAGGGCATGCTGGGAGTTGTAGTTTTGCAACAGCTGGAGGGCCGCAGTTTGGACATGCCTGTTCTAAAGCAAAGCTACAGACATGCGGATTCTTGAATCTTTCAGCAGCCCTAAAGGGTTTTGAGTGCTCTTTAGAGTCTTTTAGTTCTTGAAACAGTAGTACTTCTTTAACTTGATTTGGGTAAGTTCTGACTGGCAGATTGTGCTAATGGTTGCAGGTCTTCCTAGACCCTGGTGGTCATGTTGCGGTTATTTTCACTATCTTATGCAGGAATTGAGGTTTCAACAGTGTTGTGTACTGGTAGGAACTCTGTATTTCTACTTTATTTGCTGAAAACTGTAGTAGGTATTTTTGTATCTGAATACGTTCATTTGGAATTTGAGGTTTATTTTTATTTTTTGTGAGATAACTGTCAGCTGAAGGAGCTGTTGAGCTATCTCTCCCGATCCTCTCATACTTATGCACGCTAATACATGCGGCCATGCATATGTGGTGAATGGGAAAGGGGAGAAACCTGCTGGAAGACCTCTGACAGTGACTTATCTGCCCAAACAGAAAATAATCAAACAGTTGTAAACCAAATTCCTGATCCTTACCTCACCCAACATCTGCCATCGTGGGGAAAATCAGGAGGCCGCCATACAGATTAGATGGTTGGTTGACTTACTAGACTTGACTTAAAGGCAGTCAGTCACCTACTTGACATGTTACCTGTGTTTCATTTGTGAATCTCCAAATTGCCAACATTTTTTAAAGTTTTAAAGATATGCAAATGAGCTATCGCAAGTGCCCAGGGGCGACTCATTTGCTGCAAGTGCCCAGTCTTCCCCCGGCCTTACTTGTGACATCATTCTTTTTCTGCAGCCGAAATCAGGCGCCTGCGCAGTACACTGCGCCAGTTAAGTAACCTCAAGGTCTGAAGGTGATGCCCTCAGGCTGCGGATTTCGGCTGCGGAAAAAGAATGATGTCACAAGCATACAGGGCTGGCCGGAGGATACACAGGGGAGGAGTTGGGCGCGAGTAAGGCCAAGGGAAGACTGGGCACTTGCAGCAGATGAGCCGCCCCTGGGCACTTGCGATGGCTCATTTGCATATTTCTAAAACTAGATTTTGGGCGATTTGGACTCTCACAAATGAAACAAAGGTAACATCAGTGTTATGTACTTGTGTCCCACACAGCTTTACAATCAGTTTAAAAAGTGTCAAGTGGGTGACAGACCTCCCTTTAATATATATGGCCAACTTTAAGGGCTGTTTCACACGAGCGGATGCTGTGTGGGTAATCCGCTGTGTGAAAGAGTGCCAAGCCCCGCTCAGGACAGAGGAGGCACGGAGCAGTAACATGATTGATAATGCTCCGTGCCTCCATGTGATCTTTTTACTACAAAATCACAGAGAGATAAAGTTGTCACTGTGATTTTGTAGTAAAAAGGTCATAGAGAGGCATGGAGCATTATCAATCATGTTAATGCTCCGTGTCTCTGCCGTCCAGTGCGGGGCTTGGCACTCTTTCATGCAGCGGAATGCCCGCATGGCATCCGCTCATATGAAAGAGTCCTAAGTGTGATACAATGACCTTATAAAGCAGGGATGCCCAACCTGCAGCGCTCGAGCTGTTGTAAAACTATAACTCTCAGCATTCCCTGCTATAAGCTGATAGCTGTAGGCTGTCCAGGCATGCCGGGAGTTGTAGTTTTGCAACATCTGGAGGGCCGTAGGTTGGGAATCCCTGTTATGCAGATACCAAACTGTAGACCCTTTATCGTCTGCTTCCATTAGCTAGACACATTACTCGTGGAGATTTAATGGAATCGCAGATAATAAGGCAGGTGGGCATCCAGAGAGTAGCCTGGTACTTGTGCCTGGCATTTAGTAGCTCACTATTCATAAATGTGTAACTTTATCAAAGAGCAGAGGTTCAGCTCCAGTTAAGAGCGACTTGAAGCAGAATGCATGTTGTTGTAGTCTGGACATGATGGCCGCCTGGAAAGTCTTTCTCCATGTTGCCGTCAGTACTGCATTGGAGTATGTGCATGCTGTTATACAGTGTTTAGGTGATGGTACAGACAACTGCGGTATATATGATGTGTATTTCTTGTGGAGGGGGCTTCAGGTTTCGTGCATTTTGCTTTTGCTTTCTGATCTACATCCTGTTTTTATTTGCTATAGATTGTGGTGACAAAAATGTAGCACAATGTCCGCATCCAGTATTGGTAAACTGATAGATTTATCATTACAGCATCATCAGAGAAGACTAGGTCAGATCTACTAATACTGTCCAAATGCAAACAGTCTAAAAATGCGCCAGATTTATCGCCGTGATCCTGAGCAGATTAGACGCAGTTTCATTCTTTGCATTGGAATGAAATTAGCAGTATAAATCGATATGCTGCAGATTTCAAATCCGCAATACCGCAGCTTTTCTGCTGCATTCAACCCCCCAGGATTAGAGATGAGCGAATTTCATATTTAGAAATTCGTTCACACTTCGTTTGGTGGTAAAAGGTTACCACGGACCATAACTCAATTCTATGACTGAATGCATAACTGAAATGGGACGGATCCGTTATGCAGCCCATAGACTTCTATTATGACGGAATGCCTCTAAAAGCATTCCGTCATAGAATTGCGTTATGGTCCGTGGTAACGGAATCCATAACGCAATTCACCTTTTACCACCAAACGAAGTGTGAACGAATTTCATAAGCGGAAATTCGCTCATCTCTAGTCAAGATTCAGTCCGGATGCTATCCATTCACAATACTCTTACTCACAATACAACTTGCTTGTGTCCTGTTGGCTTACTATGTGCAAGAATGTTTTGCCTGAAACCGAGCACTCCCACTGTTCAAGTGAATGGGGGCAGCACTGCAGTAACCAGCCCTATGGGGCACAGCGGGACCACAAGTGTGGGTTAATTGAGTTTTACCTTCGCTGCGTGTAGGATCATGTTATAGTAGGATCACGCACTATGGCTAAAAGCACTTGGCTAGGCTCCACCTACCCACAGAAGCCAATGCCCATGTGATTTTGCCAGGAAATTGCACGTCCGTAAGCTGCCATAAGTGGGCGTGCTGGCTGTATGAGGTCAGTAACACAATGCAGTCTCTGGGTTTGCACATCGTGATCTTGTTGGGGTCTAAAAAACAACAAAAACTGCATTGTAAAAACATAGTGTGGATTGTTAACAGTCCAGTAATCCACATTTAGACCTCACGCATACAACCGTATGTGTTTTGGCGATCCGCAAACGGCTTTTGAAGCCTCATTGATATAAATGGGTCTGCATGCGGACCAAAAATATGGTTGCGTGCATGGGCGTAACACCAATTAATAATCTGATAAATTGGAGGATATTCGGCCAGTGATCTTAGGGTCTAGGTCTCCATTAAAACAAAGCCGCCAGGAGCTTCCCGCGCCCCAATACATTACACTGTCAGCAGTTCCCACAATGGTTTGCTCCCAGATAACAGGAAAGCAATGGTGCTGTAATATTAAGTCATTGATGGTAGCTGCGTTTTATGCCTTACCCGGGAGGAGGTTGTATCCATCATGATATACATGTGATTGATCTTCATAGTGTAAAGGGGGCGTTAGTGTTTGCCTATACTATATGTATATTACCCCATAGTTTCCAAATCCTAGTCGCCGCATGTTTTCTGCAGAGTCAGTGAGTTGTGCGCCCAGCATGCCAGGGGCACATATGTAGTGCTGGCGGTGCAGCATATAGGGAGCCTTGTTTGTATACACTGTATGTATGTACACAGCTTGCTAGGTGCATTAGCTCTGTGGCAGTGTGCGTGGGTGTTCATGTGGGAGGATACACGGCCTGCGTGTTATTGGTTGCTCCAGGCTCTGGGTGGTGCTAAGGAAGCTCACATACACACAGATCCACACACACTAACAAGCTGGACTAGTGCAGGGTCAGGAGGGAAGAGGGGAGTGCGTGGGTGTGAAGCAGAAGACTCGGCAAGATCCAGACAGCCTGTCAGCCCCTGGTGCTGCTTCCTAGGCTGTGCCAGGCCTGAGCTGCACCCCACTCTGGAGTAGCCTGAAGTCATTGTCAGGGATGTGCGACTGGAGGGGCCTTTCTGTACTGTGATGGTGAGTTACTGCTCCTTCCTTCCCCCTTCATTACAGATATTGCTGCCTGGCGTTATAGCCTGTGTGGAATATGACACATCCACCCAAGGTAGATCAGTAAGTGGGTCAGCCCTTGCATATGGCTGCATCTTTTGCATATGGATCATTTCTATAGATTTCTGTTTGCAAGACATCCCTCCACGGTGCACCCCGCTGAAAGTTCAGATGCACCATGGGGCAGGTTCACAGTGGTATCGGTGATTATACCTGTGGCACCTGTGGGTATGCATGTATGTCTGGGTGCGTCCTGTTTTGGCTGAATGAACAGGAGAGGTCCCCCCCCCCCCCGCTCTATAAATAGCTCTTAGACTTTGCAAAGTTGTGTAGTGACAGGCTCAGCCCCTTGTAAAGGCAGGAAGTGAGGCTTGGAGGAGTAATCAGTGCTGCAGGGATCAGCAAGGGGGACTTTTCCTTTTGTTGCTGCAGACATTTATCATTCCCATTGTTTTTGCTTTGTCTCATGTTCTCCTCACTTTCTACTGCTCCTTTTCCTTGCGTGATCCTCTAGTTTTCATGTCTTCTCGCTGTAACTGTGACAGGCTCAGCCTTCACCCTTGTAAAGGCAGGAAGTGAAGCTTGGAGGAGTAATCAGTGCTGCAGGGATCAGCAAGGGGGACTTTTCCTTTTGTTGCTGCAGACATTGATCATTCCCTTTTTGTTTTGTTGTTTTTGCTTTGCCTCGTGTTCTCCGCACTTCCTACTGCTCCTTTCTCTTGCGTGATCCTCTAGTTTATGTCTTCTCGCTGTAACTGTTTATCTCTCTCCCTTCCCCTCCCTTAGTAGCAGGGCTGGCTGGGTTCCTGTGTTTGCTGTTTGGTTTTCTCTGCGGGTGCAGACACAGGAAAAGAATGAATTATTCAGCAGCATTGGACTCTCTCAGCTCCCTAAAGTCTGGAACCGATGCCTTTCAAGTCTGAGAGCAGGCAAAAGCCAAACCTCTTCCGAAACCTGGCCATCTCTTCCTCCCCCACTGCTCGCCAAGCATATGAATTCTGAGCGTAACATTTTGCAGGTAGCCGAGCGCTGTGCTGTTGCCAGCGAGCTGTGTTCTCGTGCACGGATTTCTCACGTATTTCCCTCAGCATTTATGTGGTCATGTGGGCAGTGTGTTCAGATGAGGTTATGAACCCGCTGGGATCAACTATGGGATTAGAGGATTGAGTGGAAGTGATTGTTTCCAGACCTGTCAATTTTTGGACGGTGGAAAGGAATTTTTATCCAGTTGGAAATGCATGCAACAGATATCACCTGGAATGTAGAAATTTCTCGCTAGCAACAGATGGAAGGCACTAGACGCCATGGTCATCCTGTAGGCTATATAGATGGGTAAGTTAGATACCTAGATGACATTTAGGGTAGTTCTTCTGGATCCTGCCGCCTACTCGGGCAGTGCCACTTTGTCACCACACTGTGCTGCGCCTATTTGTCAGAGTAGGTCCCACTCTTAAAGGAAACCTTGACGTGGTGAGTGGGCTTATGTCTTTTGATCAAAATGTACACAAATGCCTCTTGTACAGCATGTAGTATGGGGGGCTGTACACTTCAATATGGCGCTGAGAAGCGAGTTTAATTAGATCTAAGCATAGCATTGTGCGATCCAGTTCTGTTTTTCTCCCTTTGATATGACATTTCGGGTAGGTTCAGACAGAGGATTTGGGGTTGGGGTTTCAGCGTGGATTCAGTGACAAAAATTGTAACATAACTGTGCTGTAACCACCTCACATTATTTTTCAATGGGAGACTGCGCTGCAGTTGGCCGTGGGTTTTTGTCGCACGTTTTTCCAGACCACGACAAGTGTACAGTTCCATTCTTGGCATGGGGACGGACCCCTCACAAAGCTGCAGCAGGAGCCTGCTTGCCGTTTAGCTCCATTCAGTAGAACAAAACCTAGAGCGGGTCAGCATGAAAACCCACGGCAGAAACCACAGCGCAGCAGTTTCTGCCCTGGCATACGTGGCAGATGATCCTCCGTGTGAACCTACCCTTGGAGAACAAAGCTGCACCCTAAAGCAACATAGTGTAAGTTCCCTAATGCTGGTAAAACAAGTGCACAAGGAATGTGTTCATTCCTGCCTCGTCACGGTGTCTGCTGGTAACAGCATTATATAATACAGGAATCCATGCAGAACTCATCATCTCCTCAGCCTTGCATCGCTGGAGATGACCGTGGACCTACAGGTAACACTATTTACTCACTGCTGTCTCTGTATGGCGCCATTAGGCTCTTCCTATCAATGCAGTGATGGAAAGCGGGTTATAGGTACTACAACATAAATGCCACATGAAAATGGAAAGAGCAGTAGAACCTCTCAGGTGGATTTAGGCCCGCAACCACCACCATGACCATGATGTCCTTGTATATTCAGGTCAATGCAGCTTAATGTAGAAAAAGGACCGTGCGTAGGGTGGTCACACTGGCCATCTCTCTGCTGGCTTGATTGACGTTCCTGGGATACGTCCTTACAAGCCAGCTCTGATGACATCCTTGTTCAGAATACACGCACGCTTGGCCGACCTGATCATGCATGTGTATGGGGGGAGAAAGGATTCAGTCCAGAGAGCATTTGGCCAGTCTTAGGAGTCCTGCAGTAACAGAACAGATCTTTCTAGGCTAGGTTTTTATGGTCCTTTCACCAAAATAAAACATTTCAGCAAATAGCTATGCCTTTGGGATGTGCTTTACTATACTTCCACAGACTTTGCCGTTCGGCCCTCAGATTCCTAGTTTGTGGATTAGACGTAGCACCCTTGCATCTGGTGCCGCATAAATATAGAGTGAGAATTAGAAGTAAACGCTAGTCTTTTATCCCCCCACTGTCTCCCTCCTCCCACCCCCCTGCCTCCCACGCCAGCTCGATCAAGATGTTTGGGTGGCTTACTAATTAGACACAATCTAACTAACCCACAAACGATTAGGAGAGCCAGCTAGATAATGCGTTATATTTGGGGCTCGGTGTAGATGGTGGAGAGTAGGAGTCGTTGAAAATACCTCTGGACGCCAAATGCCTTCTGGTATCACAGAAAGATATAGTATAGTACAACGGATCCTCCAGCACTGAAAGGGTTTACCTGTGTACATGCACACAGCACGAACTGTGCTTCTCATTTGTCTCCTGGGCATTGGATATTCTGAAGATGCCAGTCTGCCGTCACATGGGAATTGCTTGTAAGCTCTGACTCTTAACATCAAGACAGAAATAATATTATATATATATAGATATATAAAATTAAAGCTCCTGGGCGGCACCACCAAACCTAGGTAAAGTCGCAGTGCCAGCAGTTAAGGCGGCGGTCCTACCACCCGTACATACAACAACAAAAAAATGGAGTGAACCGAAACGTTGTGCCTATTTGGTGAATAAAGCACGTCACTTTATTGGAGGTGCAGCGGGATTCTTTATTTTTATTTATATATATATATATATATATATATATATATATATATATATATAATTTTTATTTATATTTTTTTATTATTATACTCTTTTCTAACTGTTTGAACTTGACTGGCTTTCAGGGAATCTGGCGGATACCGGTGGATGAGATAGATCGCCCTGGCAGCTTTGCTTCTCATATGAACCGTTCCATTGTTCTACTTCTGAACGTTTTAGCTCAACTTAAAGACTCCAACACTCTGCTGAAGATCTCTTGTATGCTACAGAGGACCCCCGATCAGGGGAAGTAAGTATCAGTCTAACACATTCACCCTGCTATTTGACATTCGGACTCGCACACTCATCAGTTTGAATCCAGATCCTTAAACTCTGCACACCACATGGTCATTTATTCCGTGTCCTGCTCCCCCGTATACTGTAGCAGTTTAAATAGTCAAGCAGGGTGCAGGGGAACCCAGACCACTGCCCTGGTAGTCATGTACGTATAGGGTACAACAGTAGAATCATTTTGAAAACATGCCCCTGAAATATTGAGCTTACAGAAATGTTTGCTGAAACCCTTTTAAAGGGTCAGGAAATGTTCCCGTTAACCCAATGTTCTCAGAGTGCAGTGTCTGCCTGGATTTCCAGCTGTGATTGAACCAATACAGTATCTCTTCTTTCCTAAACTTCCCCCCTGTAGGTGGAGGTATTAAGTGCTACTACTTCAGCTGGGTCTCGGGATTTTCTTTCTTCTCATAGTGAAGCACCTGCAGCTTCTGGGAGCCTGAGGACATGCAGATGCAGTTTGCACCAGAAAAACAGCATGCATACTTTGCACTGCATGTATCAAATGTTTCAGACAATTTTATAATCTTTTATTGCCTTGTCTCACAAGAGCATGGCTTAATGGGAAAGGCTTAGCAGTAAATGGGGTGGGGTTTAAATGCATCTCCGTGCGCCAACGTTTTGTCACATTTTTGGAGTAAAACTAAACCAGCTTATCAGGCAGTGTAAACAGACTAGACAGTATAAAGCTACAACAGAATTATCACCCAGCATCAGCCGCTGCGATCTAATGCAGTGTTCCTTTTAGACAGTATTGTAAATCTGCCCATGTGCTTGTTATACAGCTAACTGTATTTGGGTGACATAGGCATTGACCTAGTTGAACTCTCCAGTGTCTATCATTGGATAATTTACAGTAACCCTCAAGTTAAATAGCAGCCGCCATGATATTTGCTGTAACTGGCAGAAGGCAGATGTAGTCTGCTGATCCGTTGCATTGAAAGACCATGCCAGGCATGGCCAACATGCGGCTCTCCAACTGTTGTAAAACTACAAATCCCACCATGCCCTGCTGCAGGCTGATAGCCGTAGGCAGTCTGAGCATGCTGGGAGACGCAGGTTGGCCATCCCTGGACTATGCCAAAAGGTTAGGTTACATTGCTTCCCCACCAAAATAATAATCCAGATCTGCTCTTCCTTTTTAATGGAGGGCTGGTAATTGCAACCATTGTCAGCTATTTTGAAGGTTATAGAGAACTGCATGTGGCCTGCTAGTTGGCCACCTACACGAGTATATACAGTACACACACTTCCTTGCCCCTTCGTTCCCCTCATCGTTTCTGTCAGTGTGTGACTTCTGTACATAAGCAAGAGGTACTTTTAGGCTAATTTCAGACGAGCGTGTCCACTTTGGGGAAACTCACTTTGTGGAAGGGTGGTTTCCCATTATGGACACTGCTGCTGTGACTTGAGCGCACAGCGTTATAATGATTTATAATGCTGTGTGTCTCTGCCTGACCTCCACATCATTATAATGCCGTGCACTGATGTCACTGGAGCCGTGTCCATAACGGGAAATCATGCCTTCATGCTTCTGAAATTAGCCTTAGGGTGGCCATACGCATTCATCAAAAGCTACTGGGCAAGCAGATTTTTGAATGACTGCCAGATCATCGAATGTGTATGGTAGTGCCCTGATCCTCCCTCTGCAGAAGATGTTGGGCAAAAGAAGGATCTGGCATGTTGAATTTCAGGGTGTCCATCCATTTGTTCTCAGAGAGATAAGCTACTGCCAGAAGTGCCTGGCAGCACTAACTCCCCTTTCCCCATTAAAAACACATGAACATACAGCCAAGCATGCATGTGTATGGGGGAGTTGAAAGCATTGTTCAGCCAACATCTGTCTGAAGTGTGTTACCAGCTTTACAGAGGTTTACAAATTGCTTTTATGATTTACGTTCAGTTCAGTGTCAGGCAAAAGTTAGAATATGGGAGCACACATACATTTTAACTAAAGAATAAAGATATTAAAGCCAAATAATGTAAGCAAAAGCAGAGGAGTTATACACTGCAGCCCGTCAGGATGTCGGTTTGATTTTCCCGTAGGCCAGTGAGAAATGAACTAGAATCTACTTACCATAGGGAGAGGCCTGTCTCATTTACCATTTTCTATGCCTGTTTTAGTAGAAAATGGTCTAAATGTAAGACAGCTAGGAAGCGATCTTACATTTAGAGGCGGAGGTGGATACACTGAGGTTTTATAGAAGCCGGCGTCTCTTCATAACTCCGGGGGATCCACCGTCAGGTATAGGGCTTATTACGAGCGGCGGCTAAAACGCCGGTATTAATAAATGTGCCCCATAATTTCAATTTTTTTTACAGTATAGTATATTCTTGCTATCAGCATACCTGCTCCTTTGTTTGCAGGAAGTATTTGCGGGATGTGGACCGGCAGGTTCTGGCACAGCGAGCTTTCATTCTTACCGTAAAAGTATTAGAGGACATGCTGAGTGACTTGTCTGGGGTAAGTAAACAAAAAGTGCAACTTAAATCAATTTTTTTTTTGTTTTGTTTTGTTTTTTTCTGTCCATCCTTTGGTTCAGGATCTGGAGTCGACCTCTGCTTACAATATTTGTTAAAGGGGTTGTTTCACTTCAGTAAGTGGCATTTATCATGTAGAAAAAGTTAATACAAGCCATATACTAATGTATTGTTATTAGCCATATTGCTTCCTTTGCTGGCTAGACTCATTTTTTCCATCTCATTATACACTGCTTGTTTCCATGGCTACGACCACCCTGCCATCCATCAGTGGTGGCCATGTTTGCACACTATAGAAAAAAGCACCAGCCTATGTGCGCTCCCATGGTCCTGGCGCTGGTTCCTATAGTGTGCAAGCATGACCACCGCTGTTGGATTGCAGGGTGGTCGTAACCATGGAAACAAGCAGTGTATAATGTGATGGAAAAATGAGTCTAGCCAGCAAAGGAAGCAATATGGATAATCGCAATACATTAGTAAATGGCTTGTATTAACTTTGTCTTCATGATGAATAGTATTTGCTGAAGTGACAAAACCCCTTTAAGGCTCTTTTATTTGAGCCAACCAATAAGGCAACTATCAGAAACGAACAGTTTGTTTCCGATAATTGCCTGCTCGCCACAGGAGGTTAGAGCTACATTTTCATGCAGCAGTCATCTCCCCTGGATGGGCACTAGGGATCGCTACTGTGATCGCTCATCCCCATATTGAATCATTGCTTCTGGGAAGCAGATCGTTGTTTAGACAGGACAATCTGCTGCCCAAAAACAATGATTTAGGTCACTGCCTCAACAATGCTTTCATCCAATGAAAGAGCGTTTGCTCGTTAATTGGGTAATTGGCAGCACCTTTACTCGGGGCAGTTAGAACCACTCGGGGCGATGGAACCACTGAGACTAGTGCTATCTCATGTGCGGCTATATAATTGCCATCTCAATTTGAATGAATTATTCACCTTCTTACAATTGCTTGTGTGTGGACTGAAAGATAAATTACCAGTATAATCTTGAAATCATTATTTATAAGAATATTGGGGAGAAACTCTGTTTCTGAAAGATCCTTTGTCTCACCATGATATCACATCTGAAAATGAGGCCGTCCAGGTCCAGCTTCTAAAAACCCTGCTTGTTCATCTGTTATTGCTGGGGCTATTAGCCATACATTTCATGTGCTCCTGCAGAATCTAAGCTGTTGGTGGCATATCACTAGGCTTGCGGGTTTTGGCCATCCATGTAGATGCCAGGATGGATACAAGAGGATCCAATAAAAGATGAAGAGGCACAGCACATTCCTTACGCTGTTTTGACTTCATTCTTGTGGTCAATTGGGTCACAGCGATAAGACTTCTACTGAATGGACTTGATGGCATATCTTAGCCATACTCTATGCCACCAATGTCTTTAGCAGAAAACCCCTTTAAAGAAAATGTCCAGTTTTCATGCGAAATTCACTTGAAAGCAGCAGTGGGTAGCCGCAGAGTTAATCCACGTTTCAGTCCTCACCACGACAAACTGCAGATCCACGTCAGAAGTTCACTGACTGACCATAGCCTATTTTTTCTAAGCACAGGGCTATGGACCTTACTAATTTCAAGAGCAGATCAATGATAAATGATGTTGCATTTTTGGTCGTAATTTAAATAAAAGGAGAATGAGTCTTTTGAGGTGTATTTTTATATATATATATATATATATATATATATATATATATATATATATATATACTATATGTAAAATGTTTGTATTTCAGACTTCACATATCATAATGTATGTAGAATTTATGACATGGTTATATGTAGTTTAATTGCTAAGTGTCTTTCACCAGGATCCTAAAAGTACGGACCCCAGCCCGTTCTTAGCAGCTTCTATGACAACAGACGTCACCGGCCGGCCTGCATCAGAGGACAGGAAAGATGTAGCACCCAGAAAGAACTTGGTTTTAGGTGAAGGGGTAGCTTCAGGACCGTCTGAGAATGGGAGAAAAGAGACAGTACAGGGTTCTGCTTCTCAGACAATGGAAACTGGCGAAATCAGGATTGTGAAAGAGACTGGAAAGCCTCAGTCTTCAGAACCAATGGACCATGATGGACACTCATGCCACCCAGATAAACGCTTGGACCAGCATCGCAAGGATTCAGCTAGGATCATCAAGGATAAGGGACTCGAAGGTCCAGAATTATCACTAGAAGACCTGAGTATAAGCTCTAAGCATCATCTTCCTGCGGGTAGCAGAGGCCCGGGACAGCACACACCTCAACACATGGAGGATACTCCACACCGAGTCAGTCGCAAGCGGAAGCTGTTAGATGACACTGAGAGCAGCAAAAACTTGCTCCTTGAGGCGTATCGTGTTTGGCAGCAGGGGCAAAAAGTCACCACATATGATCTGGCCAGTATCGAAGCGATCATGTGTAAAACGTACATGCTGATCAAACAGGTGAGCGGTTCATTCTTGTGTTCAGTGCTAGAGATGGCGATCCTACTGTCTGATTGTGGCTCCTAGACAGATCTGTGTGCCTGCTAAAAGTAGCATGAAGTAATTGGCCATTATTGTCAATGAGATATTGAGTGAATGTGGATCATGTAACAGATGAGTCATTTATTACGTAAAATTCCCCATGAAGAGTGTTTGCCGAAATTGTGTACAGCAGAGTGCGGCTGGGTAAGAATATAGGCACGTTCTATACACACTTATATCAGAGTTACTTGAAGTAAATTGAGAATACCTAATGGTGACAAGCTATGAGTTATGTCCTATGGAAAATGTATGTGTGCTTGCAAAAGTCGGACCATAAATAATTGCCTTCGGAAACTACAGCGGAGGAAAATTAGAGGACTTGCCCGTAGCAGTCTTTCAGGTCACCTCCTAAATTTCATAATCTGCACAAAACAAGTAGAAGATGAAATCTGATTGGTTGCAATGCTTAAACGCCCGTTTTTTCTGGCACCTGGGATTGGTTCTCATATATAAATAAGGGAGATCCATTCCTGAGAACCAGGATTTGGAGCTTGGCACGTGCTGTCTCCTACAACTAAGATGCCTGCCTGTTGCTAGCTTATGCTGATGAACAACACCAACTCTAGCTCCTGCTTAGAAAATTTGGTGTTGAAGCCATGCTTCTTTCCGGCATCTACTCCTAATGACAAGTATTGCACTGCTCTTGCTTTCTAATTCTGCTCCGTGCTACTGGTGGCAGTGGCGTGGCATAGTGGGTCGTCAACTAGAAAGGTTTTAGATGGCTTTATCCTTGGAGGCCTCAGAGCGAGCTCATTTGTGGCACATAACTGATGTCCTCCCCATAGGGATGGACGTTTCACGGCTTCAGGCCCCTCGGCAGAAGCTAGTAAACATGTTTCCCAGGGTTAAGTCTTTTGCAGGTATGTCTGGAACCTCTGGAGACCTAGCTGCTGCACAGCTGGAAGCCAAGGAACCATGCCTCTTAAAGAGAACCCATCACCTGTTTTTTAACAGCTATGGACATCTTTGAATGCCTTTTTATTATTGCATTGTACTTCTCTTGAGCTAAAGAAAAACATTTTCTGTTAGGTCTTTTTTACGATTCTTCCACCATTTGCCTTCTGCAGACTACATCTATTCATATATAGTGCAGGCTGCTCTGTCGCCTTCACTGTGAAATCCATCAGAGGAGTGGTCTGACTGCTTGTTCTCCAGCCCTCATCTCCGTACCTATCTCTACACTCCAAAAACTCATTAAAGTGGACCTGTCACCTCTCCTGACTTGTCTGTTTTAGTAACTACTTGGATTCCCCATGTAAAAATTCTGGGGCATCTTTTCTTATGACTTTGTCGTGCCGTTCCTTTCTTATACCTGCTAAAAGTTTATGAATAACTGGTTGTTACAAGTTAGGTGTATGTGCCTGCAGCTGCACTGGTTGGTTAGTGTCACACTGCAGGGACACAAGCCATTTGTACTTAAACTTCACTTAGGAATAATAGAGGAACAGCACAGCATAAGAATAAATGCTCCAGCATTGTCATTTCATGTAGAATACAATTCTTTACTAAAATATAAATGTCTTCGAGGTGACAGGTCCTCTCTAAGCTGAGTTCTTTTCACTTTGAGAAGGAGTTGACGTTTTTAGTTGTTTCTTTTTTTTTATAGATCTAGAATTGCATGGACTTCATACGGTTTGTTGCCATTTTTGCACCTGTATTTTAGTAGACTTTTAGGCTCTGTTCACTTCTTTACTATGTCTTTTCTTTACAAAGGAAGACAAAACGTTGTTCTGGTTCTGCTGAATGTTTTTTATTATGGGGTTTGTTGTGGTTCAGTGATCTTGGGATTAACAGTGAGTGGAGCCCTTGACCCATTTCAGAAGAGCCTTAGGAGCGGTACTAATGCTGTGCTGGCCTAATGGTGGGCTAATGAAACTGCTGTCCTTGTTGTCCATAGCAACCAATCGGTGCTCAGTTTTTATTTCCTAAACTGCCTCAGAATAATTCAGTCTGCACAGTGATTGGTTAGAGGGGCAACAGCAGCAATGTTTCTGTAAGGGTACTTGCGGCAGAGTAATCCGGCAGGCAGTTCCGTCGCCGAAACTGCCTGCCGGATCCGTCAAAACGTATGCCAACTGATAGCATTTGTAAGACTGATCAGGATCCTGATCCGTCTTACAAATGCATTGAAATGCCGGATCAGTCTTTCCGGCATTTATTTTTTTCGGTCTGAGCATGCGCAGACCGGAAGGATGGATCCAGCATTCCAGTATTTTTAATGCCGGATCCAGCACTAATACATTTCTATGGAAAAAAATCCCGGATCTGGCATTCAGGCAAGTGTTCAGTTTTTTTGGCCGGAGATAAAAACCGCAGAGCTGCGGTACTATCTCCGTTCTGAAAAGTCAAAAAGACTGAACTGAAGACCTCCTGATGCATCCTGAACGGATTTCTCTCCATTCTGAATGCATGGGGATAAAACTGATCAGCTCTTTCCAGTATAGAGCCCCTGTGACGGAACACGATGCTGGAAAAGAAAACCGCTAGTGTGAAAGTACCCATAGGTATATATGTTCATACTTACCCCCCCCCCCCCCCCCCCCCCCCCCGCTGTCTCCACCTTCCAGTCCCAGCACTGTTTACATCCGGTTGGCTATGGGCATGGTCAACCAATTACTGGCTTCAGTGGGGACCTGCTGCTCGTGATGACCTCACCGCTGAAGCTGTGAATTTGATCATGCCCATGCAGCGCAGAGGATTGGAGCGGCGGGAGCAGGTAAGTAGGAATTTTTGGTTTCAGGGGGCAGGCAGCGGACACTTGATAAAAAAAATCTTAGTTTCTGGAAAACCCCTTTAAAGAGAAACTTCATTCCTCATACCGCCCATACCTGTTACAGCAGTGAAACTACCCGATTATATAGGCATAAGGCCTTATGCACACGACAGTTGTTTTTTGCGTCCGCAAATTGTGCGCCTGCCCAAAAAAACTGATGCGACACCCGTTGTTTTTTTCCACAGATCCCTTGTAATAAATGCCTATCCTTGTCCGCAAATGTAAAAAAATGTAGGACATGCACTATTTTTTGGGCTGAAGGGAAACGCGGACAACAGACGCGGAACACAAATGGATTAACTATTAGCATTTTTTTGCTGACCCATTGAAATAAATGGGTCCCCATCCTATCCACACAAAAAAAACGGAACGGAGGCCGAGAAAAACAACTGTCGTGTGCATATGAGGCCTAACACACAAGTTCATCTTTGGTCGACCTATGAGAAAAATATATAATGCAATTGCCCAAATGAAAGTGCCCTAACATGGAGTGAGCAGCTTATTTAGGCAGACAATGGGGAATTTCGATTGTTACTCCAGGTCTCTTGTGTCAGCTGACTACAGGCTATGCCAGTAATAGAAGAATATTGGGGAAGTGTCCTTTAAGCCCGTACATGATCTATTCTCAGAGACTGAGCTGATGTGAGCGGCTTCAGTGCACATTTCCCATGCCTGTACACAGCTCATTCATTTGTTGTTGTGTTTATGCTCGTTGAAGCGGCAGAAATCTTAACAGTAAAAACTAAACAAAAAAAACGTGTTACTATTGAAAAATGCTCTTTAAGAGTGAATAGAAGAACCCAGTTCAGCCTCATCACATTTAGCTAAAAACTGCAAAAAAGCCAAAAACCGCTTCATTACATGCTGGATTGACAGGGAGGTGTGTCTTAGTACTATACTGATCATGTTGTGTTTTTTATTTTGTTTTTTTACTGTTTTTGACTATTTCTTTTCTTTACAAAACCATACCCTCAGTCCAAATTCTGTCACATTTCACAGAAGGTGCACCCATATATCAGGGTAATGCAATCAAATCGCACATGCATCAGTAGCAGAGCGCTATGTCGGATAAAGTGAAGAAAATGAAATTATAAAGCAAATGACACAACTAGGCTCTCATTTCCCTTTTCTGTTCCATTTCCTGTGTTGTTTTTTTAGAGCTTTTAACAAGATTATATTGCTATTCCATCATGTTATTGTCAGGGGTAGGCTGCGACGACTTCATGGAAATTAGAGTGGTTGTCAACATTAGAGCTGAATGCCTAAGCGACGATACGTAGACGTACAACATGATCATAAGGAATGGGACCTAGTGGACACTGTAGCCCAGATTTATCACAGGGGCTCGGTCTGGGGGACACATGTGGTGCAGGGAGACGCTTTTCTCTGACTCTATACCAACTGTACAATCGGTTGACTTCCTTTGAGACAGATTTTTATGCCAGAATTGTGTTGCAATCTTGACGCAAAATGGCGCTTCTTAGTAGGGATCGACTGATATTGATTCTTTAGAGCCGATACCGATAATCTGAACTTTCAGGCCGATAGCCAATCATTTATACCGATATTTTATATCTCATAATATATATTATATTAGTTGGTAGTCACTGAGGTGGTGGACATTTGCATTTGGCACTAGTATATTATAAATGTAAATGAATAAAACCCCTAGTTGCTAGTCAATTTATAATATACTAGTGCCAAATGCAAATTCTCACACCATCCCCCGCCCTCCTCACTGACTTTATTAACCCCTATCAGACCTCAGCTCAGACCTTTTATTAACCCCTATCAGACCTTTTATTAATCTCTATCAGTCCTCAGATAATAAAAAAAACTCCTCACTTCTCCTGCGCCACGGCTTCTCTTCATCTCCGGGTCCGGCGTCTCGCTCCCCTCTCTTCTCTAGCCCGTGCTGCACTGTCACCTGACAGCGTGCACCGCCAGGTCATACTGCGCTCACTACGTCCCGATGCTGTACGGGGTCAGGACGGTGCAGCGGGGGCCCCATCAAAGAAGACCAGGGAGGGTGAGTATCGGAAGGGCTTGCTGCGCTTCTTCCCGACACCCGATGCATACTAGTGCGCGCTTCCATAATGGAAGTGCTCACTAGTATTCGCTTTATACTCATTATCGGTATATTGGAAAGGTTAGATGCCGATACCGATAATGGGCAAAATCCTGAATATCAGCTGATAAGATCAGTACTTCCGATAATCTGTTGATCCCTACTTCTTAGGCCCCGTCTCTTTCTTCTATATCAGTCCCCTCATTGACCATTCTTAAAAAAAGAATGATGGGCCAAACTATGCTAATTTGCACCACTTTTTAAACAGATTTTTGGATATATGGCACCCAGTTAAAGGAAACGTGTCATCAGTGTGATTAAAAAACGGAAGGTACAAACAACATCTCTTAGCAACCATCTTAGAAAAACGCATTGCGCCCGCACTTCCGGGTGCAATGTGTTTTTCACTGAAGCCCCATTCACTTCTGTGGCGCCAGGGCTGTGTGAATAACGCAAAATATAGAACATACTGCGATTTTCATGCAACGCAGAACTGATGCGTGTAAAAAAAAATGTACGCAGACCCATTGAAATGAATGGGTCAGGAATCAGTGTGGGTGCTATGCGTTCACATCACGCATTGCACCTGCACGGAAAGCTCGCTCGTGTGAAAGGGGCCTAAGGAATGTGTGGTACTCCCTCTGCATTTATATTACCGTAAATGGTCAGATCTTAGGTTCCCCTATAATGATGTAGTTACAGGATTTGTATCATTCACCTCTTCCCCATAGATCATCTATGACCTTGTACATACTATACTGCACTCTTACCAGTATACAGAAGACAGTTAAGGGTACTTTCACACTTGCGGCAGGACGGATCCGACAGGCTGTTCACCATGTCGGATCCGTCCTGCGGCTATTTCGCCGTGCCCGCGGACCGCCGCTCCGTCCCCATTGACTATAATGGGGACGGGGGCGGAGCTCCGGCGCAGCACGGCGGTGCACGGAGAAAGGCCGCCGGACTAAAATTACTGCATGTCAGGCTTTTTAGTCCGGCGGCTTTCTCCGTGCACCGCCGTGCTGCGCCGGAGCTCCGCCCCCGTCCCCATTATAGTCAATGGGGACGGAGCGGCGGTCTGCGGGCACGGCGAAATAGCCGCAGGACGGATCCGACATGGTGAACAGCATGTCGGATCCGTCCTGCCGCAAGTGTGAAACTAGCCTAAGCATGTTTTACATTAGTATATTTCCTAATATGAGTGCATAAAAAGTTCCGCAAACTGAATGTAAAGAACCCCCTTTCCCCGAAGCTCAGTTCCTCTTTTGCGGGGCATGTTTTGTCATTTTGCTCTGATAATCTCTGTGAATGTTCTTATTTGCTTTATTCCCTTGAGACATGATGTATGTTTCTTTGTATGTGATGCATCCAGGCAACCAGAGGATGGGGCTCCATTGATCCTCAGGCAGAGGATGGCTCCATCCCTACGTGGTTACTGCAGCCTGGTTATAATTGTAGCCTGCTGTTTGGCGGTAAACGCTACTTTTATCCTTTCACATTCAGAGATGCCGGAAGATGAGGTGTCGGGGTCCTCACACTGGGGAGTTGGTCAGAAATGTTCTTCTAGCGATACGGCAGCTTTAGAAAAATTGAAATGACCATCGGCTTCACAGTGTGATGACTGACGTTTCATCTTTCTGGCCCCCAGTGGGAAAGATATGGGATGAAAATGTGAGATATTAGGATTAATTAAAGTCATCCCTAAATGTTTGGTTTTTGAGTGAAATTGGGGGGAAAAGGGTTTTTTCAGGGGAATATTATTATTATTTTTTTATTCCTGTAATCTTCCTAAAAAACTTTCTTTTTCTGTATTATATTTCAGTGGTCGTTTAAAACTAAGTAGCTGCTCCACAAATGTATTGCTTTATTTAAAAAAATTAAATAAATGAAAAGGATTTTCTGGGGGAAAACATAAAAAAAAAGGGGACAGAGTGGGTTCCAAAAGATTTTTACTCAGTATACCGATCACCTGCTACTGCTGTTCTAACACTGCTTGGGTCTCTGCTTCCGTCCACTCCCTGGTTTCCGGCTCCATACGCAAGAAATGGCTTTAGGTGCCAGCTCAACCAGCGACTGGCTGAGGTGATTCGGGCCTGCAACCAGTAAGGGTGGCGCTACATCACGGCACAGGTCGCAGCCAGGATCACAGAGCAGTGGCGATGCCATAGAAATGAATGAGATCGCAACACTGCTGTATTTTTTTGCGACTCGCGCTGAGATCCTATTCATTTCTATGGGATCTGGCCACAACCAGCGTCTGCATGTAGCCAAACCCTAAGGCTGGGTTCACACCTGAGCGTTTTACAGCGTGTTCCTACGCGCTGTAAAACGCTCAACAAGGAGAAACCAATGATTCCCTATGGGAATGGTTCACACTTGGGCGTTTTACAGCGCGTACGATCGCGCTGTAAAACGCCCGACGCTCCAAAAAGTACATGAGCGACTTTTGGGGCGTTTGTGGCCATAGGACACTGTAGTGAATCACACAAACGCGCGTCAGACGCGCGTTTACTATTACAAAAACGCGCATAAAAATGTGCGTCTAAAACGCGCGTTTGCGCAACGCTCAAGTGTGAACCCAGCCTTAGTGGTCAAGTGAGCAGTCCAAGCCAGTTCCTTTGTGTTGAACAAGAAGTGGAGAGGAGCAGGGACCGAAACAGCCGTGGCAGGGGATCGGTATGGTGAGTAATAATTGGTTCTTATTTTTAACCCTTTCCACCCCTTAAAAAAAAAAGTTTATTCCCCTTGAAAATCACTTTAATAAATTAAAAAAAAAATAAAAAAATGCCTAAAGTCAGACAATGCAGTTGTGCAGCAGCTACTCAGTTTCAAACGACCATTGAAAGATGACAAAAAAAACTGAGGCTTTTCAGGAGGTTAAAGGAATACTCCGGGCAAAACTGCTGCACTGTGTTATGCCTATTGCAAGACCGGAGGGGTGGTGTGCATAAGGCAGGGAATCTCCCTGGCCTGGTGATGCAGACTCATTTAATCTTCTTAGGTGACTTGTAAGTGGATGTAGCTGGACAATGGATAGCTTCTAGATAATCTCCATGCTCTAACAGTATACTGTCTTCATCCATGAACCGGACAAGCTGTGCCTGTCCCCATGGAGGAAAACAGACCTAGGAAGAAAGGGATGCAAATGAGCTCTTAACAAGCTCTGCCTCTGATGCCACCAGACGTAAGGCAGCTATCCTATAAGTCAATGTTCAACCCTTTAAATAGGCCTTGAGACATGACTCTGATATTAAGTAGGCCAGCACCTCATCTGCAGACAGCTGTTTCGGGGTGATTGCCCCTCATCAGTGCAGAGCAGAGAGTACTGGCTTAAGTGGGTGAGAGGCCTGTGTCCAGGTCCGGGGTGAACTAATTCTCCTTAGGGAGAGAGCACCTTAATCAGTGTGAGGAGACTTGTAGGTCAGACATGCTTCTCTGGAATTCTGGGAAGAAAAGGATGCATATGAGCTCTTAACAAGCTCTGCCTCTAATGCCCCCCAAATCCTGACTTAGGCCTCTTACCCAGTTAAGCCAGTACTCTCTGCATGGTATCCCTTTTATGATGGATTGGGCACTGCATTGCGGCATCCGTTATAAAGGAGAACTATGATGCATTTGTGAACAGGTCTGTAAGCTAATAAAAATAATTGGTGCACATTCATTCCTCGGTGACTGCCCACAATACTGTTCATTTACCATCTTTCTGTGTTATTTGAGATTTTAAGGAATTCTGATGAGACCCTTGATGGTGGCAGGCAGTGATGGCCAGTTCGCAGTGTTCGCCCGCGAACACATGCGATCTGCCATCTTAACTTAAGATGGCAGATCGCATGTGTTCACGGGTGAACACTGCGAACTGGCCATCTCTAGTAGCAGGTTTATGAGGGATCCCATGATTACACATAATTGTTTCAGTACAGCATGTGTTGGAGCTGTATAAACTAAGTGTTAAATGTGTCGTATGTTGAACAGATTTTAAAGAATTTTTGGTGATTTTTGTTTTTATTTTTCCTGTCCTCTTCCAAAAACATCTAAAATCCTGCAGTTTTCACACTGACCACTAATTGATACTTTCTGTTCCGTACAGGTAAGTTTTCAGTAGCCATCGCATTATCATCACAGGCAGGATTACAATGACAGATATCACCTCTGTATAAATTTGACAGGATCCATCATTCACAATAGGTGATATTACAGCTTATCTACTCCCTCCTGACCTCTGCACAGGTTGCAGAGCATGCCTACAAAAATCGGCCATAAAAGTCATTGAGGTCCCCTCCTGACCATTGTATCTGTGGCCCATGGTGGCTGCTTTCACAGAAAAGGTTTTGACATATTTTAGGACTAGTGCCCAGTGTGAAAACTTTAGAGTTATGTTAATATAGATAGGGATATGGAAAATAAAAATAAAAAAATCACCAAGAATACAAAAAAATGTTTAACATAAAAACATAATTTAAGCAATAGGCATTTTATAATGACCCGTTCCCTTTAGGCCTCATGCACACAACCTTTGTTTTGGTCCGCATCCGAGCCGCAGTATTTGCGGCTTGGATGCGGACCCATTCACATCCGCATCCGTTGCTCCGTTCCGTGATACGGACAAGAATAGGCAGTTATATTAATGAATGTCCGCGCCAATCCGCAAATTGCGGAACGCACATGGACACCATTCGTGTTTTGCAGATCCGCAATTTGTGGACCACAAAACACACAACGGTCGTGTGCATGTAGCCTTAAGTAGAAAAAAAATAACTAAACAGAAAATACATATTCTGGGACGTGTGAGGGAATCACTATGAGGCTTGCATATTTGGGATCCATATGTGAGAAGTGACTACGCTTTCCATCTTATACTGGCACGTGACCATTAGGAGAGTGTGAACCATCTGTCGGAGGCAGTCCTAGTCTTTCGTGTTTCTGTTTTATAACATTGTCATTAATAAGGGTCTATATTATTGGAGGAAGTCCTATTTGTTTTACGTTGCCTGCGTGTTCAGATTTAGCACATAAGTAGCCTCTTGTAGTGTCAATGCACGTCTGCTAGTAGATAAGTGCTAGAGGATTAGCTGGATTGACACCCATTTCTGACCAATCGGACCTCATTGCCAATCATCGCCCTGTGACTTGGCGGCGAACAGCAAGCTCGTTTGTTTGCAGGTCACAACTTTTATGCCGGGAATAAACATAAACAGGGAATTGTGGTGCAGACATAATTTGCAGTACATTTTGGTCTGAGGTAGCCATTTACACCCCCAGATACAGTATTATGTTAGGATAGAACCTGTTTTCATTTTCCTCATCTATAAGGGACTTCTGCCAGTAACATGTGGTGATTGACAATTCAGCAAGTCACTCATTTTAAAGGGGTTGTATCATCAGAAAATACTAGCATTTATTATGTAGAGGAATTTAATACAAACTACTTCCTAATGTATTGTTATTGTCCATATTGCTTCCTTTGCTGGCTGGATTCATTTTTCCATCACATTATACACCTATCGTTTCCATGGTTACAACCAGCCTGCAATCCATCAGGGGTGGTCATGTTTGCACATATAGAAAAAAAAGTGCCAGCCTCTCTGGTGGCAGGGACCATGGGACGGTACATAGGCTGGTGCTTTTTCATATAGTGTGCAAGCCCGGCCACTGCTGCTGGATTGCAGGGTGGTCGTAGCTCCTCGAAACGAGCAGTGTATAATGTGATGGAAAAATGAATCCAGCCAGCAAAGGAGGCAATATGGACAATCGCCATACATTAGTAAGAGATTCGCATTAATTTCCTCTATATTATGTTATTTGCTGAAGTGACACAACCCCTTTAAGGACCTTTTACATAGGCAGATTATTGACGAAACGATCAGCCGCATAAACGATCATTCCCTACTTATAATTATGGCTGATGGTCTACATTATTTTCATCAGATGATCTGCGTGCAGTTTTATGTGCACATAAAAGATCCGATAAGCCGGCGGACAAGCACTTGATCATTTGTCTTCTGACTAGTGAGATTGTCAGCCTGTGTAAAATTAAGCTGGCGCTACATATTAGATATATTTCTGCAGGACCGGCTGATAATCTAATCCAAGTATGGGGGCTCCTCAACCCTCCCTGAAAGCAGATGTCTGTGAGGATAAGGATTTCAACTGCCTGGTTCCCTTGCAGATAAACTGAGCATATATATGGGGGGGGGGGGGGGATCAGGTGAGTCAGCATGTTCGTAACGTGTATGGCCAGCCTTATGATCATCCTAAAATAAAACCTGCGCTCACTCCACTGTGCTAATAGCATGCATACCACATCGGTACAGGCCATCAGCGGAGCAAGACCAGGGCAGAAGCGCCATACCACATCGCCCCTCTGCCTGGTCTGATCAAGCCTGACATAGCCCATCTATACTAGCCTTTAGCAGTGTACTGGAGTATGGATTCTAAAGCGTAAGAGGCCTGAACTAAGAAGAGTGAAAAATATAAATAATTAAAGCACATTACAAACATTCTTTTAGTTACATTTAGAGTAGGTTTAAGTTAAGTTAATTTAGTTGCCGGACTGATCGTTCCCAACCATTGTCCAGTGTGAACATGTAGCAAGTAAATGGGGAACAATAAATCGCTTGTGTGATGTTGATTGCATCTTATATGCTGACCTAACAATGATCAGGTGTTATTGAACATCCCCTGGTATAACCAGGTGCCATCTACCTGTCGTTTGTAACAGAATGAGAAGAGGCAAGACAGCTATTGAAGGTGTATGGGCACCTATGGTCATATGCACTAGATTTTGCCAGAAGATGAGCAGTTTCAGATAACCGCTTATCTGACATGTTCTGTATTCAAACAGTTTGACTATGGTGAACATACTGTTGTCAGGGAAAATTTCTTAAATAGATTGGGAAAAAAAGTTTGTGTTTTTTGCCAGACATTGTGCCACTCTTTTTGTCCATGTATTATATGTGATAATGAGGCCGAATAGGGCAACGAGTGGCACTGCCTATTCTTAATCCTCTTTAAAGGGGACCTGTAACCTTTCCTGACATGTCTATCTTAGCATCTACTTGCACCCCCTTGTAATAATAATTCTAGAGCATCTATTGATATAACTGTTTGTTGTTTAATCCCTTTATTATTCCCGCTAGAAATTATGAATGAATTGCTAGCATGTTAGTTGCTAGCTAGTTTGCAATGAAGGTCCAGCTGGGTGTTACCAGTTGGAGGTGTGTCCCTGCACAGTCTGATACTATCCAATCAATGCTGCGAGTGGCACACTGTACAGGGGCACACACCCAGCTAGACCTTCATTGCAAACTGCTAGTAATTCATTTAGAACTTCTAGCAGCAATAATAAAGGAATGGCACAACATATAGTCATAAGACTAGATGCTCCAGAATTGTTATTACATGGGGAATGCAAGTAGTTAATAAAACACATGTCAGGAGAGGTGAATTAAGATCATAATCTGTGCATATAAGAAGGCAGTGGTGGGTATGTCTGACATTCAGAAGTGCTCATCATTAGTCTACATGTAAACTCTCCTGCAATGTAACTTTCTTCCCTTTTCTATAGAGCTACTAGCAAAGCAAGGAGTTCCAGGTTTGGGCTGGTGTCTTTAGTATATCATCTGTTGTTAATGGGGCATTAAACTGGCTCGTAATGCTTGACTGAAGGAACGTCTTCAAGTAAAATGATGTTCTATAATGATTCATTGTTTTTCCTTTAGGTGGATGAAGGTGCTGCGTTGGAACAAGCTATTAAATTCTGCCAACTTCAGATGGGAGCTTCTGCCCAGAAACAGGTGTGTGACCCCTGCACATGCATGCATGCAAATCTACAATGCAGGTAGATGTAAATTACAATCATACATCACCTATGTCCATGAAACTGGGTATAGTGCAGTAAGGACTGTGGGTATGGGTTAGGACTGTGAGCATATGTCCTTAAAGTACTGGTTCTGTGAGATGAGGCATATGGGATCTATGTGTGAAGCAATTCAATGATTCAAAGCCTAAATTATTCACATCCTTTAATTTGGAGCAATGACCGCCTCTGTGGTACTGAATGGATCTCCTTGTGGTAACCCATGTAGTCTAACCAAAGCAACACTATATTGTACTATACAAATAGCTGACAAGTTCCAGAACTAGTGAATACATTAGCGCAGCGTGCTGTCTTCTGCTCGCAGGAAAGAACATGTGATCATTTTACAGTTCACTGTGAAAAGCTCGGAAATCCCAAGATGAATGTATTAGTGTATTGTAGTACAGAGCACACAGAAAACCAGGGAACAGGACACAAATGGCCAAACAAGAATTTACTAAGAATCTTGTATGAGAGTTTAAGCAGATTAGGACTTATTATTCCAGAGTTCTCCCTGTACCCTTCTCCGCTCTTGGTGACTATTTGTGAAATTAAAGTATGTATATTCGCAGATGAATAAACTACTGTAGACATGGAAACCCATGGGAGGTCATTCTAGAGACAATTGGATTCTTTTGGGGCCTAGTAGAAATGAAAAAGAAACAGCCCAAAAAAAGCTGAGGGCACAACCTAACTTCTAAGCCCATTGGCTACATGGCATTTAGGATTTGTCCAGCTATTACGGTATATAAGTGTAAGTCTAGCCATATACATTAGACTGACCACTATTATATCTCCCCATCAATAAAAGGATCTGGTTTGTTAAAATCCAGTAACCCAGTCTGTGTCTGAAAGTTAAGACACCCCCATAGACAGTAGATGGTCATTATGTCCTTCTGAGATCAGTAGGCTTAGCTCACATTAACCTCCTAACATATTTGCATGTGCTCTGCTTGGTCTTTGGTAAAAAGGACCTAACAGTTCAACCCGAGCAGAGTGAGGAGGGAGGCCTGCTTTAACCATTTATATCTTGTGCTGTGTAGCGGCTAGAAATATACTGGTCTTGTTTGAAATCTGTCAGTCTAAGATTTGAAACAAGACTAGCAAGACCAAACATAGCATTATCTCCTCTACATCGAGAGATATAGCGTTTATAAATCTAGTTGGGAGTGAAAGCAGCTGAAAGTGAAAGTAGGTGTCAGGCTATATCTCCCGATTGTGGTCTTGTTTAAAAGTTTAGATTTCTAGCTTTCAAACAAGACCCATATCTTTTTGCTACAGAGCCTCAGATATGATGGGTTAAAGCAGCCCTCCAACTTCAGCTGCCTGTGGTCTCAAACAGCCTGTAAGAGAAAAGTGGGGCAGTGGGAAAGCTGATAGCCTGCAGTAGTAGAGAAAAAACATTCTCTCTCATGAGACCAGGGGGAGGGTAACATGGACTTGCATGCTACCTATCCCCCTCTCCTCCATCAATCAGAAAGCATACTTGCTCTTTGATTGTCATATATGGAGCTTTTTGATCCAGGAAAGGGGTGAGAAGATGAGCGCTTGGCTGTCTACTTTTTTCGAAAAATTAGGCCATGTATTGACGCCAAGACCCCGATGTTTACCAAGGTCCGGATCATGGCATCAATTAAGTCAAACGTTCTAGACTTTGCAGTGACACAAAAACAGAATATTTTGTAAAACCTTATGTTTTTATTATGCAAGTATTATAACAAAAAAAAACTATATAAATGTGGCATCATCATAATTGTACTGACCCACAGAACAAAGTTACATATTACTTATACCTTGCTGTTTTTATCTTTCCCTCTGCCCAAAAATTAAATAATAAAAGTTATTTAATACACCCTAAAATGGTTTTAAAAAAATGCAACTCGTCCTGCAATATTCAAGGGCTTGTATAGCTAAAATGAAGAAAAAAATTAAAAGCTGGAACATAGAGGGGGAAAATTTTACAGGTCTTTAAGGCTAAAATTAGTTGTCATTAAGGGGTTAAAATACACTTACTTCAGTCACCCGAGTCTTGCGCCTATATTTAAAAAAAAATTACATTTTCAGGTGTATATTTCCAACTTTAATGTGACTGTTGGGGAAGGGGGGGGGGGGTTAAGTTAGTTTGTATGGCAACCTTAAAGGTGTATTCCTATCTGGGGCATTTAAAGCATATTGAAATGCCATAAATGTTAATCTCTTGGACCAGATTCTTATCAAGAAGGGGACCCCACCGTGAAGGAAGAACATGCTGTGCATGTGCAAGTCCAATAACGGTGCACATGTTCATCCACCCCTTCATTCATCCTTATGGGACTTTGAAAATGGATGGGTGGCCGTGCACGCATAGCTTATTCTGTTTACTTCAAGGCCCTGTTCTTGAGATAGATGTAAGTCTCACTTCTCCTATCAGACATGTATGGCCTATCTCACTTCTCCTATCAGACATGTATGGCCTATCTCACTTCTCCTATCAGACATGTATGGCCTATCTCACTTCTCCTATCAGACATGTATGGCCTATCTTATCAGTAATAATGATAACAAGGTTTATTTCAGCTACTTACTCCTTTTACTTTAGAAAATTGAACATGTGCCTTTTGACTAGTAATCCAGATCAGATCACTTTCCCTGAACACTGCTTATCACCCATTCAGGGAGCAATGCACTGATGCTATCCTATAGGAGTAAAGCATTCATAGGGAAATTGAAGATTGAGCTTTAGTTAACCCTTGCCTTGCTATTCCCTGGAGTACTTTTGCTTATTTCCTAATAATCACCTTCACTTTGAGTAACTCTTTCTACAACTCCATTTAGACACAATTTTAGTATACACACCACTATCTAGAGGACAGTGTGTAGATACAGTTAGTATAATAGATATGGGTAAAGCAAAAAATATATAAAAACTATGAAGAAACGTCCAAAAGTGGGTCCATGTCTCATGCCTAGGTGGATTATCACACTGCAAATGCTCCCACGTTTTGTATATTAATGCTTCATGAAAAATGAAAGAAATGACCCACA
Source organism: Bufo gargarizans (assembly GCF_014858855.1). Taxonomy (NCBI): domain Eukaryota; kingdom Metazoa; phylum Chordata; class Amphibia; order Anura; family Bufonidae; genus Bufo; species Bufo gargarizans. The sequence goes on along the minus strand of NC_058080.1, from coordinate 539,760,799 downwards.
AGAGCCCATTGGCTTTTTGCACAAAGGACCTCCAGGGGACAGAATGGTGGCCTCCAGGGGACAGAGTGGTGGCCTCCAGGGGACACAGTTTTCTAGAGCCTGTTGTATTTTTCACACAACAGCTTTATTGCTAGTTCCGTATAATCCTGCTCAAATATGAGTGAACCCTGCTGAGATCTAGAGACAGATCCTACTGTACATTGTAATGAAGGATACGTAGATTGTTTCAGTGTCACCAGCCAGTTGCTGGTTTTACCTGTGCAGTTCTGATAGTAAAGGTTATAAACCTATAGTATAAGCCAAGCCGCCGAGTCTGAGGGTGACACCTGGCATGGCATGTGATGAAGAGATGAGAGCATGAGCGACTCATTTCACTGTCGAGGAGAAACCTTCTCTACAAACAGGAAATGCTCTTGAATCTTCTGTGGCTTGTGGGCTGCTCGGAGAACGCCATTTGTAGAGCTACTGATAGATTTACCATTTCCTGACTGATGATACGGGTCTGAAATGGCTGCAGAAATATGAGCCCACAAATTGTGATAACTAAGACAATGCTGTCTACCTTTCTACAGCTGCGGTCCAGTATCAGGCCACATTCACGTTTGCATTATTTTTGTAAAACATAGCAGGTAGTGAAATAGGCATACTCATGCCCACATTGTGCAGTGACTTAAAAAAAAACTGTATGGCTCCATGGGACTCTCTCCGGGTCAGATATAGTCTCCCCTAGAAGCACAATCTGATGGACCAGGCCACAATGTACGTCCACGTATGAGATTAGAGGTACAGTAGAGGGCTCATGGTCCTCTGCGGCAGCCCTGTTATGGCTCTGTACCAAAGGCAGCTGTGATGTGACTGTGTGCATAGGCTCTCTTACGTCAGGGCTGTGAATATAAAGAGATGTTGGCACTGTAGTATCTTTCAGATCATAGCGCTGTTATACAGGGTGGCCCGCGAAAAAGTAGCCTGCCTACAGTGATTGCAAGACAAGAAAAACAAGCAAGTGGATTGTTCTTTTTTAATTACCCACAAGTCCCAAAAGATGCTGAAAGTGGTTCCTATTCACGTCTCTGCATCTTTGGGCACTTCGGATTATGCTGGTTGATACTGCTTGTGATGCTGCAGAAGTAAAAAGGTCCTGCTTTTTTCCAACAAGATGGGGCGACTTGCCGCACCTCTGGGAACTTGCTGACACGGGTTCATGAACTCTGGGCAAGGGGTTATGGCCACCACATTCGTCCGCATGACATTTTTATCTGTGGGGAAATGTAAACCAGAAAGTGTCCTCATCCCCTGGATGAACCTCACAAACACCATCCGCAGCATCACTAGCCGTACCAGCCAGCATAATCCAACGTGCCCAAAGATGCAAAGTCCTGAATGGGGACCACTTTCAGCATCTTTTGAGACTTGTGGGTTGTTAAAAAAAATAATAATCCACTTTCTTGTTCATCTCGCCATACTATCGCTGGAGGCGGGCTACTTTTTTGCGGGCCACCCTGTACTTACCATTACTAGGATGGAAACGCAATGTAGTTTTTTCTGCTGCCCATATGTTTGTATAGGCAGAACATCAAGCATGGCATCAGTTCAGTGTAAATAATGGGACCCCCACACCAGACATTTAATATTCTTCCCAAAGTCACTTTCTCCAAGTTTACTTTAATAAATGGATAGCTTAGAGAGCGCGCCTTCTAAAACTCACCAGGAATTATAGGTCTTCAAGTAGTTCCCTACTCTCAGGTGGTGATAAAAAATTAAGAATCGCCCATTTCTGAATTATCAGTTTCTAGGAAAGCTGGGTGACAACCAGTAGGGGCAATTTTACAGGATGGTTGGATTCCTTGAAAAGTCTAGTTACAGAGGAGTACAGTTGTAGAGCATGATGCATGAGCGTGGTGCAGATCCTGCACTTGTGGTCCGCTGCTAATGGCAATCCCCAGCAAAAATGCATACAATGGAGGATGCCTGCAACGGACCACAAGTACCACAATAGACATCCTACACAGGATAGCAATTGTGTGGATGTGATGAAAAACAAAATAACAATAACTTCTACAAAGACAGGTGCACTCTGCGGTCCTACTAAGGGCTCTTTCACACCTGCGTTATTGTCTTCCGGCATAGAGTTCCGTCGTCGGGGCTCTATGCCGGAAGAATCCTGATCAGGATTATCCTAATGCATTCTGAATGAAGTGAAATCCGTTCAGGATGTCTTCAGTTCCGGAACGGAACGTTTTTTGGCCGGAGAAAATACTGCAGCATGCTGCGCTTTTTGCTCCGGCCAAAAAAACTGAAGACTTGCCGCAAGGCCGGATCCGGAATGAATGCCCATTGAAAGGCATTGATCTGGATTCAGTTTAGCTTTTTCTCAATGGTTACCATGGCTGCCGGGACGCTAAAGTCCTGGCAGCCATGGTAAAGCTTAGCGGGGAGCGGGGAGCAGCATACTTACCGTCCGTGCGGCTCCCGGGGCGCTCCAGAGTGACGTCAGGGCGCCCCAGGCGCATGGATGACGTGATCGCATGGCACGCCATCCATGCGCATGGGGCGCTCTGACGTCATTCTGGAGCACCCCGGGAGCCGCACGGATGGTAAGTATACCGCTCCCCCGCTCCCCGCTCCTACTATGGCAACCAGGACTTTAATAGCGTCCTGGGTGCCATAGTAACACTGAAAGCATTTTGAAGACGGATCTGTCTTCAAATGCTTTCAGTACACTTGCGTTTTTCCGGATCCGGCGTGTAATTCCCGCAAGTGGAGTACACGCCGGATCCGGACAACGCAAGTGTGAAAGAGGCCTTAACCCTCATACTGATGTAAAATTGAGAGATTAGCCAACATATCCTGCTTGGAGGACATGTCTGAGCCCGAGCACCGCGCCAAGGTTTCTCAAGTAGCTTGGGACCTAACGCTAAACCTACCTGGGCCGTCTGGGCAATACCAGGAGCTAGTGGGCAAATTACAGGTGTGCAAAGTCTGAGTCACAGCAAACTCCCAGTTACCTCCATGCTTATAATGGGAGGAATCCCATGAATCCATTAATTGTAACCTAGCAGTGGTATAACACATTGGATGCTGTGTGTTCTCCCTCCCGGCAGTATACAGGTAGATTACAGTACAGGTTCACCTCTCTCTGTGATGGACTCTGGGGACCTGCGTTCTGTGTTATCATCCGCCCCTCCTCACTCATGCACAGCGTATAGTATGTGCCAAGGCGATCTGTGACTACCATTTCTTACTATATCTCTGTTGCCATGGTGCCCTCTGTCTTATACGGGGGCTCGTGGTCCTCTGTGGCAGCCCTCTCTTTTTCCCTTAGCATTGGAAACCTGTCTCAACACCACAGAGGGATATAATGATGGGGGAAAGCTTTTCTCCTTTTTTTTCTCTTGTTTTTTCCCCAGTGATGCCCAGACAGCGGGCACTTTGCCAGCTGGGAACAGTGACTGCTGTGGAGACAGTTCTAGCTGGGAGAGTGAGTCACCGAAGTGAGCGCAGAGGCTCAGAAATGGGACAGAGGAGTGTGCATGTGTATAGCTGTCATTCTGCTATATATATGCATACGTTGTACGGAAGCAGATCTATGACAGACCAGTCATAGCTTGTCCAGAGGCTTATGTAATTGTACGTTGTGCTAAACGTACTCACCAGCGCCACCATAAGGATACATCTATATTGTAAGCAGTTTAAAACAGAGGAGATTATAATACAGATGTAAACTGATGTAACAAGTGAGAATCAGACCTAATATAGTACATGATCATCTTTCTTCTAACAAAGCTAGAACCAGACCTGTATGTCACATGAATCCAGAGACCCATCCTCCCCATTCATTGCTCCAGTTCTGCTAGATTTCAGGCTGACCGCTCAGGGGGCTTGTCCTTTCTGCTGCAGCTCTTTTCCAATCATAGCTCAGGAGTCATGTCCTTTCTGCTGCAGCGGTTTCCCTGTAACTGCCACACCTTCTAACAGAAGATACAGCTGGTAACAGTTGAAGATTTATACTGAGCACGTGCGACCACCTCAGTTAAAAAACTGAGCATTAAAGGGGTTGTCTCACTTCAGCAAATGGCATTTATCATGCAGAGAAAGTTAATACAAGACACTTACTAATGTATTGTGATTGTCCATATTGCCTCCTTTTGTTGACTTCTTTCATTTTTCAATCACATTATACACTTTTTTTTTTTTTTTTTTTTCCATGGTTACGAAAACCCGCAACCCAGCATCGGTGACCGTATTTTCACGCTATAGGAAAAACCACCAGCCTATAGCTGTGGTCCCTGCCACCAGAGAGGTCGCTACTTTTAACTATACTGTGCAAGCACGACCACCACTGATGGATTGCAGGGTGGTCGAAACCATGGAAAGAGCAGTGTATAATGTGATGGGAAAAATGAATAAAGTCAGCACAGGAGGCAATATGAATAATAACAATACAATTCTTCACCATCGCGCGCGGCGGTCACCCGCGGTCAGGCAGCGCAGTAAATGGAAGCAGAGAGCCCAGAGGAACCGGAGTTCACCTTGAAGACAGCCTATATATAGCTTATGTCGGCGATATCCTCCTGCCAGACATCGCTTACCGGCAAGATTGAGGAGGTGAGGGTGGACCTGGGCCTGCTTCGGCATGATGTTCAGCTGCTTAGAGACAGTGTCGAGAACACTGAGGACAGGGTATCCTCACTTGCGTACATTGCGCAAGTGTTCCTGCTGTGTGATGACTTACTGATCGTTATATCACCCACTTGTTACTGTGCCTTCAGATATGGGACTCGCTGTTTCGTTAGCTGCAGATTTCATTCATGTGGGAGTTATGTTATAGCTTATCTCACCTTATAGTGACAAGGCATGCACAATATGTGAACACATGTTGTAGGTTGCTCATAATAAGTTGGGGTGGGAGCACTACCTGCATAGGTACTCCATCTAATTGCACTATGCAGGTCCCCGAAATATGGGCCCATATACTAGTTGGATCAGGTTTCAACGACCATATACTTACCTTGTTACTTAAACGCACTAAGTTATGTTTCTTTAGGATTAGTTTTTTTTCAGGTATGGATATCTCTTCTAGCAGGGTTAGATAGAGGAATGACAGGGCAGTGGTATCTAGTAATGGTTCGCTTCTCTCCAGTGGAAAGAGTAGGAAGACATCCTATAAGATCAGAGATAAACCCAAAATGGCCTCCATGAAAGTCTTGTCGTGGAATGTAAGGGGATTGGGGGACCCAAAGAAAAGGATTGCGGTATTCTCACACATTCGCTCCTTTAACCCTCGCATTATCGGTCTACAGGAGACCCACCTGACGCCAGAGACCGGGAGCAGACTTAAAAAACCCTGGGTTCAATACTTAGCTAACGCATTTGGGAGCGCACACTCTAGGGGGGTTGCTATTATGGTTCATAGTAGTCTTAGATGGGAGGTGCATCAATTGGCCCTCTGGTTGATCCAGAGGGCCAATATATTTTCCTATATGTGCATATTAACTGTACCCCCTACGTAGTGATTAATGTATATAATCCGCCGCCTGCTTCTATCTCCCTACTGCAAACTGTGATTGGATTTGTCGCACAATACCCCAATGTTAGACTGCTTTGCATGGGCGATTTTAATGTGGTTATGCATTGTGAGATTGATAGATTTTGCGGGGATTCTAGTGGGAATAATGATTCTCCTCCTGACACTGTTCTTTCCAGAGTGGCTGCTGAGATGGGGTGGCTGGATTTGTGGAGGACCAGACATCCTCTCCTACAGGAATATTCATCCCATCCAGGGGAGCTCTTTCCCGAATTGATTATATTCTAGGGAATGCAGGGTCCATCTGACCACGCCCCGATATTGGCCGAGCTTAAACTCCCTGATGTTGCTAGACAGGGAAGAAAGATGCGCATCCACCCCTTCTGGTTATCTCTTTTTACCATCAACGACAGGGTTCCTGATCAGTTGCTAATGTTTTTGGAGGTGCAGGATATTGAGACAGATGGCTTGCTGTTATGGGAAACGATGAAGGCGTATCTGAGAGGTTGTCTCAAATCATCAATATCCTTCATCAAGAAAGACACGCAGCGCAAAGAGGTGGAACTACACACTAGATGCAAGGAGGCAGAAAATGCTTTCACATCCTCCCCAACTGAGGCGAATAGACTAAAATGGCATACCAGGGGCAGACTATACATGATGCATCTGTCAGAAAAAAGTAACCGCAAATCATTCTTTCTCAAACAGCAGTCTTTTGAGATGGGTAATCAGACTGGCAAGCTCCATGCGCACTTGGCGCGTGGCAGCAACATGTCCCCCCCCAGTTATCAGAATTAGGGGCCCTGATGGGATAATGAAGGAGTCAGCAGATGGTATCCTAGAATGCTTTGAGAGCTTTTTTACACAGATCTATATGATTCCGTTGTGACCTACACAGCGCGCGAGATGGAGGAATACCTTCTTGAGGTATCTCACCCTCTGCTTCGTGATCTGGATAGAGGTGTCTTGGAGGATGATATCACTTTGGATGAGATTAAACTAGCAATCACGGACCTCCCTGCTGGGAAGGCCCCTGGCCCGGATGGCATCCCAACAGAGGTATACTCCATATACACTGACAACCGCAACTTCACAAATTATTTAAGACTGCTCATACCCGTGGATGTTTGTCAGACTCTATGTATGACGCCACAATTGGGGTTATTCTGAAGCCCGATAAAGACCCGCTGGAATGCGGATCATATCGTCCTATTTCCCTTTTGAATCTAGATTATAAGATTCTCACCAGAGTTCTAGCAACTCGTCTTAATAGAGTGGTCACTTCAGTAGTGCACAGTGTTCAATCGGGCTTCATGCCGGGCAGGTCCACCTCTGATAACATCAGGAGAGCCCAGGTGATTGCACAGATAGGGGTGGCTGAGGGTGAGCATTGGGCTATGGCCTCCTTGGACACTGCCAAGGCCTTCGATTCGATTGAGTGGACATTTCTGCTTACCGTGTTGAAGAGCTTTGGCTTTGGTCCGAAATTCATCAGGTGGGTTGAGATATTATACAAACGACCGAGGACAGATATATTAATAAATGGTCATCACTCCGGCTCCTTCCCACTGAATAGGGGCACGAGGCAGGGCTGCCCTTTGTCACCTCTGCTATTCGCAGTAGCTATAGAACATCTAGCTCTAAGAATAAGACAGGATCAGATATATATGGGTATCCCCATGGGTTGCAGGATAGATAGAATAGGACTTTATGCGGACGATTTTCTTCTATTTGTCTGACCCTGAGGCATCGCTCCCTAGAGCAATCAAGATTATTGAACAGTTTGGTAGATTCTCGGGGTTGCAAATAAACTAGACCAAATCAGCTATTATGCCTCTCTGGGATCACACTTGGCTGCCCCACTACCACAACCTACCTGTGGTGGATCGTTTTAAGTACTTAGGGATAGTAATCACTAGAAATGCGCAACTATCATACACTTTGAACATTGAACCCCTGGTGGCTCTCTTTGTAGACAAATTCAAGTCGTGGAGATCCCTCCCCCTTTCCATTATGGGCAGACTTAATCTAGTTAAAATGATATTACTTCATAAGGGCCTATACATTCTAGCTCATGCTTGTGCTCCCATATCTAAAGGCTTATTTGATCATGTTGATACCATGATTGCCTCGTTTGTGTGTGGGGGGGGGGGGGGGGGGCAAGAAGAAAACTATCCTTAGCTGTGCTTCAGAGGCCTAAGACGCAAGGGGGTGCCTCTCTCTCCCGGACTTCTTTCTCTACTTTTTGGCTGGTCAGCTTAAGTTCCTGGGGTCTTGGGTATCATCAGCAGATTTTCCTAATGCTGAGTATTTTCTACAGGAATACTTACGTCTGGGTACTCTTTGGCCAGTCCTGCAGAATTCAAACTGCCCTCGCGGTCGTTTGCTCCCCCTTCACAGGCTGGCACATCAAGTATGGCAGGCTTCTAAACTACATTCATATAAGGATCTGCCTGATGCCATCTCCTTGTGGGATAATCCCATGTTTGCTCATATGAGTCTAGTGGATGGGGCTGATATGTGGAAGCTCCATGGGGTCTGCACACTGGAACATCTGTATGAGGGTATTTACGCTCCTTCTCGCAGATTCAGGAAAAATTTGGTGTGCCTCGCAATATGTTTTTCAGATACCTGCAATTGAGACAATCGAGACACGCCCTGCTGGCTCAGCTAAGAGTGTCGGGGAGGGTTATCTCAAAATACCCTTTGATAGGAGTCATAAGATTGCAGGGCCCGAGAGGGATTATCTCCGTCCTGTACACCCATCTGCTATGCAACCGTATGACAATGAACCCCCTTGCCATTGAAAACAAATGGAAGCTGTCCATACCCTCCCTGACGGAAGATGATTGGAGTGAGGCGCTCCTTACTCCTACCAGGGTCTCACCCTCTATTAATAATAGACTGATTCAGATGTTTATTCTGCATAGGAGTTACCTCACTCCAACCAGGCTACATAAGATGGGAAGGATCTCCCATAGTAGGTGTCACAGATGCTCGACAGATAGTGCCGACTTTTGGCATATGTTTTGGGAATGCAGCTATATCCGCCGCTTCTGGACTTCGGTCCTGGGGGTGCTATCTACAATGGTCCCTGTCGCGATCCCTCTCTGCCCCAAACTGTGTATACTTGGTGTGCCGGATGAGGAGTCGTGGTTGCATCACAGCAGAATATTTTTAGGGGAAGCATTATTCCTAGCTAGGAAGGCTATTGCGCTCCGATGGATGGGAGACAGACCACCGTCTCTGGGTCAGTGGAAATCCCTTGTTAATCACCTAGTGTCCATGGAAAACATTGTCTTTAAACATAGGAAGTGTCCGCAAAAATTCCAGATAGTTTGGGGAGAGTGGTGTTCTTCCAAATTAACCTTGCAAAATTCACATATGTACTCAGCGATTGATAATCCAAGTTTGGGTTAGAGGAGATTAGTTTCTTATCACTGCATGAAGCTGTACGCTCCCATTCTCAGCACTCTTCTACATGGTTTATTTTGACTCAAATTGTATGCCCTGTATCTTGCATAACTCTGTGCTTGTATCATGTCATATTACTCCCCTGCGTGGGAAACTACTGTGCATTATCCTACTTGATTCATACCTGAATGGTTAATCGTTAATAAAACAAGTAAAAAAAAAAAAGGGGGGGCAGGGTGCTATGGGAGTCACTGTTAAGGGGGCAGGGGGCGCTATTAAAGGGGCAGCTTCTGTGGAGATCACTGTTAAAGGGGCAGCCGCTATGAAGTTCACTGTTAAAGGGGTGGTCATTGTTAAAGGTGCGGGTGCTGTGGAGGTCAATGTTAAAGGGACAAACACTGTGGCGGACGCTGTGGAGGTCATTGTTAAGGGTGCGGGCGCTGTGGAGGTCACTGTTAAAGGGGCGGGCACTGTGGAGGTCACTGTTAAAGGGGCAGGCACTGTGAAGGTCACTGTTAAAGGGGCGGGAACTGTAGAGGTCACTTTTATAGGGGAAACTGCTGATATCTTTTTACGACACATGGAAACATAAAATTAAATAGATTAAATATACCCATGCGAAGCCGGGTCCTTCTGCTAGTTGACTATAAACATCCTGGGTGGTCGGGTTTATCTCTGAATGGACGTCCTGGAACGTCCTTTCAGAGATGGCAGCTTTACGCTAATCGTGCAGCTGCCAAGCGGTGGGCCCGTTGTCAGTGACAGCAAGGCACCCCAGAGAGAAGGCAGGGACCGTTCCTGTGTCCCTGCCTTCTAGATCGCTGTATACACAGCTAAGGAAGCGATCTGCCACTTCCTGTCCCGGGCCAGGTGAGTGCAGGAGCTGTCGGGTCTTCCATAGGCCTCGATTAGCCCTGCACTGAGGCTATACAGCGTCTCTGGGGTGTGTATTTCCCATGTAACTGGGGCTACTATGTAAGCCCCAGTTACAGGAGAAGTCAATAGTTAAAAAATAAAATAAAAATGAAGTTAAATGTCCCCCAGAGGTCTTGTATGCGCTTATGGAGGACACAAAGTGTAAAATAAAAAAAATAAAAATGAAGTATTTAAAAAATGGTAAAAATAGAAGAAAAAAAATTAAGAGACATATTTGGTAGCATTTAAAGGGGGGCAGTATCATATTAAAACTTGGTGTTTAATAAAGTAGGTATAAAAATACACAAAAGGTACAAGCATAGAAACCCCCAAAGAAAACAAACAAACAAAAAAAACACCAGAACTAAAAAGAAATATGCTAGCAACGCAAACATATACAGAAGCCCCCGAAGGGGTATCTTTAAACTGGACTGGTATAGAAAATGGGTGGATCTTACTGGTTCGACAGTATTGCACGATGCAGGCGTAGCTCAGTTACCTTCACTCAGTGATGCCTTTCCTTTGCATTCGTGTGCTTGATGATCCTTACTTTTTCTCTCATCAAGCGTCACGTTTAGCTTCTGCATGTGCAGGGGACGGGGCTAGGGGTCCTAAACTTTCTCTAGTATGCCCTAATGAGGCTAGTACACCCTAATGACCTCCTAATACGGGGTCATCGCTCTGAAAAGAGCGGCCCCGTCCGGGAACCTGGCCCTGTTAACGAAACCCTAGACAACCCTAGCTATATGTACAGCGATACCTGCTGAGGGAGCCAAGGTCTACACAGAGAGGTAAGCTGTCTCCTGAGAAGCACGAGATGAAGAAAAGTGTACCAACGCGTTTCATTGGATTTTAGCAGCCCCAACAATCATCAGGGAACACGGGACTGAATTGTCTTATTTACATGGAGTGCAGCGTGCATGTGGCAGGGCTCATCCATGCAGGGACACCCAGTGGTTCCAGTGTCCCTGCTTTCTTGTTGGCGTGTTGAGCAGCCTTGGGCACACTGCACTCTATGTCCATAAAGTAGACATATGGGTAATGTTAATTAATGAATATTTTATGAGGCATCACTATCTGTCTTCGGGTCCATTCACACATCCGGCAATGTGCGTTCCGCATTTTGCGGACCGCACATCGCGGGCACTATAATAGAGTATGCCTAGTCTTGTCCGCAATTGCTCTATTTTTTTCGGGAACAGAAATGCACACCCAGAAGTGCGGGTCCGCATTTCCTGATCCGGGCAGCACATCGTGCGGCCCCATAGAATGAACGGAACAGAATTGCGGACATGTGAATGGACCCTTAAAAGCAGTAAGATTAAAATTTAGAAAACAGTGAATTCTTTAAAAAAAAAATATAAATAAAGGTAAAACATATTGACTCAAATTTACCAATAACATAAAGTACAATGTGTCACGAGAAAACGGTCTCTGAATGGCTTGGATAAGTAAAAGCTTCCCAAAGTTATTACCACATAAAGTGACACATGTCAGATTTGCTAAATTAGGCCTGGTCAGGAAGGGGGTAAATGGCCCGGTCTGGAAGCGGTTAAGGAAAAGAACAGCAGGTGGCGCTATACAGATACAATTTATTGAATAGCTCAGTGGCTATACAAAATTTTTAATTACAGGCAATTACAAAAGTGTTGAGATCCAGGTGCTTTGAAAATGTAAAGTATTTTTTGTGGGACAACCCCTTTAATGTTTGGTATATTCATGTCTTGTGAAGTGTCCTTATTAAAATGATGGAACTGACCACAAAAAAAAAGATTTTCATCTCTTTTTGGTAATTATCCACTAATATTTGGCCCTTTTTTCTTTCACAGCAACCTTCAGACACACCCAGCACCCCAAAAAGTACAAAGGACCCCCGTGAGATTGCGCTGTCTTTGCCTGCTGTCTCAGTGCAGCTAACCCCTCTCAATCTGGCCACATTCAGCTCTGAGAACGTGTTGCGGTTATCGGAGCATCAATTCAAAATTAAGTACACGCCACCCGTTTCATCATCGTCCTCACCACCAGAGACTAGTCGGGGGCCCAGGGTGTGCTTTACCACGTCACAAGTTAACCGTGGTGAGTTACCCATATAGCGGGAGCTATTGGATTTAATTTGTCCTTGTTATGCCATCAATGTCTCCGTTACATTGTGCCTAGAATATCTGCAGTCTCTACTTCTTTCCTTTCCCTGTCTATTCGCATAATTCTGCTTATTGATAACCTTATTGTGCAGAAGAAGAGCACATTGGCGACGCATCATTTCCTCATCAGGAGCCACGTTTATGCCAACCAACTAAACCCACAACAGTTGCCACCGCTTCAGACTCTTCCCATTGGCAGCCAGAAGCAGTGCCGAGTTTTGCTAGTTCCAGCCACTCTGAAACAGGTAATCCAGAATGAATGGCCACTCCTAGATGGGAAGTTAAGGGCACTGTTCAGGGTTAGAAAACAGGGCTGCTTTCTTTTAAAAACAGTTCCACACTTGTCCAGGTTCTTTGTGGCATTGCAGCTCAGGGCAGTTTCCTTCGGTGATGCTGAGGTCTGATACCAGACACAACCCATGGACAAGTGTAATGCTGTTTTTGCAAGAAAGCAGATGTGTTTTTTTTCTCTAATCCTGTATAGAAAACATTGTGTGGTTTGTGCAATGAATGGCAGTAAAAATAGAGAGTTCTGAAAATGTTTGTGTTCCACCTCAAAATGGCATCCAAGCTTTCCAAATTGTAGCTGGAGCGCAGCTAAATGTATCAAGTGCACTCCTGAGAAGATTCGGATCCATAGTCCCATAGTCCAGCAGTATCATGGAGATAAGGCTACATGCACACGTTCAGGATTCATGTGTGGAGCATCCGCACTGAAATCCGCAGGTGTTCGCAGGCAAATCTGTGCGGTCAATTGGTGCAGATTTGCATGCGGAAGTGAATGAAGGAAATCCGGCCAGGAAAAATAAAATAAATTGGCACACCGCGGATTTTAAAATCCGCACCGCATGTCAAAATCCGCACAGAAAAAATCAGCATTGTGTGTACTGAGAATTTCAAATTCTCATAGAATAAAATGTACATGACCTACAGTGCGCAAATCCGCGCTGAAAATCCACACGCAATCCTGATCGTGTGCATTTAGCCTAAAGGGTGACTTGCAGACAATCTGCATAAAATGTGCACCAAAAAACACACATAAATCCACACTGTTTGTCACAATTTTGGTGCATTTTTGTGAGGTTTTTGTTGAGGATTTTTGTGTGGTTTTTCTGTTTTATATTAGGAACCCCATTGCAGGTGTGGAATCGCACGAACAATTGACATTCTGTGGATTTGAAAATCCGCACAAAAGGTCAATTTCTGCACCTAAGGAAAAAAGCATAGTGTACGTGAGATTGATCAAATCTCATTACCCTTTGCTGGTACTTTATTACACAACCTAAATCCACGCAGAAGTACCACATCTAATCCGCAATGTGTGCAAGTACCCAAAGGCAGCACTCAATATAAAGATTCTTTATCCACCCTTACATGGTTTCTGCTACCCCATAAGGCACATGTGCAGTATATAACTATAAAATGATTACAGCAATTAACTATATCAGTTGAGCAACATTATAAAAATACAGTGGGGCACATTTATTAAGACCGGCGTTTTAGATGCCATTCTTGATAAAGGCCCTGCACTGGCGGTGGATCCGCCAAAGTCCTGAAGAGGTGCCGCCTCTCCATAACTTCAGCGCATCCAGAGCCAGTTCTAAATGTAACGTCCCCTTCCCCGCCCACAAATTTTAGACCTGATGTGAGTGGGGCGAAGTCGCAGGTGGCAACTAACAATTGCGCTGACATCTGCGCCTAAAATAGGCATATTTCAGTGTGTATAACTGAAACCCGTGTATAAGAAGCACATTCATAATATGACACATAACAGATCCATAATACAGTATATACAGTGTTAACACAACTGTGCAGCATTAAAGGGGTTGTTCATTTTCTGAGGGTCTTCCCTCCCTCTTGTGGCCAGACCTGCAGAGGGAAGCATACATAGTTGCTCACTGACACTGGTTCCCGGCTCATTCACTCCCCTGCCGCTGCAGCACCCAGATCCCCGCTGGCAACATCTGGTTTGACGCTGCTGCAGAGATGACACATGCAGGGGCGTAACGATCGCGGTCGCAGGGAGTGCGACTGCGACCGGGCCCGGCGGGGGGAGGGGCCCGCTGTACTAACATGTAATGAAGCGCTGTGACGGGGCCCAGCATGAAGTACAGTGACAATGCCGGGCCCCCATCAGGGCGCTCCATTACATGTTTACATAGGCGTGCGCACGGGGTGTGCCTGGGCACACCCTAATAGGTTCGTCACCTCCGTGCTCACTGCCCTAGTCCCCTGTCTGTTATGCTGGCTGCCGCCGCCCACCGCACATAAATTAATCTACAATACCTGGCTGTGAGCTGCCGGTGTTCCGGAATTTTCTGCTACCCGGAAAATTTTGCTACCCACGTCACTTCCGGTAGTGACGTGGGAGGTGTGTCACCTACCTCGGCTCCTCATTGGCTCTGCCGGGGGTTGGTGGCGCAGGCGCAGAGGATTCCCAAGTAGCGTGAACGCGCCGAAGGTAGCAGAAAATTCCGGGCCACTGCGCATGCGCGAAAAAGACGACCGACCGTAGCAGAAAATTCCGGCTTCGCGCGTGCGCAGTGGGCCGGAATTTTCTGCTACCTTCGGCTCCTACTGCGCCTGCGCCGAGCCGTCTTGTTCAGCAAGCAGAAGATTCCGGCTTCGCGCATGCGCAGTGGGCCGGAATTTTCTGCTACCTTCGGCTCCTACTGCACCTGCGCCGAACCATCTTGTTTAGCAAGCGGAAGGTAGCAGAAGATTCCGGTCTACTGCGCATGCACGAAGCCGGAATTTTCTGCTACCTTCGGCCCCTACTGCGCCTGCGCCCAGGACCAATAACATTTGAACTACTCTAGGCGTGCATGCGCCGTGGCCTGTCATTTTAACCTCAGTACAGAAAGCGAGCCTGTTATACTCGCGCTTGCGCATGGACATGTACAAATTTGAAAACCATTTAATTGACTCGGCGCTACTGCGCCTGCGCCAAGTCGTCTTTTTGGCGCAGGCGCAGTAGCGCCGAGTCAGTTAAATGGTTTTCAAATTTGTACATGTCCATGCGCAAGCGCGAGTATAACAGGCTCGCTTTCTGTACTGAGGTTAAAATGACAGGCCACGGCGCATGCACGCCTAGAGTAGTTCAAATGTTATTGGTCCTGGGCGCAGGCGCAGTAGGGGCCGAAGGTAGCTGAAAATTCCGGCTTCGTGCATGCGCAGTAGACCGGAATCTTCTGCTACCTTCTGCTTGCTGAACAAGATGGCTCGGCGCAGGCGCAGTAGGAGCCGAAGGTAGCAGAAAATTCCGGCCCACTGCGCACGCGCGAAGCCGGAATTTTCTGCTACGTTCGGGCGTCTTTTTCGCGCATGCGCAGTGGCCCGGAATTTTCTGCTACCTTCGGCGCGTTCACGCTACTTGGGAATCCTCTGCGCCTGCGCCACCAACCCCCGGCAGAGCCAATGAGGAGCCGAGGTAGGTGACACACCTCCCACGTCACTACCGGAAGTGACGTGGGTAGCAAAATTTTCCGGGTAGCAGAAAATTCCGGAACACCGGCGGGCGGCGGCTAGTATTCACATAGGGGGGCGGAGTCCTGGACCCAGCTGACGCAGAGAGGGAGCAGTACGGGTCATGCTGTGCGGCGCAGGAGGAGTTGACGTCACGTCACGCTGCATCTGTGTGCCTGAGCCTCGCGCGCCTGCTAGCTGGTGAGGTGAGGGCATATAAAAAATAAGTATGTTCCATTGTACCCCCCTGTCCCACAGTGCTATGCCTTCTCTATGGTCCCCTGTATTACCCTGATACCCCTCAGTTATATAATATATCTGAGTGGTATCAGGGTAAATTATACAGGGGGCAATATAACTAGGGTTATCAGGGTAACATGAGGGGTAATATAACTGAGGAGGGCTAGGCTACTATCAGGCATTATACAGGGGTAATATAACTTATCTTACCCCTCACCCCTGTATTATGTCTTGATAGCCCTCCTCAGTTATATTACCACTGTATAATGTACCATGATACCCCTCAGTTATATAATATAACTGAGGGGTATCAGGTTAAATTATACATTATTATACAGGGGGAATATAACTAAGGGCTATCAGGGGACATTATACAGGGGGTAATATAACTGAGGGGTATCAGGGTAAATAATACAGGGGGTAATATAACTAAGGGGTATCAGGGGATATTATTATACACGGGTAATATAACTGAGGAGGGCTATCAGGGGACATTATACCTGTGTATAATCTCCTTGATAGCCCTCCTCAGTTATATTACCCCTGTATAATGTACCCTGATAACCCTTAGTTATATTACCCCCTGTATTATTTACCCTGATACCCCTCAGTTATATTACCACCTGTATAATGTCCCCTGATAGCCCTTCTCAGTCATATATCATCAACAGGTCCTCCATAACAGTGTGTCATCCACAGATCCCCCATAACAGTGTGCCATCCACAGATCCCCCATAACAGTGTGCCATCCACAGATCCCCCATAACAGTGTGCCATCCACAGATCCCCCATAACAGTGTGCCATCCACAGATCCCCCATAACAGTGTGCCATCCACAGATCCCCCATAACAGTGTGCCATCCACAGATCCCCCATAACAGTGTGCCATCCACAGATCCCCCATAACAGTGCGCCATCCACAGATCCCCCCATAACAGTGCGTCATCCACAGATCCCCCCATAACAGTGCGTCATCCACAGATCCCCCCATAACAGTGCGTCATCCACAGATCCCCCCATAACAGTGCGTCATCCACAGATCCCCCCATAACAGTGCGTCATCCACAGATCCCCCCATAACAGTGCGTCATCCACAGATCCCCCCATAACAGTGCGTCATCCACAGATCCCCCCATAACAGTGCGTCATCCACAGATCCCCCCATAACAGTGCGTCATCCACAGATCCCCCCATAACAGTGCGTCATCCACAGATCCTCCCATAACAGTGCGTCATCCACAGATCCTCCCATAACAGTGCGTCATCCACAGATCCCCCCATAACAGTGCGTCATCCACAGATCCCCCCATAACAGTGCGTCATCCACAGATCCCCCCATAACAGTGCGTCATCCACAGATCCCCCCATAACAGTGCGTCATCCACAGATCCTCCCATAACAGTGCGTCATCCACAGATCCTCCCATAACAGTGCGTCATCCACAGATCCTCCCATAACAGTGCGTCATCCACAGATCCCCCCCATAACAGTGCGTCATCCACAGATCCCCCCCATAACAGTGCGTCATCCACAGATCCCCCCATAACAGTGCACCTGCGCACTGAGGAGAGACTGAAAGGAGGGGAAGATCCGCGGAAGGAAGCAGAGGACGGCGCAGCAGACGACTGAATAGCTTTTTTTGTAAGTAAATTATTTTATTATAGTGCTGAAACTGCTTTAAACTATAAAGAAAAGTTTTGGAGAGTGTTTCTCTCTTTCTCAGGTCTGAAGCAATACCGAGGAAGAAAGGAAAACTCTTGAAAGCTTGTCTTTTAAGTATTAGGTTGGTACAATAAAAAGGTATCTCTGCGTACAGCAATACTCGTATTTTGTAATCTTATTTATATATACTTATTTTGTTTTTTTCAGTGGTATGATTAAGTGGTGAAAATTATTAGTGCCCCCCCCCAGTTTTGACTGTGCCCCCTATATATTGTTCCTAGAGTCGCCACTGCGCAGAGGCGAGTCACAGCAACGCTAGGCTGAGGCCTGGCCTGTGTGTGTATGTATATAATATATATATATATATACACGGGCGTGTGTGTTTGTACTTTATGGTGCACACCCTAATGCAATAGGCTGCGCACGCCTATGCATGTTTAATATGAAGCAAGGTGGGGGAGGTTTGCGCAGAGGGGGGGAGGAGGAAGAGGGGGGACGCGCGCACTCACTCACTCACATACAGTCCGCCCGGCATTTCTTGTCACTGCCAGGCTGTATCCAGATCATCAGTGAAGCAGGCGCTGCTGGCTGTGGGAGGAGCTCTGAAGGCCCGGGAAACTGCCTTCAGCACAGCCAGCAGTGCCATGTGAGTGTGGCAGCGCAACACCAGGGAAGAGGGTAAGTATGTGTTTTTTTATTTTCTTTTCCTAACACTGCAGACTGGGGGCAAAGGGGAAGGGGGTTGATGGGCACAACTAGAGTGAGGGGGCACAAAAGTGGGCATCTCTACTGAGGGGGCACCTAATATGTCATAACTACTGTGAGGGGGGCACATATAAAGGCATAACTATGAGGGGGCACATATATCAACTACTGTGAGGGGGGCACATAATCTAGCATAACCACTGTGAGGGGCACATATGTGGGCATATTTAATGTGAGGGGCACATAATCTGGCATAACCACTGTAGGGGGGCACATATCTGGTCATAACTACTGTGAGGGGCACATAATCTGGCATAACTACTGTGAGGGGTAACATATCTGGCCATATCCACTGTGAGGGGCACATATCTGGGCATAACCACTGTGAGCGGGCACATACCTGGGCAAACCCCTGTGAGCGGGCACATATCTGGGCATATCCACTGTGAGGGGGAACTTATCTGGGCATAACTACTTTGAGGGGGCACATATCTGGCATAAATACCATGAGGGGGCACATATTTGGCATAACTACTGTGAGGGGGCACATATTTGGCATAACTACTGTGAGGGACACATATCTGGGCATAACTACTGTGACAGGAACAAAGGTAGGCATAACTGCTGTGAGGGGCCACAAGAAGGACATAACTTTTGTGAAGGGACCACAAGGTGGGCTTAATTACTGTGAAAGGCCACAAGGTGGGCATTAGTACTGTGAGGGGCCACAATGTAGACATTAGTACTGTGTGGTTGCACTTAGGGGAAATGTCCTAAATTACCCTGCTATACATTGGCATAGCTCAGTCTACCAGGCCAGCACAGCGCCCCCTGCTGGTAGTTTCATAGGGGCAGTCACCATCCCTTCCTTATGTGATTATTCTTTTTTTCTCTATCACCACAGGAACCTTGTTCTGGATCCAGCGGACATCACGCCGACGCCAGAGACACCCTGGATGAGGTAGGACCAGATTTTATTAGGACTGGGTGAGTGTAGCCATGCATTGGGCTTAGGGCTCTTTAACACGAGCGGATCCCGTGTGGCTAAACTGCTGTGTGAAAGAAAGCCAAGCCCCGCTCCGGACAGCAGAGACACGGAGCAGTAACATGACTGATAATGCTCTTTGCCTCTCTGTGATCGTTTTGCTACAAAATCACGGTGACAACTTTATCTCATTGTGATTTTGTAGTAAAAAGGTCACAGAGAGGCACGGAGCTGTCTCTGCTGTCCGGAATGGGGCTTGGCTCTCATTCACGCAGCGGACTAGCCGCACGGGAAAGAGCCCTTAGTAAGAAATTCTGCCGCTTCTTTGTATAAATGGGGGGGGGGGGGGGGGGCCCCGATCCAAAGTTTGCACTGGGGCCCATAACACTCTAGTTACGCCACTGGACACATGGGAGGGGCAGGTCACCGCTGCAGCCATTCATGGGCTGCAGCTGTATCAAACTGGGTGTTGACAGTAGAGGACATGAGCGCTGCAGTGGTAGCCGGGACCCAGCGACAGTGAGCCGGTTAGTGTGTTTCACTCCATAGGTCCAACCACGAGGTGGAAGTTTGCCAAAAGTCACCCAGAAGATAAACAACCCCTTTAAAAAAGTCAGTTACCATCAGGTGTTCTCCTAAATCAGGGGTCTGCAACCTCCAGCTGTTGTGAAACTGCAACTCCCCGCATGGTGCCTTCACTTGTATGGAAATTTCGACTACATGAGAGCAAGTGTGCAGGAAGTTGTAGTTACATAACAGTGCTGGCGGTTGTAACAATATACAGGGGGAATTTATTACTGTACCCTTTTTTGAGGTAAATTGAGCTTGTTTACATCACTTTATTGAGTCCACTGCATTTATTGTTTTTCATCGCTCTCGTCATGATCTGGTCCTGTGCGCTCTTTTGGGTGTGGTTTGAGTGCTGTATTTCTGACAGATTTATGAATCATTCATTTTTTAAACCTTATTTTTTATTTTTATTTTTTTACATTTTTGTGCAATTTCACTTTAAAGGGCTTCTGTCACCCCACTAAAGTCATTTTTTGGCTACTTAAAATCCTTATACTGCGATTTATCAATATCTAGTCCTCTTACTCTTTTTCGTTCAGTAGTTTCTTCAAAAACCGCACTTTTATAATATGTTAATGACCTTGCTACCAGCAAGTAGGGCAGTTACTTGCTGGTAGCAGCCGCATCCTCCTTTCAAATAAACGCCCCCTCCTCCTGCTGATTGACAGGGCCAGCGAGTGCTCTCGTCCTCTGGCTAGCCCTGTCTGCGTTCTAAATCTCGCGCCTGCGCCGCACCGGTCTTGCCAGGAACTGGTGTGGAGTGATGCCAGGAACTGGTGTAAATTATAGTTCATATCTATAATTCAACTTTTTGGGACTCAGAGAGCCAGAGATAAATTAGGCATATTTCAATCCGGCGCAAAGTAGGTCAAGACTAGCGAATGAAATATCAGTCTTCATATATATCAAAGCCAAATACCACAAGGCATACTCATTGAGATCTGTGGTAATGCTGCATGTTATTTAGTCACACAGCACATTACTACAAGGTCAGTGGTACATGCGATGAAAATGAGTCAAATTGCACACACAATTGAGTGTTAACCCACCATACTGTCTGATAGGAAATATGTGCTGACCATGAGGATTTTCAAGTGATGTTCAGTTACTATAGAGCATATTATTGTTGTGTTCCTATATGCTCGTCAGAAGAGTAATTCTGTTCCTCTCCTGCTCTTTCTTTCTAAGTAGTCTATACCTTTTCTTGATTTTAGCTTGCAGCTCCAGACCTCCACCACCTCCAGAACCAAGTGTCCAGCTCAGCAAAACAGATGGTGCACGAAACAAGTCAAAGGTCCACCCACATGTGCCAAAGCTCTTCATTCCCTCCTCAAGTGTTACCAAATTCCCCCCAGAGATCACAGTAACACCTCCAACTCCAACCCTCCTCTCTCCTAAAGGCAGTATCTCTGAAGAAACCAAACAGAAACTAAAGGTGAGGACTCTTGAGTAAGAACATATGGATTTATGGATAGCTGTTGTCTATTAGCATCCAGTTTTAGGAGCTTGGTGTCAGCGTTGAAGGTAGGAAGCAATTTACTCAGTAGCTTCACCTCATTTCTCTTTTCTTTCACAGTCTGTTATCCTATCTTCACAGTCTGCTGCCAATGTCAAGAAGGAGACTCTGTGCCAGCCAGCTCTTGAGATCCTAGACATCTCAAGCCAAGAGTCATCCCTTGAAAGTGACACAGATGAGGATGATGACTACATGGACATATGAAGATTCTACAGCATAGCTTCTCACCATCTGCCAACTGCAAATTCTGCATCTGACTCCCACCAGATTGTGCTTGCATGCTACAGCTCTTAGCATGCGGATTGCTTTTGCTGCCAGTAGCCAAACCATTGTTTTACAGTATGCCAGTTCTATATACTGACCCACGTGACTGTGGATTGGGCAGCAGGGTGGGGTCACTGAAAACTTTACATTAGACCCAAAAGGTCAAGTGGCGGATACAACAAAGCGAATTAAGGTTTGAGGTTTACAGCTGATTTTGAAGAAAAAAAAAAAACTGTATCTGAGTGTTTTGCAGCTCCACCCTTGGTGCTGAAAACGGGACTTTTGTATTGGTGGGGTTGCGAGAGCTCACAGGCTTTGCCTTCTTTTAAGGTCCATATTTTTTGTAATACAGATTGTGATGTTTATAAAATTAAAGAGACGTGTATATGAAATGAAATTTGAGATAAATAATGGGGTTCCAAATAAGAACATAAACATTGCACATTTTTGCAAAAAAAGAAAAGAAAGAAAAAAATAAAACTATTATAATTTTCATGAGTATTTTCTGGCTTTAGCATCACCTCTAAAAGTGGACTGGGTGTACTGCAGGGGATGCAAATTCTGCAGACGGCATCGCTTTATTGAGGGTTCTGTTTATGAAGAACATCATCGTTGGGTAGCCATACTGCTAAGCAGAAGTGGTCCTTGACCATGCGGCACATTACATTTTGTTTATGTACAGCAACATGCGAATCATAAAGATTATTGTCCAGTATAAACAGGCCTGTATTCTACCAATGTTTCAAATCTTTCATATATACTGTATGTATATCTGGAGCAGTAGATATATACAGCCGAGTCAATACAATTTTCATAGGTTTAGCCTCTGTATACCAACAGGATAGATTCAAAACAAAGCAATCAAGATATGATTGACATGTAGACTTCAGGCTTTACTTCAAGGGGTTTAACAAAACTATTGCATTAAAAAGGGGTTGTCCACACTGGTCCTGCAGCAGTGACGTCACTTCCATCATGAAAGGGTGCCTGAACAGCACGTGACTGCTAAGGCTGGTGACTGGCTGCAGCAGTCATATGAAAGATGTATGGCACGTAATCACTCCAAGACCAGCAGAGCCTGGCGCAGCAGCACAAATACAGGTTCCTGCTCTTGCTCAATTTTTATAAAAGTCTCGGACATCCCCTTTAACTGTTTAGGCATTACTTCCAGTTTCACTGGCTCAGAACTAATTGGACTAACATAATAAAAATATAAAGGTTATTTTTTTAAACTTGGATGCAATTCTTTGCAATTAATTTTACTACTTTAAAGGGGTTGTGCACTTATTTTCACACCACTGGCATGACCCTCATTGGTGATCATACTTACCTGATCCCTGGCATTGGGTCCCGGCTCATCCACTTTCTGCTGCTTGTCTCAGGTCCCTCATGTAAACTTCCAGTTTGACGGTACTGCTGCCAATAACTATGCAGACAGCTGATCGGAGGGGTGCCAGGAGTTGGTCCCCCACCAATCTGATATTGTTGAGGATAGGTCATCAATATCAAAACTTCCAACAATCCCTTTAATGCAATATTGAATGAAAGCTGAACGTCTACACTTCAGTCACTTATTGATAATGGCTTTACTTCAAATCAATTGTAGTAGTGTACAGAAGCTAAATTATAAAAATTCTGTCGCTGTCCAAATATTTGTGGGACCCACTGTGTACCCATATAGACAGAGTATATATACTAGGTTGAAGGGAAGGAAATCCGGCACTCAAAATTTATGAAGTCATAGGTTCCTTTATTTGGTCATGTGATATATCGGGTACAGAGGTACAGAATGATTTATAACCAGTGATGCCCTTGTCAGTCTACGCATTTCAAACGACAACGTTCTTATTCATGACTGAGGAGTGTTCTAGAGTTACCACATATGTAAGAAAAAAATGAAAAGGAGGAACCTCCCACCTCCTCCTCTGGCCACTCCCCTGGGAGTGGGTCAGCAGGTGCGGGGGTGATTTCAAATCATTACTAGTGGTAGCAGACTGAAAACTCCCAGGTCCTAATTTTAACTCCATACATCACAAAATTTATTTTTTATATGGATAAAAAAACAAAGAGAAAAATGTATTTATTTGACTGTTATAGTAAAAATCCAGATAAAAGCAAAAAAATTGCTTATGTGTGTAATAATTTTTTTTTATATATGGACTAGTAAGCAGAATCCTAGCCGTTCCGTACATATATCCTTCTGTTTATTTGGGCATCATAAGAAAAAACCTCTATAGGCCCAATAAAATAATGAAGAAATTCCCAAAACAGAAACAAAAAGAACCATATGCGCAACACAGCTTCATGTATATATTGATTTACATGGTTAAATAACCGCTTGGTCTGCCTGGCCGTCCATATACACAATTTTATATATTTTTTTTAAACAAAGTAATGGCAGAAATTTGGCAATATAGAGACACTATTTCAATTAGCTGGAGATCTTAAATTAACAGAGATCATTGCAAGAGAAAAAAAATAATTAAAAAAAAACAACAAAAAAACGCAACAACAAAAAAACTCTTTTCTCTTTCTTTTCTTTGCGTTATTTGTTGCAATATTTTTTTTGCGTTTTATTTTTATTTTGCAATGATCTCTGTTAATTTAAGATCTCCAGCTAATTGAAATAGTGTCTCTATATTGCCAAATTTCTGCCATTACTCTCGTGTATATGGACGGCCAGGCAGACCAAGCGGTTATTTAACCATGTAAATCAATATATACATGAAGCTGTGTTGCGCATATGGTTCTTTTTGTTTCTGTTTTGGGAATTTCTTCATTATTTTATTGGGCATATAGAAGTTTTTTCTTATGATGCCCATATAAGGATATATGTACGGAACGGCTAGGATTCTGCTTGCTAGTCCATATATACATTTTTTTATTACACACATAAGCAATATTTTTTTTTTTATCTGGATTTTTACTACAAATAAATACATTTTTCTCTTAGTTTTTTTATCCATATAAAAAATACATTTTGTGATGTATGGGGTTAAAATTAGGACCTGGGAGTTTTCAGTCTGCTACCACTAGTAATGATTTGAAATCACCCCCGCACCTGCTGACCCACTCCCAGGGGAGTGGCCAGAGGAGGAGGTGGGAGGTTTCTCCTTTTCATTTTTTTTCTTACATATGTGGTAACTCTAGAACACTCCTCAGTCATGAATAAGAACGTTGTCGTTTGAAACGCGTAGACTGACAAGGGCATCACTGGTTATAAATTATTCTGTACCTCTGTACCCCATATATCGCATGACCAAATAAAGGAACCTACGACTTCATAAATTTTGAGTGCCGGATTTCCTTCCTTTCAACCTATTATAACAAGGCTTCATCCTTTATATCCATGCACCTTGCAAGAAAAGGCGGGTGAGCTGGAATCCAATTACCTAGAGACTAAGAGTATATATACTGCCTGTGTGTATATAGCATTGAGCAGAAGTTTTAGGCGGGTGTGGAAAAATGCTGCAAACTAAGAATTCTTTCCAAAATATTAAGAGTGTTAATAGTTTCTTTTTATTAATTAACAAAATGCAAAGTGAATGAACAAAGGAGGAATCTAAATCGTATAAATATTTGGTGTGACCACTCTCTGCCTCCAAAGTCAAATTGCACACACAATTGAGTGTAAACCCAACCGTACTGTCTGATAGGAAATATGTGCTGACCATGAGGATTTTCAAGTGATGTTCAGTTACTATAGAGCATATTATTGTTGTGTTGCTATATGCTTGTCAGAAGAGTAATTCTGTTCTGCTCCTGCTCTTTCTTTCTTAGTAGTCTATACCTTTTCTTGATTTTAGCTTGCAGCTCCAGACCTCCACCACCTCCAGAACCAAGTGTCCAGCCCAGCAAAGCGGATGGTGCACGAAACAAGTCATGTGCCAAAGCTCTTCATTCCCTCCTCAAGTGTTACCAAATTCCCATCAATTCTTCTAGGTACGCTTGCACACAGTATTTGATGGAACTCAGCAGAGAGGAGGTTCTAAACATTTTGGAGGACTAACCACAGCTCCTCTAGGGATGTAGGCTTGCTTAGATCCTTCTGTCTCTTCATGTAAACCCAGATAGGCTTGATGATCTCTGTGGGGGTCATATCATCATTTCCAGCACACCTTTTTCTTCTATATGCTGAAGATAGTTCTAATGACATTGGCTGTGTGTTTGGGGCCGTTGCCCTGCATCACAGTAAATCTGGAGCTAAATAGGCAGCTCCCTGATGGTATTACATAATGGATATTTATCTGCCTGTGTTTCTCAGCATTGAGAACACCATTAATCCTGAACAAATTCCCAACTCCATTTGCTGAAATGCAGCCCTGTTTGCTCAGAACTGTCAGAAACCAGTGGGGCCCGGGTACACGCATCTACTGTTTGGAGAAGTGGTCTTCGTGGAACAATTGTGGCCAAAAAGCCATAATTTCAATGTGGAAATAAGACCAAGCGACTCAACAATGCACAAAAACATAGGACCTGGGGTGCAGAAAAATGTTAGCAGGTGCTCTGAACTGATGAGTCAAATTGTAAAATATTAGGCTTATACAAGAAGGCAATTTATTCAGTGAAGGGCCAGAGAGCAGTACAATGAGTTTCTGCATGCAACAGTGAAGCATGGTGGAGGTTCCTTGCAAGTTTGGGGCTGCATTTCAGCAAATGGAGTTGGGTCAGGATTAATGGTGTCCTCAGTGCTGCGAAATATACAGAAGGTGCCTGATTGGCTCTAAATTTATCCTGCGGCAGGACAACAACCCCAAACATACAGCCAATGTCATAAAGAAGTATCTTCAGTGTAAAGAACAACCAAGGAGTCCTGGAAGTGATGATATAGCTCCCAGAGCCCTGATCTCAATGTTATAGAGCCTCTCTCTGATTACATAAAGAGTCAGAAGGATTTGAGCAAGCTTACATCCACAGAATGGTAATTTCTGCAACCTCTCTGCTGAGTTCCTTCAATTACTGTGTACAAGTGTACCTAGAAGAATTGATGCCGTTTTGAACCCAAAGGGTGGTCACACCAAATATTAATTTGTTTTAGATTTCTCCTTTATTCATTCACTTTGCATTTTGTTACTTGATAAAAATAAACTGCCTAAAACATTTGCTGCACAGCACTGTGTGTGTATGTACAGGTGCATCTCAATAAATTAGAATATCATCGAAAACTATTTATTTCAGTAATTCAATTCAAAAAGTGACTCCTACGTTATATAGATTCATTACACACAGAGTGACCTTTTTCACGTGTTTCTTTCTTTTAATGTTGATGATTATGGCTTACAGCTAATGAAAACCCAAAAGTCAGTATCTCAGAAAGCTAGAATATTGTGAAAAATTTAAATATTTTAGACTTATGGTGTCACACTCTAATCAGCGCAAAACACCTGCAAAGGTTTCCTAAGCCTTTATATGGCCCCTTAGCCTGGTTCAGTAGGCCACACAATCATGGTGGAGCCACAAAAGGTAATTGCTAAAGAAGCTGGCTGTTCACAGAGTGCTGTATCCAATCATATTAATTCAAAGTTGATTAAAAGGAAAAAGTATGGTAGAAAAAGGTGCACAAGCAACAGTGATAACTGCAGCCTTGAAAAGATTGTCAAAAAAGGGGGAGTTTCACAAGGTGTGGCCTGTGGCTGGAGTCAGTGCTTCAAGAGCCACCACACACAGACGTATCCAGGACATGGGCTACAACTGTCACATTCCTTGTGTCAAGCAACTCATTAGCCATAGACAACATCAGGAGCATATTACCTGGGCTAAGGAGAAAAAGGACCGGATTGTTGCTCAGTGGTCCAGTCCTATTTTCTAATGAAAGGAAATTTTGGAAATCATGGTCAAGTCTTGAGGAAAAGTGGAGAAGCAATCTAAGTTGCTTGAGGTCCAGTGTGAAGTTTGCACAGTCAGTGATGGTTTGAGGAGCCATGTAATCTGCTGGGTTTGGTCCACTGTGTTATATCAAGTCCAGAGTCAGGGCAGCCGTCTACTAAGAAATTTTAGAGCACGTCATGCTTCCCTCTGCTGATAATAGAGAGGTTGATTTTATTTTCCAGCAGCACATGGCACCTGCCCTCACTGCCAAAAGTACCAATACCTGGTTTAATAACCACAGTATGATGGCACTTGATTGGCAAGCACACTCTCCTGACCTAAATCCTATAGAGAATCTATAGGATATTGTCAAGAGGAAGATGAGACACCAGACCCAACAATGCAGACGAGCTGAAGGCCACTATCGAAGCAACCTGGGCTTCCATAACATATCAGCAGTGCCACAGGCTGATCGTCTCCATGCCACATCACATTGATGCAGTAATTCATGCAAAAGGCCCCAACCAAGTATTGAGTCATATAAGGTACATGCTTTTCAGTAGGCCAACATTTCTGTATTAAAAATCATGTGGGTTTTTTATTAGCTGTAAGCCATAATTATCAACATTTAAAAAAATGCTTGAAATAGATCTCTCTGTGTGTAATGAATCTATGTAATATATGAGGTTTAAATTGAATTACTGAAATATATTAACTTTCTGATATTCTAATTTGAGATGCATATGTATGTGTGTGTATATATACATACATATATCTATATACACACACAGTATCTCACAAAAGTGAGTACACCCCTCACATTTTTGTATTATATTTTTTTTCATGGGACAACAAGATATGACACTTTGATACAATGTAAAGTAGTCAAAGTACAGCTTCTATAACAGTGTACATTTGGTGCCCTCAAAATAACTCAACACACAGCCATTAATGTCTAAACCGCTGGCAACAAAAGCGAGTACACCCCTAAGTGAAAATGGCCAATTGTGCCCAATTAGCCATTATCCCTCCCCGGTGTCATGTGATTTGTTAGTGTTGCAAGGTCTGTGTTAAATTTGGTGTTATCGCTCTCACACTCTCTCATACTGGTCACTGGAAGTTCAACATGGCACCTCATGTCAAAGAACTCTGAGAATCTGAAAAAAAATTGTTCCTCTACATAAAGATGGCCTAGGCTATAAGAAGATTGCCAGCACCCTGAAACTGAGCTGCAGCACGTGGCTAAGACCATATAGCGGTTTAACAAGACAGGTTCCACTCAGAACAGGTGTTGAGATGCCCACTGCATCAGTCGTCCCAGAAGGAAGACTCTTCTAAAGACGCTAAAAAAACTGAGGGTAAGGCTAGGTCTACACGACGACATTTGACAATTTTTATAATGGCAGTCTATGGTGTCACACTGCAACATACTGCGACGCAACAGTCGCAGAAAATCTATTCGAGATGGATTTTTCTGCGACTGTTGCGTCGCAGTCGCAGCATGTTGCAGTGCGACACCATAGGCTGCCATTATAAAAATTGTTGCGCGACATTAGTGCAACTAAATGTTGCGCCCTTTCTGTCGCGCGACAAATGTCGTCGTGTAGACCTAGCCTAAAGGTGCTGGGCTGGCCAAACATGCCTCCAAACCTAAACCCTATTCAGCATCTGTGGGGCAACCTCAAACGGAAGGTGGAGGGGGGCAAGGTCTCTAACATCCACCAGCTCCGCGATGTCATCATGGAAGAGTGAAAGAGGATTCCATTGTAAACCTGTGAAGCTCTAGTGAACTCCATGCCCAAGAGAGTTAAGGTAGTGCTGATAAATAATAGTGGCCACACAAAATATTGTCACTTTGGGCACAATTTGGGCATTTTCACTTAGGGCTGTACTCACTTTGGTTGTCAGTGGTTTAGACATTAATGGCTGTGTGTTGGGTTATTTTGAGGGCACACTAAATTTACACAAGCTGTACAGTCGTGGCCAAAAGTTTTGAAAATGACACAAATTCTAGTTTTCACAAAGTTTGCTGCTAAACTGCTTTTAGATCTTTGTTTCAGTTCTTTCTGTGATGTAGCGAAATACAATTACATGCACTTCATATGTTTCAAAGGCTTTTATCGACAATTACATGACATTTATGCAAAGAGTCAGTATTTGCAGTGTTGGCCCTTCTTTTTCAGGACCTCTGCAATTCGACTGGGCATGCTCTCAATCAACTTCTGGGCCAATTCCTGACTGATAGCAACCAATTCTTTCATAATCACTTCTTGGAGTTTGTCAGAATTAGTGGGTTTTTGTTTGTCCACCCGCCTCTTGAGGATTGACCACAAGTTCTCAATGGGATTAAGATCTGGGGAGTTTCCAGGCCATGGACCCAAAATGTCAACGTTTTGGTCCCCAAGCCACTTAGTTATCACTTTTGCCTTATGGCACGGTGCTCCATCGTGCTGGAAAATGCATTGTTCTTCACCAAACTGCTGTTGGATTGTTGGAAGAAGTTGCTGTTGGAGGGTGTTTTGGTACCATTCTTTATTCATGGCTGTGTTTTGGGGCAAAATTGTGAGTGAGCCCACTCCCTTGGATGAGAAGCAACCCCAGACATGAATGGTCTCAGGATGCTTTACTGTTGGGATGACACAGGACTGATGGTAGCGCTCACCTTTTCTTCTCCGGACAAGCCTTTTTCCTGATGCCCCAAACAATCGGAAAGAGGCTTCATCGGAGAATATGACTTTGCCCCAGTCCTCAGCAGTCCATTCGCCATATTTTCTGCAGAAGATCAATCTGTCCCTGATTTTTTTTTTTGGAGAGAAGTGGCTTATTTGCTGCCCTTCTTGACACCAGGCCATCTTCCAAAAGTCTTTGCCTCACTGTGCGTGCAGATGCGCTCACACCTGCCTGCTGCCATTCCTGAGCAAGCTCTGCACTGGTGGCACTCCGATCCCGCAGCTGAATCCTCTTTAGGAGACGATCCTGGCGCTTGCTGAACTTTCTTGGACGCCCTGAAGCCTTCTTAACAAGAATTGAACCTCTGTCCTTGAAGTTCTTGATGATCCTATAAATTGTTGATTGAGGTGCAATCTTAGTAGCCACAATATCCTTGCCTGTAAAGCCATTTTTATGCAACGCAATGATGGCTGCACGCGTTTCTTTGCAGGTCACCATGGTTAACAATGGAAGAACAATGATTTCAAGCATCACCCTCCTTTTAACAGGTCAAGTCTGCCATTTTAACCCAATCAGCCTGACATAATGATCTCCAGCCTTGTGCTCATCAACATTCTCACCTGAGTTAACAAGACGATTACTGAAATGATCTCAGCAGGTCCTTTAATGACAGCAATGAAATGCAGTGGAAAGGTTTTTTTGGGGATTAAGTTAATTTTCATGGCAAAGAAGGACTATGCAATTCATCTGATCACTCTTCATAACATTCTGGAGTATATACAAATTGCTATTATAAAAACTTAAGCAGCAACTTTTCCAATTTACAATATTTATGTAATTCTCAAGACTTTTGGCCACGACTGTACACCGACTACTTTACATTGTATCAAAGTTTCATAGCTTCAGTGTTATCCCATGAAAAGATATAATAAAATATTTACATATGTGAGGGGTGTACTCACTTTTGTGAGATACTGTATGTGTATATATATATATATATATATAATTTTGAATTTTTATTCAAAAATGTATCCTCATGTTCTCCTTTGCATTCTGTTGCACACTGTCTATTATCTATTGTAAGATGTACCTCCATTAGATTTTCACACAACCACTGAACTGTGTATTCATGACATTTTTACTACGTTTATGGAATCATTTATCAAACTGGTGTAAAGTAGAACTGGCTTAGTTGCCCATAGCAACCAATCAGATTCCACCTTTTATTTTCCAAAGGAGCCGTGATAAATGATACTTGATAAATGGTCCCATTATTTTATACTGTAATTCTTAGGGTAATAGTATGTTTTCCCTACATACCCTATATACATGTCACTGATAACACATATAATGGTAACCAGTGATTTATGGGAGCATGCACAGAAGAGGTATATTGGGGGGATTTTTTTATTGCACCTGCACCAAAACTAGCATTGATAAGTCTCCATTTTGGACACATACCATGTTTGCACAAAAACTTTGTGATTTTTATTTTCCTTTTTAATTATTTCTAAAGACAAAAGGCACTTTAGCTAATTTTAAAAGTAGGTGTCGTTAATGAGGTACACTCCTGATTTAGCAGCTGCGCCTTTTCACAAAAAAAGCCACAATTTTACTGTAGTAGGTAATGGTGTACAAAAACTATAGTCCCATCTCTAGACAGAAGAGTTCTTTTTAAAGATGCACCAAAGTTATCATGCAACGTTTGATAAATGTGTTGGAAACTACACCAATGCAGACTCTAAGAAAAACCGACTGCAAAAATTCCCCCCATTATGTTATTTTTCTATGTATTCTACCCCTCTAGTCCAAAGGGAATCCATAGGTTTCTGTGCCAACCACCCAAATGCAGGGGCAGCATCTTCTGCACTAGGGGGAAGAGGGCTCAATATGGGTGCTGTGTTCAGGACTTTCACAGACATGGAACTGGTCACCTCACGCGGTTGGGGGACAGATCCAGCCCCACACAGCTATCAAACAGAACACATAAATGGATAGACTAATGAGATGGGGATTGTGCCTTTAACTCATTCATTTAAATGGAGCATGTAGGAAGCAAGTAAAGAGCTAAAAAATGGCATGTGACGAATGCCGTCATCCATTACATTACATATTCATGCATCATCCCACTGATTTCAGTGTAATAGCCAAAAATAAAAATAAAGGGGATGGGACCGCAGAGGTCTTTTGTACCATGCAAGCAGTGCAATACTGTCCTGTCTCAGGCTGTCACCATTTTTGATAATGAGAGATAAGAAAACTAAAACCTAATTTGTTCTCTATAAAAAGCTCGCCGTTCTTAGGTGACCTGAGACTATTTGATATTACTAGATTTTTAATATAGAAGACAATTTGGGGGAAAAGAATACTCTCCTAGGTGACACTTAGGCCTCTTGCATACAAGCGTTGTGTGCCCGTGGCCGTATTGCGGCGGTCCGCATTACACATGCATCAGCCCGTGTGCACTCCGCATCACAGATGCGGACACATTCACTTGAATGGTTCCGCAATCACGGAGATGCGGAGCGGAAGCACTACGGAGTGCTTCCGTGGTGTTTCTGTCCGTGCCTCCTCACCACAAAAAATAGAACTTGTTCTAATTTGTGCGGACGGATCACGGACCCATTCAAGTTGAATGGGTCTCAATCCATCCCGGCCGCCGCACGTTCGTGTGCAAAACACCAGACTAGGCAGAATACAATTTTCATGTCATTTTCACCCCATGTCTGAAAAAACAATAACTACAGCATGCTGCATTTTAAAAAAGAAGACAGAAAGTCAAAATAACACCACCTTAAAGGCCAGTACCAAAAAAAGTTCTTGTGTATGTTACATTTTATATTTCCCATAAACCTTCAGCTAACATCTGGAGCTGGCGTATTTACTGCAGAGAAAGTGCTGGTCCAAAAGTTCCAAAAACATCACTAAAACCTACGTGTGAAAGCACCTTTATAATAGTTTTAAAAATGAAACTAATATGGATGCGTAAAGCAAAATATAGAATAAATTGCATAAAACTGTATTGCACATTCTTATTTGATACATATTTTCATACCCAAGTGTGAAGGAGCTTTTAGACCACATCTGTGGTGTATTGTGGTCAGTATTTCCATTAATAAACCAAAAGTGGAACCTGCACATAGACACAAGGTCAACACTGACCGTAGCATACATATCTCCACGAATATCTTTATGTAGACGCTAATTTTTATGCCTTTAATTACATTTTTAAATGGCAAAAGGCTATAAATTGCTGCTTCAATGGGTTGATCCAGTGGATAAAGAAACAAAGGGATCAGAATTAAAAATCCTCTGAAGAAAGCTCAATGAACAACCAGGAACTACAGCAGGAACAACAGCAGCAGCATCAGTCATCTCATAATATTGGGATGTTTCCTGAAGCCTTTTTGAACCTTTATAGGTGTAAGGCCCCTTTCACACGAGCGAGAATTCCGCTCGGGTGCAATGCGTGATGCGAACGCATTGCGCCCGCACGGAATCCGGACCCATTTATTTCAATGGGGCTGTGCACATGTGTGTTGGTTTTCACGCATCACTTGTGCGTTGCGTGAGAATCGCAGCATGTTCTATATTCTGCGATTTTTTACGAAACGCTGGCCCCAAAAAAGTGAATGGAGCTGCGTGAAATTCGGATGCAATGCATTTTTCACGGATGGTTGCTAAGAGATGTTGTTTTTATACCTTCAGTTTTTTATCACGGGCGCGCAAAACGCATTCGATCGCATTGCACCCACGCAATAAAAATTGAACGTGATCGCTGACAAAACTGAATGACTTTGTTTGCGAAATCACACATTTTTCATTGAACGCATTTGCAACGCATCCGGACCTAATCCGCACACGCTCGTCTGCAAGGGGCCTAAATGTCTGGTGTACGTCCTCAAAGCAAAAAGTGTTGAACAGACAGACGCATAGCCTCACCACTATGGCTCCAGGAACATAAATCGGTGTTGGCTGAATATTAGCAGCACAGGTGACTGGGAGCTCCTTGGCTCCATGTTGCTTTGCACTGGATGTGGACAATGATTATGTGTGATGGTTGGCATGGTCAGGGCATGGATATGGGGAGTGAAGGATATTGTGTATGGTCAGGGTACTTGTGCTCTGGATATGGACAGTGAAGAGTATTATTGTATGTATGGTGATGGTACTTGTGCTTTGTACAGTGAAGAGTATTATCGTTTGTATGGTTGGGGCACTTGTGCTCTGAATATGGGCAGTGAAGGGTATTATTGTGTGTATGGTTGGGGCACTTGTGCTCTGAATATGGGCAGTGAAGGGTATTATTGTGTGTATGGTTAGGGCACTTGTGCCCTGGATTTTGGCAGTGAGGGATGTAGTAGTTGGTATGCTCAGGGCACTTGTGCTCTGAATATGGACAGTGAAGGGTATTATAGTGTGTATGGTCAGGGCACTTGTGCCCTGGATTTTGGCAGTGAGGGATGTAGTAGTTGGTATGCTCAGGGCACTTGTGCTCTGGATATGGGCAGTGAGAGGTGTTATAATTGGTATGGTCAGGTCACTTGTGCTCTGGATATGGAAAGTGATGGGTATTATGGTTTGTATGGTTAGGTCACTTATGCTCTGGATATGAGCAGTGAAGGGTATTATAGTTTGTATGGTGATGGAACTTGTGCTCTGGATATGAACAGTGAAGGGTATTATAGTGTGTATGGTGATGGAACTTGTGCTCTAGATATGGACAGTGAAGGGTATTATAGTGTGTATGGTGATGGAACTTGTGCTCTAGATATGGACAGTGAAGGGTATTATAGTGTGTATGGTGATGGAACTTGTGCTCTGGATATGGACAGTGAAGGGTATTATAGTGTGTATGGTGATGGAACTTGTGCTCTGGATATGGACAGTGAAGGGTATTATAGTGTGTATGGTGATGGAACTTGTGCTCTAGATATGGACAGTGAAGGGTATTATAGTGTGTATGGTGATGGAACTTGTGCTCTGGATATGGACAGTGAAGGGTATTATAGTGTGTATGGTGATGGAACTTGTGCTCTGGATATGGACAGTGAAGGGTATTATAGTGTGTATGGTGATGGAACTTGTGCTCTGGATATGGACAGTGAAGGGTATTATAGTGTGTATGGTGATGGAACTTGTGCTCTGGATATGGACAGTGAAGGGTATTATAGTGTGTATGGTGATGGAACTTGTGCTCTGGATATGGACAGTGAAGGGTATTATAGTGTGTATGGTGATGGAACTTGTGCTCTGGATATGGACAGTGAAGGGTATTATAGTGTGTATGGTGATGGAACTTGTGCTCTGGATATGGACAGTGAAGGGTATTATAGTGTGTATGGTGATGGAACTTGTGCTCTAGATATGGACAGTGAAGGGTATTATAGTGTGTATGGTGATGGAACTTGTGCTCTGGATATGGACAGTGAAGGGTATTATAGTGTGTATGGTGATGGAACTTGTGCTCTGGATATGGACAGTGAAGGGTATTATAGTGTGTATGGTGATGGAACTTGTGCTCTAGATATGGACAGTGAAGGGTATTATAGTGTGTATGGTGATGGAACTTGTGCTGTGGATATGGACAGTGAAGGGTATTATAGTGTGTATGGTGATGGAACTTGTGCTCTGGATATGGACAGTGAAGGGTATTATAGTGTGTATGGTGATGGAACTTGTGCTCTGGATATGGACAGTGAAGGGTATTATAGTGTGTATGGTGATGGAACTTGTGCTCTGGATATGGACAGTGAAGGGTATTATAGTGTGTATGGTGATGGAACTTGTGCTCTGGATATGGACAGTGAAGGGTATTATAGTGTGTATGGTGATGGAACTTGTGCTCTGGATATGGACAGTGAAGGGTATTATAGTGTGTATGGTGATGGTAATTGTGCTCTGGATATGAACAGTGAAGGGTATTATAGTGTGTATGGTGATGGTACTTGTGCTCTGGATATGAACAGTGAAGGGTATTATAGTGTGTATGGTGATGGTACTTGTGCTCTGGATATGGACAGTGAAGGGTACTATAGTGTGTATGATCAGAGCACTTGTGCTCTGGATTTTGACACTGAGGGATGTCGTAGTTGGTATGCTCAGGGCACTTGTGCTCTGGATATGGGCAGTGAGCAGTGTTAGGCTAGGTTCACACCTGAGCATTTTACAGCGTGTTCCTACGCGCTGTAAAACGCTCAACAGGCAAAAACCAATGTTTCCCTATGGGCATGGTTCTCACCTGAGCATTTTACAGCGCGTACGAACAAGCTGTAAAACGCCCTACACCCCAAGAAGTACAGGAGCTTCTTTGGGGCGTATTGTCGTGCGTATTGTGGCAGTTTTTCATTGGATGCCTCTGTGGTTAATCACACAAACGCGCGTACTATGCGCGTTTCCAAAATACAAAAACGCCCCAAAATGCGCCTCAAAAACGCCCGATAAAAACGCCTGTAAAAAGCGCTTATCGAATACGCTCAGGTATGAACCCAGCCTTATAATTGGTATGGTCAGGGCACTTGTGCTCTAGATATGGGCCGTGAAGGGTATTATAGTGTGTATGGTCAGGGCACTTGGGCTCTGGATATGGACAGTGAAGGGTATTATAGTGTGTATGGTAAGGGCACTTGTGCTCTAGATATGGGCAGTAAAGGGTATTATAGTGTGTATGGTCAGGGCACTTGTGATCTGGATTTTGGCACTGAAGGATGCAGTAGTTAGTATGCTCGGGGCACTTGTGCTCTGGATATGGACAGTGAAGGGTATTATAGTTTGTATGGGATGGTACTTGTGCTCTGAATATGGACAGTGATGGGTATTATAGTTTGTATGGCCAGGGCACTTGTGCTCTGGACATGGGCAGTGAAGGGTACACACTATAATTAGTGTGTATGGTCAGGGCACTTGGCTTTGGATATGGGCAGTGAGCGGTTTAATAGGTTGTATGGTCAGGGCACTATCTGTTCTGGCTGTTTCTTTGTTTTGTCATCCATTTTATTTGGAACTTGATCTTGGCAGAGGAAGTGGAAAAGCATCACAGAAAGAACACAATCCAATGCCCTGCTGGCGAAAAATTACTCAACCCCAAGAGCGGTGTGTTTTTTTTTTATCCCAGCCGGTCAAACTGCCGGCGGATGTGCATACAGGGTTGCCACCTTTCCCAACAAAAAAATACCGGCCACGTTAAGC
Source organism: Bufo gargarizans (assembly GCF_014858855.1). Taxonomy (NCBI): domain Eukaryota; kingdom Metazoa; phylum Chordata; class Amphibia; order Anura; family Bufonidae; genus Bufo; species Bufo gargarizans. Next base: position 539,723,732 of record NC_058080.1, on the reverse strand, counting down.
CACAACCCAAAGGGCATGATTCAATAATATTAATGCCTCCATTAGTCCCGCCCAGAATTAATAATGCCCCCCATTAGTGCCCCAGTTAGAATACTGCCCCCAGTTAAAATAATGCCCCCATTAGTGCCCCCAGTTATAATAATTCCCCCTATTAGTGCCCCCAGTTACAATAATGCCCCCCATTAGTGCCGCCAGTTAGAATAATGCCCCGGCATTGGCTCCCTGCTTCATCATCCCTCCCCCCAGCCAGCTCTTCACACCTCTGGTCTTTGGGGGGGGCAGCCAGCAATCAATCAACCTAGGCTCCGCCTCCTTCACAGACTACAGTAGCCGATGTCCTGCTGCTGCTGCTAGGAAGAAGGTAAGTATGTGGTGTTTATTTTTTTTTTACTTTCTGTGAGGGGCATAATGTGGGCATATTACTGGGTAGCACAATATGGGCATATTACTGGGTAGCACAATATGAGCATATTACTGGGGGCAAATTGTGAGCATATTACTGGGGGGCACAATGTGGGAATATCACTGGGCGCACAGCTGGGCATATTACTGGGGCACAATGTGAGCATATTACTGTGGGCACAATATGGGCATATCACTGGGGGCACAGCTGGGCATATTACTGGGGCACAATGTGGGCATACTACTGGGGGCATATTACTGGGGCACAATGTGGGCATAATTCTGTGAAGAAGCAATGTGGGCATAAATACTATGTGGTGGCATGAAGGGGGAATAATTACTATGTGGGGGCATTAAAGGGGTTCTCCGGGAATTAAGAAAATGAAAATACTTAAATATTACTTTATTATAAATATATTCTCAAATACCTTTCATTAGTTATAATGGCTTGTTTTGTCTGGGGAGCAATAATCAGGGGAAACAAAATGGCCGCTGTCCTATCAGTTCACATAAAACCTGTCCTGATCACACATGAGGACAAGTTACTTTACAACACTGAGGTAAAGAGCTGCCTCATCCTCCTCTATACTTGCCTGGGATTATGATCCTGAATACAGATGATAAGAACTTTGGTTGAATCTCTGGGGAATTTAGTTCATGAGGAGACATGAAGTACAGAGAGAACGGACAGAACAGGCTGTGGTAGTGTGTTGCTGTGGTAATGGAGACTGTAAACAAGTGCTGCTGCTCATTTGCCGCACCTTACCCTCCTCTCATGTCTCCTCATCATCTCCATTCCCACAGAGATTCGCCTGTATTCAGGATCATGATTCCTTACAGGCAGAGCAGAGAGGAGGTTGAGGCAGCACTATGGCTCATTGTGGTGAAGTAACTTGTTCTGTGTGATTAGGACCGGATTTGTGTGTACTAATAGGATGGAGGCCATTTTATTTCTGCTAATGATTGCTCCCTAGACAAAATGAGCCACTATAACTAATAAAAGGTATTCGGGAATATATTTATTATAAAATAATATTTAAGAATCTATATTTTTTTAATTCCTGGAGAACCGCTTTAAGGGGACTGGGTGGGATTAGGTGTATAGTTATGTTTTCGGCGGAGTTAGAGGCGTGGCCTAGTGCTGAAAAAATTGGCGCACAATGTGTCCCTCTTTATTCGTTTTCAAAGTTGGCAGGTATGGGTGAGGTACCGGACGGGTGGCAACCCTAATGAGGCATGCGCCTCGTCATAAATTAGGCGCATCCTTCAGCAGTGTGTGTGTGTGTGTGGGTGGAGGAGGTAATCAAAGACCTCCAATATTTCCATACATATAGCATCCGATGGGTGGCAGTCGGAGGCATACAGAGGTACAGTAGAGGGCTCATGCAATTTTATGGCACATCTGTTATGATTTCCTACAAAACAGAGCTTTCACTTTAGAAAAAAAAATAAAGGTAGACGTGTGGTAAAACATATGCAGACATAGGGGGAGATTTATCAAACTGGTGTAAAGTACAACTTGCTTAGTTGCCCATAGCAACCAATTCGATTCCACCTTTCATTTTCCAAAGGTGCTGTGAAAAATAAAAGGTGGAATCTTATTGGTTGCTATGGACAACTAAGCAAGTTGTACTTTACACCAGTTTAATCAATCTCCCCCATATTTGTTTTAAGAAAATTAATTATGGGATATGAAAATAGCTTTCACACACTTTAGCTTTTAGGATTAATGGCCTTTTTTATATTCTACACATTATGTTGAATGTACAGTGTTTTTCTTTATGCTCTATATTACATAGCATCAATATATTGTTCTACTTATGTCCCTCACACCTATATATATTTATAATGTACTTTTACCACTAGGTGGCGTACGTCAGTTGTATACCACAGACAATACATGCATTCCATAAGGCTACCTGCGCACGGGTGTGGGCTGTCTGCAGAAATTCTGCATGCAAATTTCCACATCAAGTCCACAACAAAATCAACACGTGTAACTTGCGAATTGGATGCGGTTTTGCTACTGATCTCACCCCTGCTGATCTCACCCTTTCATTGAAAAGGGTGAAATCCGAACAAAGGAACCGCACAAAGGATTTACATGCTGACGATTAAAAAATCTGCACAGAAGGTCAATTTCCACACAAAGCAAAAAAAGCTAAGTGTACGTGAAATTTGTGAAATCTACTACACTTTGCTGGTACTTTATTAGGGCTGATGCACACGGCCGTTGGTGTTTTGCGATCCGAAATTGCGCATCCGCATAATAACACAGATACCGGGCGTGTGCATTCTGTATTTTGCGGAACGGAACAGCTGGCCTATAATAGAATAGTCCTATCCTTGTCCATAATGCGGGCAATTATAGGACATGTTTTATCTTTTTGCGGACATAGGGACACGGAATGTGCAGAGTCATTTCCATTTTTTACGCCCCATTGAAGTTAATGGTTCCGCATATGGACTGCAAAAAAAAAAAAAGAACGAACACAAACAAAAAAATATGTGTGCATGCACACAAGCGTATTTTCTTTCCATGTCCGTTCCATTTTGTTTTGCGGACCGTATGCTGAACCATTCATTTCAATAGGTCTGCAAAAAAAACGGAAGCTACTCCGTGTACATTGAGCCCTTAGAGTTTTTTCCACATGATAATTTGTGTTGAGAAATCCTGTTAATCTGCAAAGTGTGCAAGTGGCCTAAATATAAGGGCTCAAGCACACGACCGTGTGCTGGCCATGCCCGTGCTTCGGACCGTAAATTGCGCATCTCCACAAACCCGCAGTGCTTCCGTGGGTTTCTGATCCGTGCTTCCGCACCGCATCTCCGGGTTTGCGGGGTGCACGCGGCCGATGCCCCGTGTATTGCGGACCCGCTGTTCCAGTGGAGGTGCAGCTGGTAACTGAGTGGAAACCTGCATGCTGTTGCAATTTGCAATGCTTGATGGCAAACATTTTGATGGTGAAAAGTCTCATCCACTTCCACTGTAAACACTGCAGACTTTCCGCATGCATTTCCACTGCAGCAAATCCACAGTGTTTACAGTACACTACACCTTACCCTGGTCATACATCATACTGGTCATACTCTCAAACATGCAGGAGACACGTTTGTTATTATTGTTGGTGGTGCAAGTTAAAGAGGTATTCCCATCTTGGACATTGGGGGCATATCGCTAGGAGGGCGATAGTGCGGGCTCGCTATTTCTATAAGGCCTCTTGCACGCGAACGTGTGCTGCGGATGGCAAATTGCGGTCCACAATGCATGGGCACCGACACTGGGTCAGCCACATGCGGATCGCAACCCCATTCACTTAAATGGGTTCCACAATCCCTCCGTTCCGCAAAAAGATAGAACTTTTTGCGGAACGGAACCCCACAGAAGTAGGGCTTACGTTCCGTGGTTCCGTTCTGCACCGCATCTCTAGATTTGCGGACCCATTCAAGTGACTAGGTCTGCCTCCGTGATGCGGAATGCACACGGCTGGTGCCCCGTGTATTGCGGACCCGCCATCTGTGGGCCGCAATACGGCCATGGGGGACACACTGTCATGTGCAAATGCCTAAGCCCCATATAATTGAATGGAGTGGTGGCTGTGCTTGTGCGGTATGCTTCCCTTCCAATGGGACTTCTGAAAATAGCCAAGCCCTCCATAGAAATGAATGAAGAGCGGCCACCCATGCGCGGTGTGCTCTCTGGCACTTTTTGCTCTCCGTTCTAAGTATAGGTGCGGGTCCCAAAGCTGGGAACTGCAACTATCAAACATTGGGGACTTATCTTAGTGATATGCCTACAATGTCCAAGATGGGCATACCTCTATAGGGGCTCATGCGCATCCACATTAGTCTACTTTCACACTCGCGTTTTGGCTTTCCGTTTGTGAGATCCGTTGAGGGTTCTCACAAGCAGTCCAAAACGGATCAGTTTGCATTCTAATGCATTCTGAATGGAAAAGGATCCGCTCAGAATGCATCAGTTTGCCTCCGTTCCGTCTCCATTCCACTCTGGTTTTGGTGTCCGTCTGATGAAACTGAGCCAAACGGATCCGTCCTGACACACAATGGGATGGATCCGTTTTCACTGACACAATCTGACACAATAGAAAACGGATCCGTCCTCCATTGACTTTCAGTGCTGTTCAAGACGGATCAGTCTTGGCTATGTTACAGATATTACAAACGGATCCGTTCTGAACGGATGTAGACAGCTGTATTATCTGAACGGATCTATCCATGAGTGTGAAAGTAGCCTTACGGACAAGGATAGGACTGTTCTATTATGGGCCTGACGTTCTGTTATGCAGAATGCACACAGCCGACATCCGTGTTTTGCGGATCCACAATTTGCGGACCACAAAACAGGCAACCGTGGAGTGCTTGAGCCCTAGGGTTTTACCAAGGTCATTACCAAGTAATGTGATGCAACCACTACAGCGACTTTTCCAGCATAGTTCAGTATAATTCACGTGACTGCAACTATTTTTTTTGTGTGTGTTTGATAATCCTGAATCACACATGATTTGCAGCTAAGGGACATGCTAAATGCAACAGTCGCGTCGCATTTTGCTCTTTTTTTACTATACAGAAATTGACCTGCTGTGCGGATTTAGGGCTCTTTCACAGGAGAGGATGCTGTGCGGGTAATCCGCTGCGTGATGGAGTGCCAAGCCCCGCTCCGGACAGCAGAGGCACGGAGCAGTAACATGATTGATAATGCTCCGTGCCTCTCTGTGACTCTTTTACTACGAAATCACAGAGAGATAAAGTTGTCACCGTGATTTTGTAGTAAAAAGGTAACAGAGAGGCACAGAGCATTATCAGTCATGTTACTGCTCCGTGTCTCTGCTGTCCGGAACGGGGCTTGGCTGTCATTCACGGAGCGGATTACCCGCACAGCATCCGCTCGTATGAAAGAGCCCTTAGAAATCTGCAGCATGTCAATTTTTTGTGTGGATTTCTCCCTTTGCAGTTCAAAGCGTAAGATCTGCGGCAAAACAGCATCAAATCTGCAAGTTAAACATGTGGATTTTATTGAGGATTGGATGCAGGAAACGCAGAGATATAGGCACGGAAATCTGTGGAGAATTTCTGTTTGTAAATATGTACAAAGGCACAGCGCGGTCGTGCCACAATTACAACCAAGCTGCACTGTGGTTGAGTACCGCGCAGCAGTATGAGCCGCAATGGGCTCCGATGAACTAATTAGAACCACACTGTTTAGGCGTACACTGACGGCTCCATGCAGTCCTAGCCTGAATCCTATTATTTTCATACAGAATATTATTGCAATTTTTACCTTAATTACAAACTGAGAAAAAATAACCCAGGGAACAGTGTGCACAAAGCATTTCAGATTATTCATTTTTTCATTTTTAAATCAAAACCAGTATTGTATTCTATCGTATATTCTAGTACAGAGGAATGGTGGAAGGGTAGGGCCACAAGGTAGCTTAAGGCCTCTTTCACATGATCGTATGGCTTTTTCAGTGTTTTGCGGGCCGTTTTTTCCGGATCCGTTGTTCCGTTTTTTGTTTAAGTTGTGTTTCCGTTTCGGTTCTGTTTTTCCGTATGGCATATACAGTATACAGTAATTACATAGAAAAAAATGGGCTGGGCATAACATTTTCAATAGATGGTTCCGCAAAAAAAGGAACGGATACGGAAGACATACGGATGCATTTCCGTATGTGTTCGTTTTTTTTGTGCAGACCCATTGGCTTAGGGCTTGCGCACACGACAGTGCCGTTTTTTTGCAGTCCGCAAATCGCAGATCCGCAAAAAAAAATTATGCCGCCCGTGTGCCTTCCGCAATTTGCGGAACGGAACAGGAGGCCCACTTTAGAAATGCCTATTCTTGTCCACAAAACGGACAAGAATAGGACAGGACTCATAATTTTACGGGGCCACGGAACATAGCAGCGAATGCGGACAGCACACAGACTGCTGTCCGCATCCTTTGGGGACCTATTGCGTTCCGTATATGGATCGTATGCGGAACGCATAAAATGGTCCATATACGGAACGCAAAATACGTTCGTGTGAACGAACGCTTAAATGGAGCCACGAAACGTGATTTGCGGGCAATAATAGAACATGTTATATCTTTTAACAGAACGGAAAAATGGAAATACGGAAACGGAATGCATACAGAGTACATTCCGTTTTTTTTAGCGGAACCATTGAAATTAATGGTTTCGTATACGGAACGCAAAAAACAGCCCGTAAATGGAAAAAAATAAACGGCAGTGTGAAAGAGGCCTTAAACTTAGGGCTCATGCACACCAATGTATTTTTTCTCCGTCTTCGTTATTTTGTGGCCTGAATGCAGAACCGTTTATTTCAATGGGGCCGAAAAAAAAACATTGTGCATTCCGTATCCATTTGTCCACAAGTCCGTTCCACCCAAAAATTTAACACGTCCTATTCTTGTCCGTTTTGCGGACAAAAACAGGTATTGTTACAATGGATCCGCAAAAAAAAAAAAAAATGTCACACGGATGTCATCTGTATTTTTTGGGGGGCACATCTATGTTTTGTGGACCGTAAAATACATATGGTCGTGTGCATGAGTCCTTAGGCTACTTTCACAGCCTGAACTTACAAGATCATAGCCAGATCTGATGCTGCACATTTGGGTCATTGAATCTTTGGTTGGGCCAGGAACTGCAGTCACAACACAGACGTTAAGGTGCATCCATATCATTGTTGTCTTAGGTAGTCCTAGGATGCAGTGGGGGTCATTTATCAAGGGACTTGCCCCTTTTTTTTCTTAAGGATATTTAGTTGTACCGCCAGTTTTACACCGTGTTCAACAGTTACAGGGGCTTGTTAGCGCATACTAATATTTACGCCTGGAAACAGCCGTAAATGTTGGCAAAAAAAACGACTCCAGACTGCTGTACATGCGCCTAGTCTATGATGAGGCAGTGTAGAGTGGTAGCTAAGACTGGCGTAAAAAGCCAGTCTTAGTAACTGACCCCCAGTGTTTCTAGGAGTGAATACCTTGATAATTCAGCATGGAATGGAACAGAGTCCAACAGAGAAAAACTCTGTATGAAATGTGGAGGCACACTAGGGTTACACAGATTCCTATGGGCGTTCTACATCTCCAAGTTTATGCAGCATAATACAGCCATGTGCAAAGTGGGCTATCCTTGGGATAGGTCATCAATATGAGACCAACTCCCTGCCCCCTCGCTGATCAGCTGTTAGAAGAGGCCATGGTGCTCTAGTGAGCGCTGCAGCCTCCTCAGAGCTTACCAAGCACAGTGACATACACCTTATAGTGGTTGTGCTCGGTATTGCAGCTCAGGTCCATGTGATCAATGAATGTGACACCTCTGGCCTAGAACGAGGCCACAGCACTCATCAGAGCACTGCAGCCTCTTCAAATAGCTGATCGGCAGAGGTGCTGGGAGTCGGAGCCTCGCTGATCAGATATCTATCCTATCCTGAGGAAAGGCCATCAATATCAAAATCTCAGACAACCCCTTTAGGCCTCTTGCACATAAACGGTTTTATTTTTTCCATTTCCGTTCCGTTTTGCGGGTTCTGTGTGTGGTCCATATGCGGAACCATTCATTTCAATTTCAGCATTTCAAGTTCCGCCAAAAAAATTTGAATGTACTCCGTATGCATTCCGTTTCCATATTTCAGTATGCATCCGTATGTCTTCCGTATCCGTATAATTTTTGCGGAACCATCTATTGAAAATGTTATGCCCGGCCCAACTTTTTAATGTACTTACTGTTTAAACATTATTGTATGCTTCCGTTTCCGATCCGCAATAAAAACGGATCACAAATGGAAACCAAACTGAAAAACGGAACAGAAACAGAAACACTACTGAAACAAAAATACGGAACAACGGATCAGTGAAAAACGGACCGCAAAACACAGCAAAAGACATACGGTCGTGTGCAAGAGGCCTTAAGGAAACATTGGGGCAAATTTATCACACTGGTGTAAAAGAAAATGGGCTTAGCTGCCCATAGCAACCAATTTGAGTCCACCTTTCATTTTTCAGAGCTCCTCTGGAAAATGAAAGATGAAATCTGATTGGTCGCTATGGGCAACTAAGGCTACTGTAACACTTGCGTTCGGAGCGGATCCGTCTGGTATCTGTACAGACGGATCTGCTCCTATAATGCAAACGATGGTATCCGTTCAGAACAGAACCGTTTGCATTATATTTCAGAAAAAAGTCTAAGTGTAATTTGTATTCAGACGGATCCGTCCAGACAGTCAATGGGGGCGAAAATTGCACCATATTGTGTCACCTTCAAACGGATCCGCCCCCATTGACTTCCATTGTAAGTCTGGACGGATCCGTTTGCCTCCGCACGGCCAGGCGGACACCCTGCAAGCAGTGTTCAGGTGTCCGCCTGCTGAGCGGAGCGGAAGCCAAGCGGAGCCATACTGATGCATTCTGAGAGGATCCGCATCCACTCAGAATGCATTAGGGCTGGACAGATGCGTTCGGGGCCGCTTGTGAGAGCCTTTCAAACGGAACTCACAAGCGGAGCCCCGAACGCTAGTGTGAAAGTAGCCTAAGCCAGTTTTCCTTTACACCAGTTTGATAAATCTCCCCCATTTTCTTTTTGATCCACTCTTTGGCACCAAATGTTCAGTGTAAGGGTTCATAGACACGGCCGTATGCATTTTGCGGTCCGCAAAAAATACGGATGACATTCGTGTGCATTGCGTACTTTGCAGAATGGAACAGCTGGCCCTTTAAAGAACAGTCCTATCCTTGTCCGTAATGTTGACAATAATAGGACATGTTCTATTTTCTTGCGGAATGGAAATACGGACATACGGTATTGGAATGCACATGGGGTAACTTCAGCAAAAAAAAAACGGAACGGACACGGAAAGAAAATAAGTTTGTGTACATGATCCCTAAACTTGTGAATCCTGAAAAAAAATACACTGCAAACCCAGAACTTGAAGGGGGTCATTTATCAAAGTCACAAAATGTGGTCTTGCAACTTTTTTTTATGCCAAAAACAGCCGTTACACTGACAGTAAATGACTCCCAAAGGGGTTATTCATAAGTTTGCTATTGATGGCCTATCCTGGGGACAGGTCATCTATATTAGATCAGTGGAGGTCCGACTCCCAGGCCTCCCACACCAATCAGCTGTTTGAAGAGGATCTGAAGTTGTCTTCGCTAATCCCTATTGATGACCTATCCTAAGGATAGGTCAGCAATATAAAATTCTTGCAGAATCCTTTTAAAATGTGTATGGCCAAGTTTACACTTCAGTGTTTTGGTTATATATATTTCCATCAGTGATTGTAAGCCAAAACCAGGTTTGGAGCCTCCACAGACATAAGGTCTGAGGCTGGGTTCACACCTGAGCGTTTTACAGCGCGTTCCTACGCGCTGTAAAACGCTCAACAGGCAAGAACCAATGATTCCCTATGGGAATGGTTCTCTACTGAGCGTTTTACAGCGCGTACGATCGCGCTGTAAAACGCCCAACGCCTCAAGAAGTACATGAGCTTCTTTGGGGCGTCTTGTCGCGCATTCCCGTACATAGACTTCAGCGGGAACGCGCGACAATGGGCGTTCGCTTGTCTCTGTATGCGCGATTGCAAACGCCCGTACAATCGCGCATACAGAGCGCTCCATCGCGAACGCTCAGGTGTGAACCCAGCGTAAGGGAAAGATTTCCTCCTGTTCTATGTTTTTGACCCGAACCTGGTTTTGGCCCATAATAAGGGCCCATCCACATGGCCCTGTAAATGGGGCCTGCAAAACAGGTGCTGACCCATTCACTTCAATGGAGACGCAAAAGATGAGGACAGCACACCTAGTTCTGTCCGCATCCGTACTTCCGTTCCGCGGCCCCGCAAAAATTATAGAGCATGTCCTATTCTTGTCCGCAACTCCGCAGACAAGAATAGGCATTTTCTATGAGAGTGGCAGCCATTAGGGATTAGGGCCTCATGCACACGACCGTTTTTTTTTAAGGTCCGCAAAAACGGGGTCCGCAGGTCCGTGATCCGTGACCGTTTTTTCGTCCTGTGGGTCTTCCTTGTTTTTTGGAGGATCCATGGACATGAAAAATGAAAAAAAAATCTAAGTCAAGTTTGCCATTGAAATGATAGGAAAAAACGGACACGGATCACGGACACGGATGACAATCTTGTGTGCATCCGTGATTTTTCACGGACCCATTGACTTGAATGGGTCCGTGAACCGTTGGCCGTGAAAAAAATAGGACAGGTCCTATTTTTTTCACGGCCAGGAAACACGGATCACGGATGCGGCTGCCAAACGGTGCATTTTCCGATTTTTCCACGGACCCATTGAAAGTTAATGGGTCAGTGAAAAAAAACTGAAAACGGCACAACGGCCACGGATGCACACAACGGTCGTGTGCATGAGGCCTAAGAGAATCGATTTAGGATGAAACATCCAAAGTCGATTCGCATAAAACTACGTTCTAATACTGTACGGAGCAGGAGCTCCGTACAGTATTAGAATGTATTGGCTCCGATGAGCCGAAGTTTTTGCTTCGCGAAGTATCACGAGATTTTGTGTAATAACTTCATAAATTAATTTGTATTGTAAAAAAACATTTCCCGAACTCAGGTTCGGTTCCAAATGGTACCTTGGAACGTACACGGGCTGGTATCCTTGTTTTGCGGATCCACAATTTCTAGACCGCAAAACACATACGGCTGCCTGAATGAGCCCTAACTGATTGAAATAACTGACCAAATAACCAGTGTGAACTTGGCCTATGATGTTTCCACTGCAGAACCACCACATAACTTTCCAGCCTGCCCTACTACACCTGCAGCAGAGCTTTTCTAATAAGGCCTGCAAGCAGTGGCCCCCTGGAATAGGTTGAGGGAGAGGTAGGTTGGGCGTCTGCCCTAATGCACAGGTGCTGTGGTGTGAAGCAGATCTCATTAATATTCAGTGACTCGTGTTAAATTCATGTTTAGGCTGCAAGCTCTTCAGGTTAGTCACGGCTCATTGTCCGTTTGTTGTATTTGATTGTGCGAAGCCTTCTACTATTTGCTTATTGCCGTTTATAAGTAGATAAAAAAAAATTGTGCAATACATAAATAGCCATGATGGTAACTTTCTCCATCCCGTCGGGTTCCTTTGGCTAACAGCGCTGTGATTTCATGGTACATAAGGGCAGAGCTCCTTATTTTACTTCTGTCATGTATCCTTGAGGGCAGACATGTCTGAGAAGGCCAAACTGTAATACACATGAATGTTGTCCTTCTCCATTACAAAGCACAAACCCCTGCACGGCCCAGTTGACTCCACACATCTCCATCAATGAGGCTTTAAGTGGAAGGAATCCGCTAAACAGCGGATTGCATCTGTCTGGAACTGTTAATGGTATGTGACTAAGGCCTCATGCACACGACCGCTGTGTGTTTTTGCAGTCTGCAATTTGTGGAACAGCACAGACAGCCATTGATATAACTGCCTATTCTTGTCCGCCAAATGGACAAGAATAGGACAGGTAGTATATTTTTTTTACGGCGCAACGGATGCGGACAGCACACGGAGCGCTGTCCGCATCTTTTGCAGCCCCTTTGAAATTGAATGGGTCCGCATCCAAGCCGCAAACTGTGGCTCAGATGCGGACCAAAACAACCGTCGTGTGCATGAGGCCTGAAGGGGCTGCAAGGGGAACATTGGGGGCTAACAGCATGAATCAAAGTGCCGTTGCTAAATACTGGGTTTTCAGGGATGCTCACACAGCTAAAATCCATCAGTAATCTGCAAACAAAATGCCAACGATGGGGAAAGTGCCACTACGTACACGTGGTGGCGTTTTTCTTCCGCTGCTGATCTTCAATCTGCTTCAGAAGTGGCATGTTACTTCTTAAAGTGGTTGTTAGTAGTGATGAGCAAACTTGTGTTTCAAGTTCGGCGTACAAGGTTCAGGTTATCTAAGAATCCTGTTGTGGTTTCCCGCAAAATGCCTCCAATGATATTTATCGCATATGTCAAAGGGGGTAAAAAACTATAAAAAAATTATGCATATTGCTCCAATTTTAGAAAAATGGTACATGTGTCGCAAAAGATAGGACATGTGGCGCATGGACCCATTGAAGTCAATGGGGAGATTTATCAAAACTGGTGTAAAGGAAAACTGGCTTAGTTCACGATGGCAACAATCAGATTCCACCTCTTATCTTTCAGAGCACGTTAGGAAAATGAAAGGTGGAATCTGATTGGTTGCTATGGGCGATTAAGCCAGTTTTTTCCTTTACACCAGTTGATAAATCTTTTGCAGTGGGTCCGCACCATGATGCCGTGTGCAGATGGCCGGTAACACATGTTTTTGCCCCGTGTGAAGGTAGCCTAATTTAAAGGGGGTTGTCTCACTTCAGCAAATACATATTGCCTCCTTTGCTGGCTAGAATTATTTTTCCATCGCACTATACACTGCTTGTTTACATGGTTACAACCACCCTGTAAGGCTATATTCACACGACCATAAGTAGTGTTTTGCCGTCCGCAAATTACGGATACCGGCGCTGGGTGTTCTGCATTTTTCAGACCACACATGGCCAGCGCTATATAAAAAATGGCTATTCTTCTCCGAGATTTGCGGACAAAAATAGGACATGCTCTATATATTTGCAAGGCTGCGGAACGGAACTACGAATGCGGACAGCACAAAATTGTGGAATGGATGTTGGACCCTTTCAACCGGTCGTGTGAATGGACCCTTATCCAGAAACAGTGGCCGTGCTGGCACAATATAGGAAAAAGTGCCAGCCTCTCTAGTGGCCGGGAGTGCGCATAGTCCAGCACTTTTTTTCTATAGAGTGCAAGCACGGCCACTGTGCTAATTTTTGGTGGCGCAATTTGTAGTTTTTATTGATGCTATTTTGGGGTGTATGACTTTTTGATCACTCTTTTTATTCACTTTTTTGGGGGTGGGTGAAGTGACAAACTGCAAATCAGCTGTTTTTATTCCCCTACTGATCTGATATTAATTACCTTTCCTGATGGCTTCTGAGCCGGCACCATGTTTAAAGTCCTGACTTCCGCCATTCATGCAGAGGTCAGGAAGGGGGTAATAATTGTGGAGCGTCTCAAGCTGTCCAGAGAACTGAAATGTATGGTATTTGGGGATTTCAGGTATACCGTAACATATGCCAGTTTTCTGGCATAATGGGGGAGATTTATCAAGCTGGTGTAAAGTGGAACTGGCTTAGTTGCCCATAGCAACCAGTCAGATTATAGCTTTCATTTTTTACAACTCCTTTGTAAAATGAAAGGTGGAATCTGATTGGTTGCTGTGGGCACCTAAGCCAGTTTTCCTTTACACCAGTTTGATAAATCTCCCCCAATGTATCATAAATGTGCTGGGCTGGCCACACGTTTTTCTTATATATATTGGCCGAATTTGAAATGTGGCGAGGGTGTTGAAGAAAACTAAAAATTCGCAAACCGACACTTGTGGCAAAATACACAAATTTTCTGTGCCAGAAAACTGTCATACTGCCATTGTACATCTCCTCCATGGTGTACTGCTGCACTGTGTGACTGGGAAATCATATGGGATCACCAACCTTCGTCACTCCAGCTGTTGTGAAACTACAATTCCCAGCATGCTCCATTCATTTCAATGTGAGTTCTTAGAAGAGCAAGTATGCATGCTGGGTGTTGTAGTTTCACAATAGCTGGAGTGCCGGAAGTGGCCTACCCCTGTTTTATCATCTGGCCGGTGCAAACTAATACACTACTAGCCAGATCTGCAAATTCCCTGGCCCCAATGCAAAGTCTGCTCCAGGGTCCCTAGCCACCGTGTGGGCATTACAATACTGGCATCTTCATATGTGGCAGAGGGCCTTTGGGCCTGACTGCTACCTCTGCACCCGATAAATGCGTCCTGAACTCCATGTGAACAGGAGGATCGTATACAACAAGCACATTTGAGGTTTAGGCTAAATGAAGCTGCTGGGGATTAACCCTTTCGTTCCCATCCACAAGGAGACCAGTAAGGCTAGGTCTACACGACGACATTTGTCGCACTGACATTTTGTTGCACCAATGTCGCGCGACAATTTTTATAATGGCAGTCTATGGTGTCGCACTGCAACATGCGACATGTTGCGACTGCGACGCGACAGTTGCAGAAAAATCCATCTTGAATGGATTTTCTGCGACTGTCGTGTCTCAGTCGCAGCATGTCGCATGTTGCAGTGCGACACCATAGACTGTCATTATAAAAATTGTTGCGCGACAAATGTCGTCGTGTAGACCTAGCCTAAGACTACCTGTCGCAGAGGCAGGTAGCAGACATAAATAGACGTCCTCCCTCCAAATCACACAGGCACAATGCAGTCTGATGCTTTGTCACATTACAATAGAGCTTCCACATTTTCACTTTTCTTCCCAGCCTCAGGAAACCCATTTCTTGGCAGCTTTAATCTATTCCAATCAATAGCCATTGTTTCCCAGTGGGAGCACTGAGCGAGGTGTTAAGTTGTTGTGTATGGGGTTTGGCATCTTTCCCCAGCTCCTGAGGACTCCCCTAGCTCCCATCAGCTCTTGTGGATTGAGCACTCCTAGATATCAGACAGCGGCTTCATTAACACATAAACCCACATCAAACATAGGCTCATTGTAATGACACTATATGCCGCCAACACAGTGTTTAACCCTTAGATTTCCTGTTGGGAAAAGCAATCCTAATGAAAGACCTTTTTAGGACTGTCGATATGAAATCACTTTTTTACCCAGTTATTGTTAAAGCCCTATTTACACCATATCGTTAATATACAATTTTATTTTCTCTTTTACATCCCTAAGGAAAAAAATAAATCTGTGATACAGAGTACCAAAAAACTCAAAAATGCAAATTCCTTCTCAAGCTGCTAGTAGAGGGTCAAATATGCCTTTTCTGTAATAGTATGGAGGCGATAAGCAGGTGTTAAGAGGGCCCTTTAGAGCTTGTTCACACGAACGTTGCCCCTCCATGCATGTGCTGTAGACCGCAAAATTGCGGTCCGCAATGCACGGGCACAGACGGTGGGCCATCCGCATGCGGATCGCGGACCCATTCCACAAAAAGTTAGAGCAAGTTCTATCTTTTTGCGGGGGGGAGGCACGGAACAGAACCCCAGAAAGCACTCCCCAGAGCTTCCGTGGGGTTCCGCTCTATGCTTCTGTCCCGTTCCGCACCGCATCTCCGGATTTGTGGACCCGTTTAACTGAATGGGTCTGCATCCGTGATGCGGAATGCACGCGGCCGGTGCCCAGTGAATTGCGGGCCGCAATACGGCAACGGAGGGGAAACGGCCATGTGAATAAGCCGCTACATGGAGCGTTCATAGCAATGCTCGTTAGCGGTGTAAATGTACCGCTGAGTGAGCGAAATCGGGTAATTCGATAGTTTGTGCGCACACAAAAACTATTGTTTACTAGCAGCAGATCGTGCTGTGTAAACGCAATCTGCTGCCAGAAACAAAACGAGTCGGTATGGGGAAGAATGATTGCATCAACGATCACTCCTCCACATACTGTAGAGGGGCTCTCCTCCACTGACGAGCAGGTGACCGTCGGGAAAGAACGCTTCCTTCCTGACAATCTGCTGCTCTGCCATCCCGTGTGAAGGGACCTTTAGACACAGGACCTGCTCATCTCTGGTGAGATAGCTCTGATCATCCAATAGCTAGCAGCCTGGGGGTCTCCGCAGATTTAGGATTATTAGAATATACCAAAATCCAGAGAATAGGCAGACATAAATTAGACATCTATTGCCTCATGTACACAGAATAATATGGCAGTAAGGATAAGCAATACTTTTAGTGGATGATACCTCTGTTAAGGGTATATTCACACATAATCGTTAAAATTCCAATTACATTTTTTGCAATGGTGTTTGATGTGATTGTTACTTGTGAAACACATTTATTTAACGTTTCACCTATAAAAATCATAACTGTGTTGAAAATTATAGCAGAAAAATGCGTGCGTCTTTTTTTTTTTTCCCTCATGATGCGGCACCTCAACTGTTAGATGCGAATAAACCCCCGATTAAGCAGATCCACAAAAAGCTTATTACAGTTACCAGCAAAGTGCAAATCCGCAGCATTTCAATTATGTTTGCAGTTTTAGCTGCAGATTTCACCCTTTTCCATTGAAGGGTGAAATCTGTGGAAAAACCGCATCTAATCTGCACTGAAAACCACTGTTAGAAATTGCAGATTTTGGTGCAGAAACCTAGATAAATCCGCACGGGAATTCTTGCAGATCTTATGTGCGTTCACCCGCACTCATGTGCAGGCAGTCTTAGGCCCCTTTCACACGAGCGAGTATTCCGCTCGGGTGCAATGCGTGATGCGAACGCATTGCGCCTGCACAGAATCCAGACCCATTAATTTTAATGGGGCTGTGTACATGTGCGTTGGTTTTCACGCATCAGTTCTGCGTTGCTTGAAAATCGCAGCATGTTCTATACATGATTTTTTTTTTTTTTTTTTTTTTTTTTTTATGCAACGCTGGCCCCATAGAAGTGAATGGGGCTGCGTGAAAATCGCATCTCATCTGCAAGTTTTTGGATACAATGCGTTTTACACCCATGGTTGCTAAGAGAGGATGTTTGTATACATTCAGTTTTTTTTTTTTTTATCACGTGTGTGCAAAACACATTAAATAGCATTGCACCCATGCGATATAAAACTGAACGCGATCGCAAACAAAACTGAATGGACATGCGTGAGAAATCGTGCAGTTTTCACTGAACGCATCCGGACCTAATCCGGACACTCGTCTGCACGGGGCGTTAGGGCTCTTGCACATACCCATGTTATGCTCCTATATGTCTGTGTGCCTCCAAATACAGAGGTTTTTTTCTTATTAGATTCTTACATTTCCAACTCCAAAAATATGTTGTCTGGCGCCGCACGACCCCTATCTATTGCCATACAGGTTCTAAACTCAGGGCTTTGACATGCACATAAGCCCTTAGGGTACCTGTACACTGCGAATTATTATTTTTTACATGCAAATTTTCATGGGGAAAAACCATGTGTAATACAGTACCAGCATAGTTATTGAGATTTGCAAAATCTCATGTACACTTTGCGTATTTTTCCACGCAGAAATTGACCTGCTGTGCAGATTTTAGCCCCTTCCCTTTAAAGGGTCTTTAAAGATGGCTCCCGCTCCAGAGCACAGCAGGTGTCATGGATGTCAGGTGCCTGGTATACCACAGGCACCCAGAGCTAATGTCTATGATTGGTGATAATGCCGATCACTCACATTTAACCCCCTGAGGTGCCATAGTCAGTTGTGCCCATGGCATCTGACAGGCTTTTCCCTGGGAGCAATGCACTCCCTGGGCCCAAACTGCTCCCTCAAACAGAGGTTGGGGAAACCATTAATTTGTTGTGGTAGCTTTGAGCCTACTAGAGGCTACCATGAGTACCACCGCAATGTTCCTCCCCCCAAAATATTAATGAATGCTACAGTTCACCCTATAAAAAATGAGCCCCGCACAGCTCCGCAGACATAACTATAACGTTATTGTTGATCACAATATGGCTTTCCAAAGTTTAAGTGTATTATTTTTTTTTTCCCAGTATTTAAACATAAGAAACACTATATAAATGTGTTAACACTAAGGCCTCATGCACACGGCCGTTGTTTTGGTCCGCACCCGAGCCGACGTTTTGGTGGCTCGGATGCGGACCCATTCACTTCAATGGGGCCGCAAAAGATTGCTCCGTTACGTGGCCCCGTTAAAAAAATATAACATGTCCTATTCTTGTCATGTTATATGCCATCCGTGATTTGCGGACCACAAAACACACCACGGTCGTGTGCATGAGGCCTAATTGTACTGACCTGGAGAATGAAGGTAACAGGTCAGTTTTACAGCCTAAGCAATGCCATAAAAACAAAACCCATAAAACTATTGCGAAATTGTGTTTTTATGCAATTCCATCCCACTTGGAGTTTGTTTTTCCAGCTTCCCACTGTGTGATTGTATGCAATATTAAATGCTGCCATTAGAAAGTACAACTTGTTCTGCAAAAAAAAAAAGTGCGGATTTGTGTTTTTTTTGTTTGTTTTTATGTGATTTTGGTGCATATTTTATGTGGAGTTTCTACAAATACGCAAAGTGTGCAGGCAGCCTTGGATTCACTTGATTACTTGGATGCACAAAATATTGCATCCACATCTACTTTTTGATGGGGTTTTTTTGGTGGGGGGAATAAACACCATGATTTTTTTATTTTTTGGGGGGGGGGGGGGGGAGTTGGGAGTGGCATATTTTAGTCTTGCAACATTTAGCTTTAGTTTTTGGGGGATTTTTTTTCCTATAGAGAAAATTCCTGAAGAGAAATCCTGAAAACTCCATTACCACAACACGCTGTGATTTGGGGGGGGGGGGGGGGGGAACAAAAAAAAACCCGTAAGGGACAAAAAAAAATGCTAGGAAAAACAGCACTGTACTTGTGGGGCATTTTATAATTTATTGGCCAACATATAACATTGAGCAGCTCATTCTTTTTTTGCCCCAAAAACCAGGTAAACGTGCATCCGCCTGGACGCTTTAGGTTTTTTCCCATCGCTATGACTTGTTCAGCACAAGTGCGGTGTGTGATGCATTTAGCACATGTAAGTTAATCATGATGGCAGTTTTACCTATGCATTAGAGGGATCTTCTAAGCTTTGGTGAGAGAGGACGAGTCTGTGAGACCTGATTCTCAGACTGTTGTGTTTGCTAAGCTGTTAGCTGTGGTGTTAATGGTTTTAGCGCGTTCTCTCTTCATGTCACTTCTGTTCAGGTTGTATCAATGACTTACTATATGAAGTCTCCAATATAAAAGCTCTACTGCATCCGATGACCACCAACGAGAACATGCTTCCCAGAAGCTAAGCTTCTGGCATCGGCTTTCACTGGTCTCTCTATAAAATATAACGTATGTGTACGGGGGGGCAGGCGAGGGTGTCGGAGAGAGAGAGCTGTCAGGTGAACAGTTGTTTGGCAGACAACTTTTGAATTTGTATGCCCAGCCTAAAGGGGTTGCCGGGATTTTAACATTGATGACCTATCCTCAAGATAAGTCGTCAATATCAGATCAGCAGAGATCCGACACCTGGAACCCCCGCCGATCAGCTGGTTGAAGAGAAGGCCACACTCCGTATGAGCACTGCCGTCCCGTCATTGCAGGTGTAATTACAAGCCGTCCCATTCACGTCTATGGAGCAACTTGTTCCTATTCACTTGAATAGGAAGGAGCCGTCCCACTTAAGTGAATGGGACGGCTGGGGTGTAATTGCACCTGCTCACCGCTGCAATGTCGACAGCGGGCAGGTAAACAATGACTGGAAAGCTGCACTCATACGGAGTGTGGCCTTCTCTTCACCCAGCTGATTGGTGGGGGTGTCGGTTGTTGGACCCCGCTGATCTGATATTGATTACTTATCCCGCCGGTAGGTCATCTATATTAAAATCCCAGAAAACACCTTTTAAAGGTTTGTTCAAATGGTGCAAAGCATCTAAACTGCATTAAAAACCACAATAAAAATGCATGCAGTACTTTATGCTTTATGATATTTAACTCTACCCAATGTACAGTTTAAAGGGAGCCTGTCACCATGAAAGTGCAATGTAAGCTTGAGGCAGCCTGTTATAGAGCAGGAGGAGCTGAGCAGATTGATGTATCATTTTGTAAATTCAGCAAAACTTGTATTTCATTCATTTATATTCCTGCTCAGTCCTGGCTTTGAAGTCAAGGAGGCGGTCCTATCAGTGATTGGCATCTATCGGTGTATGTACAGTCATAGAGGGAAGGCCGTCAGTCACAGATAGGACCACCTCCGGGACTTCAAAGCCCAGAATGAGCAGGAATATAAATGAATGAAATACAAGTTATACAGAAGCTTTTCCCATAAAACTATACATCAATCTGCTCAGCTCCTCCTGCTCTATAACATTCTGCCTGTAGTTCAGACACCACATTCAACATGACAGGTTCCCTTTTAAATACACCCTAATTCTCAAATCTTTCACTTTTGGGCACTAGGGTTTTGTGATGTGTAAAACCTTCCTACAATAGAAAGTCACCGCTCAGTAGAAGGCAATCTAACTGTCACATAACAGAATTATAGCCCAAAACCTTTGGTAGCATTTCTGTCGCCATGACTCTTATGGAGGATGTGCATTATAAATCACTTTTTTTTAAACGAGGAAATGGCAAATGTACAGTGATCTCTAAAAGATGTGAGCTGATTCACACCACTCGAGGAAGGACAGCTTCTGTAAGAGACAACAGATAAACCATGAAAAGAAGAGACCGCAATTAGCATGCCACAAAATGGACAGAAGATGCTGGCTGAATACTGGCTTACTATAAATTACTAGGAATGGCTCCTATATTGCCATGCCTGTAGTGTAATGCCCCGGACTCAACCACAAAGATGATAAAAAGGGGCTCTGGAGGGGCCTGGCATGCAAATGAATGTATTTCACACATTGTAATGTGTTTCTAAATGGCACTTACATATTCCTAGAAGGCAACCCCCCTCCCCAAGGGAAGTAACATTTTGCTGTTTACTCTAAATTAAACAGCTCTCGTGTACTGCCTAGGTTACACCTGCCTTAGGTTTGCTTCTGGGATGAGATGCTCTGGGTGCAATTTATCAAATCTAGTGCAATAGATGAGGAGAGGAATTGCTCAAGGTTTCTAAATGTGAGCCGGAAACTAACTGAATAACATGGGCTACTTGACTTGACCACTATTAAGTATTTTTAAAGAGGACCTGTCGCCTCTCGTGACCTGTCAGTTTTAGTAACTACTTGCATTCTGGGACATCTATTCCTATAACTCTGTGTTGTACCATTTGATTATTATTCCTGCTAGAAGTTGTGAATTAATTACCAGCAGTTTACAATGAAGGTCCAGATGGGTGTCCCTCAGTCCTAGTATTAGACTGTGCAGGGACTTCCCTCCCAAACTGGTAACAACCAGCTGGACCTTCGTTTCAAATGTGTGGGCAATTCCTTTGTAACTTCTAGCAGGAATAATAAAGGAGTGACCCAAAAATAATCATAAGAATAGATGCTTCAGAATTGCCTATTATATGGGGATTGCAAGTAGTTTTTAAAACACAAGTTCGGTATTTAAGAAGGTCTTGTAATCTTAACTGTCTCCCATCTGAGTCACTATAATATACAGTTATATGTGATTAAATTAACTCACGTTTTCTTCAATTCTGATTAGTGTACTTCTATACAAGACTTGCCTTTTTTTCAGGAAAGAAATTTTTTTTTTTTTTTTTTTTTTTTTTTGTGGACCATATACAGAACCATTTATTTCAATGGGTCTGAAAAATTTTGTCAAAAAATTAATAAAATTACTCGTGCATATACATGTCCGTTCCACAAATAAATAGAACATGTCCTATTATTGTCCACATTACAGACGAGGATAGGACTGTTAAATTGGGGAGCTGTTCCGTTCCGCAAAATACGGAATGCGCACGGACGTCATCTGTATTTTTGGCGGATGGCAAAATACAAACGGTTGTGTGCATGAGCCCTAAGGCTGAGTTCACACTTCAGTTATTTAGTCAGTTATTGTGACCCAAAGGCAGGCGCGGGTCAAAAACACAGAACGGGTACATATCTTTCCATTACACCTGATCTCTGTCTAGCCTTCACTACTGGTTCTGACTCACAACAAGTGATCGAAATAACTGACCAAATAAGTGAAGTGTGAACTTGGCCAAATACAATTGTGCATCCCTGTTTTGCACTTATAACAGAACTACTAAATTATTTTGTAAATCAACTGCATGATAGGTGGGGCACAGTTTGAATTTGAGTCTAGGAGCTTAATTGGCCACACGGTAGCCATGCTTTACCATACTGTGCAAGTTTGTCATTTGCGGCAGGGAAACTGCTATATTTTTTCTTGTATTAGTAGTGCTAATGCCAGGGGCGTACCTACCATAGCGGCAGACCATGCGACTGCTATGGGGCCCAGGGCAAGAGGGGGCACAGTCTTAGTTGGGATTATCTCCTCTTCTACTGGAGATGAAAACTTGGTCAGGACTCTACCCTCTAAGGCTGGTTTCACACGGGCGTTGCGGGCACAATTTTTCCTCGCGAGTGCAAAGCGTTTTGCACACGCGTGAGAAAAATCGGCATGTTTGGTACCCAGACCCGAACCCGGACTTCTTAACAGAACAGTTCGGGTTTGGGTTCAGTATTCAGTAAATTTATATTATTTTCCCTTATAACATGGTTATAAGGGAAAATAATAGCATTCTTTAATACAGAATGCTTAGTAGGTCAATTGAGGGTTAAAATAAAATAAATTAACTCACCTCCTCCAATTGATCGCGTAGCTGCTGGTCTCCTGTTCTTTCTTCAGGACCTGTCAAAGGACCTGTGGTGACATCGCTGAGCTCATCACATGGTCCATCACCATGGTGGAGGTGAGTTAATTTTATTTTTCTAACCCTCAATTAACCTTCTACTAAGCATTCTGTATTAAAGAATGCTATTATTTTCCCTTATAACCATGTTGTAAGGGAAAATAATAAAGGTCTGGTCCCCATCCTGATCGTCTCCTAGCAACTGTGCGTGAAAATTGCACCGCCTCCGCACTTGCTTGCGGATGCTTGCGATTTTTACGCAGTCCCATTCACTTCTATGGAGCCTGCGTTGCGTGAAAAACGCACAAAATAGAGCATGCCGCGATTTTCTCACAACGCACAAGTGATGCGTGAAAATCGCTGCTCATCTGCAGAGCCCCAAAGAAATGAATGGCTCCGTATTCAGTGCGGGTGCAATGCGTTCACCTCACGCATTGCACCCTCGCGGAAATCTCGCCCGTGTGAATGGGGCACAAAGGAAGAACTTTTAGCAAATGAGGCCGTAGAAAAATGGCCCAAGGGTCATTGAAAAGGGTTTAGGCAGAAACCCTTCTGTCCTGTGTGGGGGGCCTGGTTAGATCCTTGCTACGGGGCCCTTACTTCTCTATGTACGCCACTGGCTAATGTATAAATGATCATTAATAAAGCACATTGGACTGATGGACCTCATTGCCCTGATTGTTCACAGTGGAAACGTTGTAGTCTTCCAGTTATCCCATAAAAAATATTTTGCAGTTTTAAAACAATCACATGGACCTGTACGCTTTAGTAATTGCATGTAATAAAAAAAATTGTATAGCCACTGATTTATTCAATAAAAATATCTGTATAGTGCCAGCTGCTTTTTTTCTTTCTCATTTCTGTCTCAGTTCCATCCTTCAACTACCTCCTCAACTTTTATAGGGAGAGAACAGACACGCCCCCTCAGCTTCAGCAGAAAGGACACACCCCCTGAGCTGCCAGTTTAATATAAATCTATCAAACCCCTTGACCAATGAAAGGGGAGATCTTTGGATACATGTGAGGTACAGGGCTGGTTCTAGCTTTGTTAGAAAGAGATTATGTACTATGTGATGTCTGCATTATTTTTTTATTTTTTATTTTTTTTACATTAATCATAGATAACCCCTTTAACAACTAAACAATATGTAAATTTAAAGGGACTATATTAATGTTTTTTATTTTATGTTAAACGTATTTTCAAATAATTTTTAGCTATTTTAAAGGGAGTCTGTCACCACATTTTAGCATGTTAGACCGTTAAAATAGGGTTATGTGATCCAGCCAGAACATAAAAACGGTACCTTTGTGGTAGAAAACGGACTTTTCAATTTGCAGAAAACGAACTTATAAGATTATCTTCTGAGCCCTCTCAAGTGCCCAGGGCGGTCTCTCAATCCTCGGAGCCCCAGGCAGGCACCTCCTAAACGGCTGATAACTCCACCCTCCGTGCGCCTCTGCCCGCCCGTTTACTCCCCTCCCCTGTCCCTTTCCACTGCGGCTGTGCGGTACAAATCGTAGCGGGCGCATGCGCAATGCGATGCCCGCTCCTGGCAGGGCATCGCAATACCTATTGCGCATGCGCCGGCTAAACGGCGCGAAATCTGCAGGATTAGCCGGCGCATGCGCAATAGGTATTGCGATGCCCTGCCAGGAGCGGGCATCGCATTGCGCATGCGCCCGCTACGATTTGTACCGCACAGCCGCAGTGGAAAGGGACAGGGGAGGGGAGTAAACGGGCGGGCAGAGGCGCACGGAGGGCGGAGTTATCAGCCGTTTAGGAGGTGCCTGCCTGGGGCTCCGAGGATTGAGAGACCGCCCTGGGCACTTGAGAGGGCTCAAAAGATAATCTTATAAGTTCGTTTTCTGCAAATTGAAAAGTCCGTTTTCTACCACAAAGGTACCGTTTTTATGTTCTGGCTGGATCACATAACCCTATTTTAACGGTCTAACATGCTAAAATGTGGTGACAGACTCCCTTTAAATTTTCCATGTCACTATCTACAGCAGGGATCGGCAACCTCTGGCACTCCAGCTGTAATGAAACTCCTCCTTTTCACTTTAATAGAAGTTACAAGAACAGCCGAGCAAGTGCCCTTGCAGTTTCACAGCAGCTGGAACGCCTTTAGCAGATTTAAAAGACAAAATCCATAAATCCTGCAGTTTTACATTGGGCACGAAGTGTAATAACAGATGCCACTTATTGGTCTATTCAAATCACCTTTTAGCATTCATCTCATTATCCTCCAAAAACTATAGTTGAGACATTTACTAAAGAGGGTTTTGGGCTATGCCAAAGCTGTTTGCCACCTGTAGAGAGTAGGGAAAAACATCTGCCTTCAATGTTTTGTTCAAGGACTTAAAATATAATCACCTTTGACTAAGGCTACTTTCACACCTGCATTCGGTGCGGATCCGTCTTGTATCTGCACAGACGGATCCGCACTGATAATGCAAACGTTTGTATCCGTTAAAAATAGATCCGTTTGCATTATTCATAAAAAAAAAAAAAGTCTAAGTCAAAACGGATCCGTCTTGACTTACATTGAAAGTCAATGGAGGACGGATCCGTTTTCAATTGCACCATATTGTCCGTGAAAAACGGATCCGCATTTTGCAGACCTATACATTTCTATGGGGCCGCACGACATGCGGCCCGATTGGAATTGCAGACCCGCACTTCCGGGTCCGCAATTCCGATCCTGAAAAAAATAGAACATGTCCTATTCTTGTCTGCAATAGCGGACAAGAATAGGCATATTCTCTTAGTGCCGGCAATGTGCGGTCCGCAAAATGCGGAACGCACATTTCCGCGGTCCGTGTTTTGCGGATCCACGGATCCGTAGATCCGCAAAACGCACACAGGTGTGTGAATAGACCCTAACATTGTAAGTCTAGATGGATCCATTTGGCTCTGCATAGTCAGACGGTCACCAAAACACTGCAAGCTGCATTTTAGTGACCGTCTAAAAAACGCAACGGAAACCAAACGCAGCCAAACTGATGCATTCTGAACGGATCCTTATCTGTTCAGAATGCATTGGTGCTGAACTGATCCGTTTTGGGCCGCTTGTGAGATCCCTGAGACGGATCTCACAACCGGACCCAGAAACGCCAGTGTGAAAGTAGCCTAAGCTAAACAATCTCTTTTATTTGAAGAGCCGCAGTAGGAATGATTGCCTGGTGAGTGATCGCTGTGCTAGTGCAGCCATACACACTTCAGACCATAGTGATCACTGCAGTCATTCAGACTGGCCAGCCATGTTCAATGACACTGGCTGATGGACGCATAATCTTTTCTTTTACAAAAAAGATCGTTCATGAGCTATGGACCTTCGGACAAAATTTAACGCACGAGACCCTATTCCAGGTGACGGTTTGTCATTGGCTAAAACTATCATTTGTTGTTTTTAGTTGCCTGTTCAGGTTAAAAATCATCCATTCTGATCAACTTTAGACTAATGTGTATTGGTACCTTAAGGACATCCTGTGCTTTGTTACAGGCAGAATACAGGTTGCTGTAGATAGTGCATGTCATTCTACTGTCCAGGCTACTTTTCCAGCTTTTATGGCATAGGATCACTCAAAATGGACATGCAATGTATTAAACTTAAACATATAAACATGCATTTACTTTTATTGAGTGGCATAAATTAGCTCTCACTTTTATATGGCCAGTTTACATTTCCAATACCCTATACCCAGGATGGGCATATACCTGTCCTTTAATACGACATATATTAGATAGATCAGTGCTAATATGACATTTCTCCCTGTACCTAGCAGGGTCATTTGTATAATTCATCTACAGGTATTGTGTAGAGATACCATATTTGGCCATTCAGGTTATTTTTGAACGCATATCAGTATTTATTCATTGTACCTGTCCATGTGTCATTATTCATAGACACTCAGGTGTATTGTGGTGTCTGTGACCCTGCGCTTCTCCGTATTCTTGCAACTCTGTAGTAGCTCCATCCTTTGTATTTTATTAATAAATTTATACCTTTTTATACCATTTTCCACTTGTTCGTTTTGGTTTACCTAATATGACATTTGCATGGCTGTGTAAATGTGTGTTGCTGTTAGGCCTCATGCACACGACCGTGGTGTGTTTTGCGGTCCGCAAATCGTGGATCCGGAAAACACGGATGGGGTCCGTGCGCGTTCCGCAGTTTGCGAAACGGCACGGACAGCCTTCAATATAAATGCCAATTCTTGTCCACAAAGCGCGGGCAAGAATAGGACATGTTATATTTCTTTAGCGGGGCCACGGAACAAAGCAACGGATGCGGACAGCACACGGAGTGCTGTCCGCATCTTTTGTGGCCCCATTGAAGTGAATTGGCGGCTCGGATGCGGACCAAAACAACGGCCGTGTGCATGAGGCCTTAGTGGAATAGACCGTGGAGGAGACAAATGGTTGTATTGTGCCTGGTGCATTGGTCACTGCTGTACCAGAATCTGGGCACTGCTACGTTGATTTACGGATACTGGTATTGTGCTTCTGCTTGATCTGCGTAGTCGGCACCCCTTGTGGATGCTATTGCTGAGCTGGCATGAATGTTTGGCCTACGCTACTTTATCGGCACTACAGTAGGAAATATTTAGTGGCGGACTGCTTTCTTCTAGTGGAGAATAGCTCCGTCCATTAAGCACCATGTACCTCCACACAGACTGTGCATGAGGCCTATGGGAATTTGGTCAAACATCTTTTAGAACTATGTTTCTTACAAGTACTTAGGCCCAGATTGATAATCCAAGTATAAACTGCCAATTTAGTATTTAACGGTGTGTAATAAATCCCTTTCTAGCCTAACGCATTTACATGATGTCCCTGTATTGATGTCCCAGTGCTTTGTGCACAGTCGTAAAGATGCATTTGAGAACACTCATCAATCTGCTGATCTAGGAGTCAATCTGCGCCGACCGTTTCTAAAGTGTTAAGAGCAAAGAGCAGCATCGTTGTTCAAACCGCTTTCTTAGGAGGCCCAGGAGGATGACTAATGCACCCACCTTTCATGAGTGAGACATGCGCACGCAAGGGGATAAAAACAAGGTTGGAAGGCTGTTACAGGATGGGTGAACTTGCACAGAACTGCAAATATCAAAGTAGAACCTACTAAATGGTTTGCTAGTGTCAGAATTAATTAGCGTAGTTTAGCTCCATGCGGTATGCACAAATGGTGTCATCTTTGATGCTCTCCAAGTCACTGGCCAAATGTCTTTGCTTGATACATACCACTGGATCTCCACTCTTAATTTGGTCATATGCAAAAAAAAATAAACTGCCAGCAGAATATAAAGCTTTAACCAGCTGCTATCATCCCTGTTCCTAACATGTTCACATTTTTTATGTATCCTCATGGAACGTAATCTACATGTATTTTGCTGTGGATCTGTGCCAAAATCCACAATAAATCTGCTTGAGTGACGCACAGTTTCTGCTGGATCTCATCCAGGCCATTGCTGAAATCCACAGGATGAATAGACATGCTGCTTTTGTTTAAGTTGTATCCACTTATCAGTGGAGGAGACTGCTGCAATTACATGCAGTGATCTCCTCCACAGTAGGAGGAGGATTGATCACTAATGCCACAACCTGTCCCCATAATCCTTTTTTGCTGGCACCAGAGGCTGTTTAGACACCATGATCTGCTGCTGGCAAAGGATGATGTAAATGACTGCAGAAACGATCTATAGCATTTCGCTCGTTCTAGTAATCTGCAGCACTTTTACACTGCTCATTAGTGATAATCTCAACAGAAAAAAATGGAGCAAGGCAAGATAGAAAAATATCACTTTGTTTATTAGTCCAAAATCTCAATTAAAATATATATCTCAGGAACATGCTGGATATTGCTGAAGATAACCTCAACACTGCAGAGTATACATGGGGTGCGGTCCACCATCCATGTCATAGCAGGTAAGTAAATGATGACAACTCAAAAATGATTAAAAAAGTGTACACAGTAAGGAATAATGGTACGGTAAGTAGGTCAAGAAACGTGCCAAATAATGTACTAATAATAAATGGAAAGAAACCATCTATAGTGCTAAATCAATAATAATAATAATAATAATAATAAGCAATAAATGGTGTTTGTGTGTGTATCAGAAAATAAACTGATATCCACAACTACATGAGTAAAAGAAAGGAACAAATTAAATACACAATATCAATAATGCCTATCCTGTGACATGATTTACATGTACATCATGACACAGGGTGGCATTATTGAAGGTATATGTAATTTTTTCTTTACTTTACATCATGTCACAAGGTAGGCATTATTGATATTGTTCATGTAGTTGTGGATACTGTTTTTTTTTTTTTTTTTTTTTTCTGATCCCCCAACAGTAAGTTGGTTAGGAAATGTGCATTCATCTATATTGTTGTGTGCAGGGCCGGACTGGCTATAGGGCAGACCGGGTATTTGCCCGGTGGGCCGGGCCAAACACAATCAGCTTAGCGCTAGCCTGATTGTGTTCGGCTGGGCAATAGCTATGGGCCCCTACGCCACTGGGGGCCCGGGCCGCCGGCTGAGTTATTTTTTTATTAATGTGGCAGCAGCCGGGCAGGAGTGGAGAGGAGCGCTTCCATTGTGTAAACGCTCATCTCCATACTAATCTGAATCGCCATCCTCAGGACAGCGATACAGATAAATGGAGCAGGGGAGAGGCATCTCCCTTGCCCATTCCTCTGTTAGGGAGGCCGGTGCAGGCGGAGCGATGACGTCATCGCGCGCCGC
This sequence comes from Bufo gargarizans, assembly GCF_014858855.1. Lineage (NCBI taxonomy): Eukaryota > Metazoa > Chordata > Amphibia > Anura > Bufonidae > Bufo > Bufo gargarizans. Next base: position 539,694,182 of record NC_058080.1, on the reverse strand, counting down.
CCGAGCCGTACAGTGCGGGACACAGGCCGGAAGAGGCCTGCATTTCATCGCTGACAGCAGCATGGAGGTAAGTATATGAGTTTATTGTTTTTATTATTTAATTTTATACTATACTGTGGCAAGAAGGTGGGTGGGGGCCCTATATACTGGCACAATATAGGGGGGTCGGTACTATGGATAAGAGGGGAAGCAGCACTATGGGGCCATATATACTGGCACAATAAGGGGGGGCACTATGGGGCCCTATATACTGGCACAATATGGGGGGGCACTATGCAGAAGAGGGGAAGCACTATGGGCCCTATATACTGGCACAATATAGGGGGGTCGGCACTATGGAGAAGAGGGGAAGCAGCACTATGGGGCCATATATACTGGCACAATATGGGGGGGCACTATGGGGCCCTATATACTGGCACAATATGGGGGGGCTTATATACTGGTACAATATGGGGGGGCACTATGGGGCCTTTTATACTGGCACAACATGGGGGGGAACTATAGAGAAGAAATGATCACGGTGGTCTGGTCTGAATGGAGAAGATGAAGAAAGAGAACATCTACATCAGAGGAGACGTCACTGGATATAAGAGGTATGGGGCGCTGTGTTAGGCTACTTTCACATCTGCGTTAGTGATCCTGGCAGGCTGTTCCAGCTGAGAATTCACTGGATCCGGCACTGGTGGATGCAGACAGAATGCCCACCAGCCCCATTAACTATAATAGTGTACAGCAGAGATCCGGCCACAATCTGGGAAAAAATGCAGAGAATCAGAGGGACATAAACCGCTGCATGCTGTGCTTTGTGTCCAGTCGATTCCTTGCATTTTCTGCCGGATTAGGTGGCCGGATCGTACTTAGACCCCCTAATGTCACCTGGGGACCCCCAAAGAAGCTTGTGTGTTGGCTGAAGCCTTCCTGTCTTACTGGTGGTTGGTCCTGCCTCTCAATTGTGCTTCCGGCTTTGGCTCCGCCCCTAGAATATCCAGCATGTTCCTGAGATATGTTTTAATTGAGATTTTGGACCAATAAACAAAGTGATAATATTTTTCTATCTTGCCTTGCTCGATTTTATTTTATTTTTTATTTCCCCCTGTTGTGGTCTTGTGAATGTTGTGGAGCAAGACTTCTCACTTTTCATGTGGGCACATGTAGGTGTTATCATTAGTGATAATCTGCCTGAACATCAGTTACATTGTCCAGACTGCATCATTTCTGAACTCGTAGTGTAGAATGAAATCTAGAGATGTTCTATAGACTATTTAAATAAAGACTAACACTTTTTAAAATTATTTCATTATGCAATTGAAAGGTCATAACACTGAATAAAAACGGTTTACGCATATCCATACTTTTTACATATATTTTTACTCACATGTATAAGTGCATATTCATGGGCGGATATTTGAAATTTTTTGCAATTTTGAAAGCAACTGCATACGCAAAACACTATGGGTCACATGTAACAAAGCCCCATAGCTGGCGGAGGATCCGCTGGAGTTATGAAGCTGTCTTACATTTAGACCATTTTCTACGCCTAAAACAGGCATAGAAAATAATGAACGAGACGGCCTGCCAGCCCGTCCACTTCCCAGCCGACTCCGCAGCCACAATTTTAGACCGTATGCACCTGAAATACGCCTAATATAGGCGTATTTCAGTTTAATAAATGACCCCCTATATTACCAATATACAATATTGTCTGTAACTTCGCAAATGTCTTGCATTCCTACATACCTGCTAGAGGTGCTGAACAACAAGAAGTGGTGCCAGGTCCATCATATGACTGACACCAATGGGACCCAGCTGATCCCATGGGGTCAGTTAGGTTTCAGTCAAGGTGTCAATCACTTTGCATGCTGCACTATTTTCTCTAGGAACTTAATAAAATCTGAAATGCAGACTCCTAAAGGTTCATCAACAAGACCGTGACCTGTTTTGCAGTCCGCAAATTGCGGATCCGCAAAACACGAATGCTGCCCGTGTGCGTTCCACAATTTGCAGAATGTAACGGGCCATCTATAATAGAAATGTCTATTCTTGTCGCAAAATAAAGTATTTTTTTTATTTTTTGGGCGGCCCCACAGAACGGAGCAACTGATGCAGACAGCATCTGTGAATGGGTCTGTATCCGAGCCGCAAAAAATGCAGCTCTGATGCGGGCCCAAACCACGTTCGTGTGCATGAGCCCTAAGGCTAGGTTCACACACAATATTTTCAATGTTAAAAAAATTCCTGAATTTGCATCAGGATTTTTTGCATGTTTTATTTTTTTCTTGTTTCCTGACACAATTTTAGCACAGTTTTGAGCACAGTTTTGGGTGATTATTTTTATTCTGGCCAATTTTAATAGAAATTCTGACCACAGAATCCGCATCAAGAATCAATGCGGAAGTTCTGCATGTGTTTTTGGCACAGAACCCACACCAAAATCAACACCCGAAATACTGTGTGAACCTAGTCTAATAATAATCATCTTTATTTATATAGTGCCAACATATTCCGCAGCGCCTTACAATTCTGAGGTTCATGTACAAACAGTCATAAATAACATAGCAACAGACAAGTTCATTACTACAACAAGAGGAATGAGGGCCCTGCTCACAAGAGCTTACAATCTGAAGAGATAGGGGTGACACAAAAGGTAGAAGTGCTTGTTATGTACGATAGTCCAGCCATCTTGGGAGAATAGGGGAGCAGATATAAATCCACATGAGCCGGTCAGCAGCCAATATACGAAGTGCTTCTGGGTGCAGTGAAGGCTCAGCTTCAGGGAATGATAAATGGGCTATGGGAGGTTAGATCAAGGGAGGTGATAGGCCACCCTGAAAAGATGTGTGTTTAGCGAACGCTTAAAACTGCATGTTGTGATTAAGCCTGATTTCTTGGGGTAGGGCATCCCAGAGAACCGGTGCAGCTCGGAAGAAATCTTGGAGCCGGGAGAGAGAGGTTCGGATTTTTGTGGAAGTCAGTCGTAAGTCATTGGCTGAACGGAGAGCACGGGTAGGGTGGTAGACAGAGATGAGGGAAGAGATGTAGGGTGATGCAGCACTGTGGAGGGCTTTGTGGGTGAGGATGAGCAGTTTGAATTTGAAGTCTAACACCACTTCCAATGCAGATGTGGACGAAACCATATCTGATAACTATTGTTTTTATGGCTCCTACACCATTTTTATAGCTAGAACACACACATCTGACCCATGAGCCAGGATGTCTACCAAGTGGTGCAAACATCACTGTGAGTCTGCTTGCTGCCATCCAGTAATGGCTTTGTGTATTTCAGGACAATATGTCCAGCCCTGTGTTTTTAGACAATAGGAGGCTACCTGCCTCATTTAGGAACATTAGGAGTTGAAAGAGATTTGAAGTTTCTGAGTCAGTCTAGATTTGTCTCGATCAGTGTCCATGGCCTGGGGCTGCTACTACACAGACGCCCTTGTGTATGTAATGAAAGGCTCCAGATCCTGCACTTGGGACAGGGAACTTGGGTATCTTTCCCAATTCACAAAACTTCTCTTGTGTGTCTAGACCCTACAATACACAAAATCGGACTACTACTGGCAATTGTAAGGACATGTCCACAGAAGGAAACCACATCCTTGATACAGTATGTGGAAGAAACTCCATGTTGTGTACATATATATTTTTATAGTTATACATTTTGCATGTAATTATAGCTATAGTTAGGCTATTTTTACACTTGTGGTGTTGTTGATTTCTAGTATTGAGATACGGCAGAGGATCTCAATACTGGAAAAAAAAAGTTTCCGTTTAGTCCTCATGCATTCTGAATGGAAAGAGATCCGTCCAGGATGTCTTCCATTCTGGCAGCTTTCCGTTTTGTGACCGGACATAAGATTCCTAGCATGCATGTTTGATTGGGGTCTCAAATATTCAAATATGACATAATTACAATTTTCTTTCATGACCAACTGACTTGTAAGTTGTGAAATCTATGTAGATATATGGCCTTTTTGATCATAAAGAAACATTAGAACACGTTACTAAATGCTTTCACATTAGAGTATTTGTTGCCAAAATTTGCAAGATTGGCCAAATCTAATGTGTCCAGCTTTTCTCTGACAGATGATATTGGGGAGAAAAGGTTCTGATGCACTGAATTTCAGAGATTTGGCAAAGGCTTTCTCACAACCCCCCCCCCCCCCCCCCCCTCCATTAAAAACACATAAATGTTCAGCCAAGCATATATGAAGGAGTCGGAAATGATGGAGAGTAGGCGTGCATGTGAATTGGCAATTCCTGC